>NC_071534.1:19407500-19732500 GCF_026979565.1 Vidua chalybeata
GGAGTTCAAGATGAGGCTGGAACTCTCCCTTTTCCCCTCTCAGAGAAAGTTGGGGGTCAAGAAGTGCCACTGATTCTGTTACTGTGTTTCCAGCAGTGACCCATGCTGCATAAAACTCCACAATGAGCCCAAGTTACTCACTAACTATAGGGAGAATTTGTGTTTCTGACCCCAGCTGGTGATCTGTTTATGCCCTAAAGCATGAGGATTGATAGTCCTTATAATTGTTTTCTCAGCTGCACTGGTGTCCCTGCAGATGCTTTGCTTATTCATTTGAATCCTTTGTTGATAATCTTGCTAAAATATCTGCTTTGATAATAGTTAGCAGCCCGGAGCTACATTGGCTAATTATACTTTACATTAAAAACGGTTCCCTCCTATTTATTATTAATTTGTTGTCTTATAATTTCGTCAAGTGCCACTTCATTTATGTATTAGAGAAGTAGATAAAAATGGTGTATTTGTGTGACCTTTGTACTCTACACACTCTAGCTGCCCCCTGTCCTCCTGAAGGAGTTTTAAAGCTTGATACATGCTTATCCAAGACCTCATTTACAGTATTTTAGTTCTAAAAGTGGGTACATTTGTGCAGTACTTTCCAGTGTTCCAATTGCAAAGCAGTGATGTAAAAAGAGTAAATAGACCTCCAGCCTCTGGCAGAAATATTTTTGGGCATTTTACACATCTCACAACAACAAATCTGCCCAGTCTCCACTATCAGACATTTTAGCCTTTTTTAAATAGGAGAGGCACAAAATTATCTACTTAAAATACAACCCACTGAGTGCATCCATTTTCAGTCTTTTCAGTATTGAACCTAAAAGAGTGACCTGTATCTCTGATCACTTCTGAAAGACATTCAGCTTCTGTGGTTTGTTCTGAGCAACTCTTCCATGCTCATTCTCTGACAGTGATTTATGACTAAACTGTACAATCTGATCTAGAAGATTATTAATTCTCTCTCTTCTCCCCCACCTGGATTGTGGTGAGCTACCTTCAGTTGCAAAATCAGACAAGAGCAGGGCACTAGTTCTACTGTTCCAACTGTGCTCTAAAGCGATTTCAAGAATGTGTTATCACTATCCCTCACAAAGTTAATCCCATGTGCTCTACAAAGTAATGCACATGAAGCCCACCTTCAATGTAGGTTTCAAAACCAGGCCCTTTTCTGAGAGGAATGCACACCAAAAGGGCACCAAGTATTTTCACTTGGGGTCTATGCGACACAACTTCAACTTCCCACCTTCCTCTCTCTTGTACATTTCTTTAATGATCAGATCTGAAGCCCAGGGAAGCAATTTGAGAGATTTCCATTAGCTCACACAGGGTTTTTACGTAAGACTGCAGTTCTTCTTCTGGACTTCAAAATCTGTTTGGTGTCACCATTCTGTTACAGAACCACAGAATGGTTGATGTTGGTAGGGCCTCTGGAGGTCATCTTGTCCACCTTCCCTGCTCAAAGTAGCATCAACTACAGCAGATTTCTCAGGGTTAAATCCACTTGGGGTTTGAATATCTTCAGGTATAGAGGGACCAGAACCTCTCTGGGCAACCTGCTCCAGCATTTGACTATTTACACAGAAAATAAGTGTTTTCCTAACTTTAAATAGGACATATCCTACTTTTCAGGCTGTGACCATTACCTCTTGCCCTGTCACTGGGCATCACTGAGCAGTCTGTGTCTTTTATTCCTCCTATCAGGTATTTTAACACATGGATAAGAGCTCCTTCAGGCTGAGCAGCCCCAGCTCTCTCAGCCTTTCCATTTTTGCAGGTGCTTTGACAGTTACTGGAAAGGCAGCGCCAGTGAAGCCCTGATAGAGGGATCAGTGCTGAATGATATTCTTCAAGGGGCCAAAACAGTTTCAGAGCAGTCTGAGCCAATGGTTGCAAAAGTCCTTCTTCCTAGGCATAAGGAGGTCAGAAGATACGTGGACAAAATCAGGGCCTCAAACATTCCTGGATTAAATTAATGCATGACCAATGAAAAGCAGAAACTGTTTTAAAAGCCAGTTGGCTTTTTTTTTTTCCTCCAGAAAGCATGACACAAAAGAGTTGGAGGCAGAGAGTGTTACTCTGACTACAACCCAACTCAGGAAAGTCAGGAGTTTTTATCTAACACAGATCTATACTTCTATGCACGTGCCTTGGCAGCAGCAATGCCAGGGCAGCACGCTTCCATGTTTCTGTCACTGCCCTTGCAGTGCCCCCCACAGACCATGGCAGGGTGCTGTCAGCTTCTGGTGAGACCCTGAAGCACAAGACCTAACAAGACATGGCAAGTGCTCCCAAAAAGCCTGAAATTTAGGCCAGCTGTGCAATCTCATCTCATCTTCCTGCTCAAAATGCCATGGCCAGTTGCAGATGATTCTTCTCCCCTGCTTTTTAGATATCGGCTCTCAAAAGTTGCCAGCATTGTCCAGGCTTCCCAAGAATATTACAGAACCACTGGCCATTCCCAGGCTATTACAGTGGCATTAGAAAAAGCCACTGCCCCACGGTTTTCCTTTCAGAGCAGCTGGAAACACTAAAAAAGCACATCAAACCTACAGCAGAAAGGAGCAAAGTGCAAGGAGAAAACCAAAGCATCTCCTACCCTGAATCAGGAGGGGTTGTTGCCTGCTTGGGTCGGTGGAGGGAGTAATTAGGACTATCTGCTGCCTTCAATGTGTCACCGTTGTCAACCACAGCTACTGCCTCCTGTCACCACAGCAACAGCCTGCAGCCAGGTTTATCATCTTTCTTTTGGTGATGCCTCCCCTCTCCCACATCCCTCACCCCCCTCCTTTTCCCTGTGCCTGAGCCTGTAATTAATTGCAGCTGCTGACAAAGCCAGTCTTCATAATCTGCATCATTCAGTCAGAAGTTTCATTATTAATTAACTTCTTTCAAAGTTTAAATCTCCTAATTACAAGCAAACCCATGCACATGTTCTCCCCACCCCGCTCCAGCCCTTCCTCACTGCTTCTCTGCCTTCCCACAGCCTCATTCCCAGTATCTTTCCTGGTGAGTTTTGGGGCCTGCAAATGGTTTGAAAAACTAAAAGGAGACCCACACAAATTCTGCCCATGGTCAGCTTCTCTCCTCTGCTACCACAAGGTGCTTCAGAGGAAGGTACCAGAAAATTCACAGCAATCCACTATGCAATAACTTGCCCTTAAAGGGAGGGTTTTTTCCCCCACTAACTGCGACAGTTCATTCAGTTTGAATCAGTTGATTTAAACCCTTTCAGATAAAAAGACCATGGACCTCATTTGAAAAAAAGAAATACAGCAAAAGAAGTATCTCCTGAGTTAATCACAGAATAATATTCTCAGCTGGGAGGATCCACAAGGATCATTGAGCTGGTCTCATTATCCACAGAAGTCTCTCCTCCTAAAAAAAAATTCTGTTCATTGCAGCATTGTCTGGAGACATCAAGATCCATATCTAGATTAATTATATTTTGCCTAGAAAACTTGCACTGTTCTATAGCTGGTGCCTACCTGTGGCAGCAAGACTTTTCTTTGCTGCTGGGTGCCAACCCTGTCCTTCTGCACCCTGAGCAGAGCCTGGCCAGCTGCTGGCCAGAGACAGCCACAGTGAATCTATTGACCCTCCACACCCTGTCTTCCTTTGGACAGGACAGGCCTGGGATGAGGATACGTTCAACAGAGACATGCATCACCAGCACACACCAGGAGAGACCCGGCATTCACCCCAAACCATCTGGGATGCACTGAAAGCCACAAGCTACAGGACACTTAAGGAGATATGCAGAGGTTTCTGGGACATGTTTTGTGGTAGTGCTTGATAACACAACTGTGCATAATGGAAAATTTTGTTAGAAACAGGTGATAGGAGACAGGCAAAGCTTTTGGGCTCAATTTCTGAATGACAAATGGCAGAAGAAATGACTGCTGTGCTGGAGCTGTAAATACCTTGTACGTAAAAAGCTGAGTACCACTTAAGGTTCTTGGGATTGACCTTAATCTCCATTTTCTATCACTGACAAAAACACAACAGAGTAAAATAAAACAGTGCTTTGGGGACCCCTCTCTTCTTCCTCCGTCATCAGCTGCAGAGGCACAAGTTAGCTCCCCAGATGCTGGCACTCCTAATAGCACAGAAAATATATAAGTTTTATAAGTATGACAATCCCTCAGTGTTTATTGCTGCTATTTCCAAACTACTCCTAGGGTATGCCTTGTGCCAATTAAAGTCCTGAATATCTCAGACCTGTTTAATGTGCAGAGAAATGTCTGACTATAAAGCATTTACAGCAAGGGGGAAAGCCTGCCAGCCCTGTGGTTTGTCATGGCAGAACCTGCTCCTGCCCCAAAATGGAGAGAATAGCTCAGTGACTCATGTGAGAACGTGGAGCCCCATGCAATGCATCCCAAACACCAGCCACCCCTCATACAACCCCTTGTGGCCTCCCATCTCTGAGCTGCTGCCAGGCAGGCTCAGCTGAGGACACTCTGCATCACATCTGCATGAGCACTCCTCTCTGCTTCCCCTTCGGGCTCCTCCCCACCTACCACTCATCTCCCCATCCTTCCCACCAGCTAAATGGCTTAACCCTGTCATTGCAGTCTGCAGTGATTACTTTTTCTTTCCCTCCTTTTGAAACAAGCTAAGGACAGAGCTCTGTTCCTTCCCTACTTTCCTCCCCTGCTTTGTGACTGTCCTGCAAGGAGCCTGTAGGATGCTGTACTTGAAACAGGACAGTTAACATCCCATTTACAATGGAAGGAGGGATTTGTTGTAAAGGTCAGAGAAGTCAAGAGTCCCAAGGAAAGAAATGCTCGTTTTCTCTATCTCATTGCTGTTGTCTTTTGAAAATGTTTTCAACAGGCAAGTTTCACTCTTTGCACCCTCCCACTTTTTCTTATCAACATTCACCTTTTGTGAGTTTTTTTCCCTTCTGTGTTGATACATGGGAGTTTTGTCTTTTCCTACAAAATAAGCTGGCAGAATCAACAGGGTTCTTTCTCTTCAGCTCAGTCTGCTGAGCTAACTCACTAGAAGAAATTGAATGTAACACTTTGTTCACGTGAAAGAAAATACCTCTCAAAATGAGTTTGTGTTCAAATAGATCAAAACAATCAAAACATTTTTGCAAACAAGAAACTTTAAAAATCCTATTTTGTTAAGACTGAAGCATTTATTCTGTCTTTTTTAGTACAAAGAAAAAATTCAATGTAACAGAAAAAAAGGTTGTTTTTTTGGACCCAACAGTACACCCTGGTTTGGAGTTCTGAGTTTCTGTTGGAAATCAAATGCCAACAGCCAGCATTGCAGTGTTGGGATTTCATGGTGGCCAAGCCACAAGGGCAGTTTATAAAGCTTTTTTGCAAGCACTCAAGGTTGGCATGCTCTGGATGTTCCATATTGTGCAATCTTGTACACATTTGCCTTCATCACACCATCATTTATACACTTTTCTCATGAAAGAGCAGCACCTGAACTTCAGGCACCTGACATAAGCATTGCTACGGTCTTCAAGCCTTCAACAATACTGATGCCAAGGAAAGGACTGTGGTACAGCAAAATGCAGTGAAACTCTTACATTGATTTGAGAGGCATTGGGGAAGGCTTAACTTGCATTGGTGTTACTGGCAGGCAGGACAAGCAACTGCAGAAGGGAGATGCAGTAGAGAAATTTTAAATGGTTGGCAATGCTTCTAGGTTTCTGCCCTTTGGAAGGGACGCTCTATCAAGGACAGATTCATTGCAAAAGACAAAGATTCAGGTGTTCCCATGTTAAATCATATGAACACCAAAAAAACAAAGCACCACTGGTCAGACGCTCTGATCTTACTTCCAAGGGCTGCTCAGAAAATGGGTCCTGTACGAGGACACACAGGCTTTTGGCTGCATAGCTCAGTTTTCATTAGGTTCTAAGTTAAATTTGAATTTAAGTTGTTTCAGTTGTTTCTCAGGCACCACATCATATTCTCCTTCAAAGTTTGGCAAGGATTGAAGATGGCTTTTGAAAAATTTTGTTAGGATTGCTTTTTTTCATTACAGAAACAAGATGAAGCAAATATCTCCTTTCTTAAAACTCTCTCCATAATGATTTATTCAGATCTTCTAAATGCATCCATTAAACTCTCAAGTCCACTAAACCCAAAAATAATAGTAAGAAATTTCTGTCAGGAAAAACATACAGTGAAGATTAGAAGGCTAAGAAGGAACCTGAAGAAAAAAGAAGTATTAACACAATGAGACAATTCTTCAGATACTCCAGAAATGGGAGACAACAGGAGATCTCTGACCTAGTGTAGGGCCCCTAATCAAACAGGAGGCTGCAGGGAAAAGCAAGGCTTTTTTAAGATACCCTTGACCACCAGGACTCACTGGTACTAAAGCTAGCATGAGTTACACCAAGAATTCTGGCTGTCTGTCACACCACTTACATGGACATACATCGGTCTTGTAAAGCAGTCTGGCGTTTTCTCCAGGAGAGGTGTGCGGATCCCACCACTAATAATTCAAATACCTCACAAATACCATGGATCTTCATCAATGCTGCTGCACAGCCCTGCTATTAATGATTACCTCCTGCCTGTAGCAGCTGAGCCCCAGAGCTTCTCGACTGATAATGACCCACCTCCAAATTGCATCTATCTTTCAGGGTGCAACCGAGCATCTGTTTAACAGCATTCCTACAAAGCTATTTACTACAGAAAACATGAAAAAATACTGTACCTAGGAAAAAAACCCACCTGAGAATCTTTCTTTAGGTCAGATAAAAGTAATTACCCAAGTTTAAACTTAAGCACGGTATTAGAGATAATGACTGTTCCTGGAGAAAGAGTTTTTAATACCCTCAGATGGCTGGGATTGAGGTTGCCTGTCTTTCCTGCCAGGAAAGCAATACTCCACCATGCTGTGGAACCAGTTCAAGACTGACTTGAGGAATCACACCTCCTGCTGACTCCCAAATGGTGCCTCCTGCAGTACTCTGGCTCTGCCTTGCAGATTGCTATCCAAAATCTGACCTGGCTTCACATTAGGAGCTTCAACAAGGTCACAGCATGAGGCTATAGGACTGCAACTTGGAACATTATTATGCTGTATGGCAGGTGAAAGAACTTTGCTCCAAAAGCTCCTAGTCAGAGTGGCAGATCCAGCAGTTGCTTCCTACAGCAAATGGAGTCAGAGGAGTAACAGACACCAGAGAAGGACCAGCTGAGAAAACCCCCTGAACCACAAAACTGGGGTCCAAATGTTAAAGTTCTTATTGTTTATTGATATTTCGCATAGCACAAGCAATTTCCTATTGACACCAGTGGCAAAGTAGGGACCTTGGAAGAGTTAGTCTTTGATTTTGGACTCAGTTGGACCTCTGCTCCAGAGAAGAGCTAAACTTGGCAGGCCAAAACAGGAAGGTAGTTGTAGTCCAGAAGTGACTTCAATTAGCAATGTGCTCCAGAATGACAAAATCTGAATTTTACCAGTGTAGCTGAATGTTCTGGTACAGTGCCCCATCCTCCATGATCCCGGGAAGTGACATGATCAGAGAGACTGGTAGAGTCACCATTCTCTAACAAGAGCCTGAGCCACTTTTTATCAGATTTAATCTGGCTGTGGTCAAGCTTACTTGGTGGAAATTTCCTTCTAAAGCATAAAAATAGTGTTTTGCAAGGGGAAAGGAAAAAAATATCTCCCAGTCCTCCCTCTGCTTCTGTGTTTCATTGTCCTGTCACCCAGCAGCTTCATCCAAAGTTGTCTAAGTCTTCCTCAGCACCTGTCAAGCTGATGCAACAGTCCTGCCATGTTTGGTAGTGCTGCAGTCCCTTCTTTTACCTTCATATTATGATAGGTTTGAACAGGGTCCTCATCTTGGGTGGGCCCACTAGACATAACCACTAAATAAATACAGCACCATAAGAGCAGTGTTTGTGTGACTCAATTCCAATGAAGGAAGAGGAAAGAACAAGCGATGTTAGATTTGGGAGGGCAGGGAAGAGAAATTTAGAAAAGGAAAGCCTTATTTTTATGCCCCCTTACTGCTCCTAATGTTGTCAGGTTTGTTTCTGGATGGGTGTAGGGTTTGCCTCTTGCTGAGGGTTTTAGGTTCTGTGTGCCTTGGGAAGCCATCTGTGGGGCATGAAAGGGATATTCCAATGAACCTCCTGAAGCAGGTGCTGCTATGCAGCTCCCAGTCACTGCCCAGGCTTGAGCTGGGAGTCACCACCCCCAGACTGGAGGCACAGAACAGAAGGACATGAAGGACATGAGATTTGAGTCCTGGGTACTGAACTTTACAGCAAATACAAAGGAAGGATGGAATGTCTTTGAATAAGAAGCCATTTCCCTTGAGAAGAAATAAGGTAGAAGAAACTTCACCAGCACCAAAGGACTAAAGCCCACCAAACAATAACTGTGCTCCTGTTCCTTTTCCTTGCACTGGTTTCTCTGTTCAGCATTGCCATCTTTCTAGCCCATAGCAGTTTTCAGATGTTAAAGACTACTTTTTCCGTTCTTTGTAGCTTCCTACCTATCCCTGTCAAAGGCCACACAAGTGCAAGCTGAGCTTAGAGGGATGTACAACTCAAATATGTCTGAAGGGCGTTCAGGGCACCTTTAATAAAAGGTCATCTTGCCTGGCAGGAATGGAAAGATGACAATGAAAATACAAAAGGCAGATTAAGGACCTTCTCACAGTTTTAAAAGGTGTGTATGCCCTTCTGCACAGGGGCTCTTCTCTCTGCAGGTTTCAGGGCAGTATCACGTACCCCAGCACATCACCGGGTGAAGGATGTGGAATTGAGCACCTTGCTCCTCCAGACAGCCAATTTCCAAGGCTAAATTATTTTAGAGGGCACCCTGCCTCTAGTAGAAGTCCTAGATTAGAGGGGCAGAAAGAAAGGCAGAGTGGCTTTATTCTTTCTCTCTTCTCCCAGCAGCGTGATGTTTTCAGTGGCTGCAGCATCACTAAATCCTATGCTCGGTGCTTAGCTTAGCAGGCTTTTCAGTGCTTCAATACAGAAAAAAAAAATACATGCAGGGACAAAGCTTTGCAGCAAAGTAAATAAAGATTAATTCAGAAGTGTAGGGAGCGCTCAGGCAAGGTCACTCAGAAGAAATTGCATACATTCGAGGCAAAATGCAGGGCAGTAACAGAGAACTGGATATGAACTCCTGTTGTTTGTTTCATTTATTGGCTGTAATTAAAGTGTAATTTTCAGAGTTTAAGTTGTCACCACCCCCTATTTTGAACACATCTTTTTCTTCTCAGTTTTTAATTATTTTGAAGGTTTGTAGCTGGCCACTCTACCCTGGTTCCCAGAGGGTATTCTGGAAGATTTGGCACTGATGTCCTGCAGGACACATGCCTGGAGACAAGACTGCAGATGACTGAGCCAATCTGTCTCAGCAGATAACTGGAAGCTAGGAGCTCCAGCCAGCATACAGGCTCACAGCAGCTGCTGGAACCTCCTCGAGCACACAACTGGGTTGTGGATGCACTCCAGAAAAGGAAGGTCCTGATGTGTCTGTGTGACAAAGGGCAGGAGAGATTCTCAGTATTTAAGCTTCTCATCTGAGGAGGAAAAGAGACCCTGTGGTGGGTGAGCAGATGTGTCAGCACTCTCCTAGTACATCTGGTCTCTTTTCCATTCCTCCTCTTATATCCTGCAACCAAGCGCAGTCAGAGAAAATGAGATTATATAAATCGTCTAGTACTTTCCTTCAAGACACCACGTGAACTTCTACTGAATTCCACATCTACCTCTTAAGGTACATAAATCCTTCCCCTTTGTTCCTGATTAGAAAGCAAGCACAAGAAGAGCAGGATTTTTCAAAAGTGTCCCCCTAGTTTGGGTTTTCCAATGCATGAGCTTCTTAGAGCCTGGTTTTCAGGATGTGTAATACTTTTAATTTCTAACACAGAAAAGCTCTGTGAGCCTCTGGCTCCCACTATCTCAAGTGAGATGGCCAAGGACCAGAGTTCACTTTGAAAAAAAAACAACAAAACAAACAGCATTACCCAGCAATGACACAATAAGTTACTGCCAGGGTTGCATTAAGATCCAGGTGTTCCTGACACCCAGTACATGTTCACTAAAGGCCTCAGCTTTCTGGCTAGTTGACAGATTGAACCATGCCAGGGAAAGGAGCCAACATGACTCATGCTCAATCATTGCGATGTCGACAGTGCTGAGTGCTGTTTTAGGGGGAGGTTAAATGCTGTGAATGTGCTAAGCATTAAAAATATTAAAATATTATTAGTATTATTTATGAGGTATCTCCACGTGTCCTAGATGATGCTAGCCAAGATCAAATTATGCAAAATGTTACATAAACATGCAGTAGAACATGCTGCCTGCTCCAAAGGGTTTTTAATCTAACTGAACAGGACAGGCTAACGATGCATTATGATTTCTGCTTCACACACAAGAAGCAAGAGCACAGAGAAATGAATGCATTTACCCAAGGGCAGACAGGAGACATGGGGCACAGCTGGGAACTAAGCAAGAGTCTCCCAAACTGTTCTCCAGCATCTTTGACCTCAGAGCATTCTCTGTCTCAACTACTACTGCATTTGATGAGGACAGTGCTCACAGGGAAAATTATTTCCCCAAAAATCTTTCCCAAGAACAACGGGAGAAGTGTCCAAGTTCCATGTGTAGAGGCAAGTAATGTACTGCAAATAGATTATCATAAATGCAGGGCTCCCTGCATTCAGAGAGGTTTCTGGCTGTTCAGGTGTGCAGGATAATCAGGTAAGAGCTAGAAGACACACACTCTCTACCTCCATCTTCCACTGATACCTTCAATGGGACCTCAAGATAAAATTCAGCCCATAGTTGTGATAGTGTAACACTAAAACCAGTCTAACACCCACGCATCTCTCTCTTTTCCAATCTGGCAAAGAATTTGCTACCTTCCAAGGCACTCCAGGCTCCTTTAATAGAAACACGATACATAACTGCAAGTTACCAACACAACTGACTGCAGACCAACCATCTCTGCAAAAGGCAGGTCCTACACAGCATGTTGCTAATAGGGCAGGCTAGCTAAAGCCTTCATCAATCAGAACAGCATAGCTCTACTGCCTCTTTGATGTCTTTCTGCCTGCTGTATTCATCGCCTCTATTCAGATTTAGGACTGGTACCACATTTGTATTCCTGTGACCTATTTGTTTTCATATAGATTCAACTTCACACTCTATTTATTCTAGAGTTTTTGACAGCCTCTGGAAATACATGTTTCTTCCTCTTATTTACAGTCTAACTTATTTTTCCCCATACTCTTTCCAGTCAGAAATTTCAGTTGTGCATCAATCTCACTTCATTTTAGACACACAGGTGATAGCCTAGCCCATTACCCCATCCTTCCTTTTTAGCCATGCCAAGTATTTCCTTTTCTCTTTTGAGAGTCTCTCATGAGCCTTTTAGTTTTAACTTTTAACAACCATTCCCCATTCTGCCTGACTCTGTAGGAACTGCTTGTTTATTGGATTACTCTTCAGTACCTCACAGACATCCACTTCTGTCACATTAATTTCTGAACACTGAGGGATCATGTGCATTTCTTCTGTGCCATGCAGGTTCCCTTTCCTTCACTAGGTCAGCTACCCTCACATTCCTGCCTCCTCTCCATAGTGCGCACTGATTCAATACTGCCACTGCAAAGGTGTCCCTGCCCACAGCAGAGGGTTGGAACAAGACGATCTTTAATGTCCCTTTCAACCCAAACTATTGTATGATTCTATCGAGGGTGGTGAGGCACTGAAAATGGTTGCCCAAAGAAGCAGTCCCTTTTCCTGGGGATGTTCAAGGACAGACTGAATGGGCTCTGAGCAACCTGGTCTTCTGAAAGGTGTCCCTGCCCTTGGCAGAGGAGTTGGAACAAGATGATCTGTAAGGTCTCTTCCAACTCACACCATTCTATGATACTTAACTACATCACTTCCACAGAACACTTCCAAAACTTCCCTTCCACTTCTCACAATTAAGTGACTTTACCATGAAGATGGAAGAAAGATGATTGCTTAGCTGAGACATAGCTAGTACAAAATGTTGGTGAGCAGAGTATAAAACCCAGCCGTGTTCCCCTAACCAGAGGGCAGGGCTCCAGTAGGGTCTCAGCAGTCTGCAGAGGCCTGCTGCAGGGAAGGCTGCATCACGATGCAGACATTTCAGCCCCTGGTTCAGAAGATCACCAAGGCAAAGAGTCATCAAATTATTGGTAATGTGCCCAGCTCAGCAAGATGAGACATTGTCAGTCTCATCTGGAGGAGCACCAGTGACCAGATATATGTGATAAATTAGTTCTTGGTGGATTGGGATGGCTGCTTCCTGCCCTGTATAGACCTGTCAGAGGACCCATCAGGAGCAGTAGCTTCATGTGCTGCTCTCTCAGATAACGTACCATCTCCTACTAGACTCTGGATACCTAGAGTAAGACCCATCAACTTCTGCAAATTTATTTTTCAAACCCTACATGCAGCATCCTTTTTCAAACATACCTAGTAGTGACTTAATAAAACTTATCTCCTCTATACAACCTTTTTGTTCATCTGAGAATGATTCTTCCTGCCCAGATACAACCAGACATAGAGTCAGAGATGTAGTAGGAAAAACTACCACAGAAGATTTAGGCTCCTTACTCATAATCTACCCTTATATTTCAAGACTTCCTTTCTACAGACTCTTATATGCCCCAAGCACTCATCCATTTTGCTTCCAGGATGCAGGTGCTTCAAGTGCCCATCCCCATGGAATGCTGTGCAGGAAGGACATTTGGTTTGGTCTGAATTGGGTAAGGGTCAAAAATAATTTAAAATTTGTCAGCAAGGAAAAGAAGGGACAGCCCTGTCATAACATCTCTTTGAAAGAGGTAAAACCCCCTCTGCAGCACTGCTTGTTTCTGGAAGAGGAGCTGCCATACCTGTTTGTGTGGCAGGAGGCCGAGGCAGGAGGTGTCAGCCCCTGCACAGCGTGTGCAGCAGGTGTGCAGCACAGTGTGTGCAGCACAGCCTCCTCCCAGGCACGCTTGGAGCACCCACTGCACTGCGCTTAAAGAGCTTCCACATTATTTGTGACAGTGAGTGGAAGGGAAAGAAAAACCAGAGCATAGGTCAGGATAGTAAAGACAGACTTGGCACACCGTGAGCAGACAGCCACTGTGGACCCACAGTAAATCTCAAAGAGCGACTGCAAAAGAGCTCCCATCTTTCACAGAAAGAACAGCCTGTCCCTAAAGCCAGCTCTGCTCCCCACCCCTCTGCCATCAGGGACAATGACAAATCCCCAGCTAACAGCAAGATGGCTGAGCTTCTGCAGCGCCGTGGGCACCCTTGCCAGGCAGTACTGGGGGCCAGGGCAGTCACAGTGTGCCAGGTCTGGAACCATACACCCACCCAAACCTCTGCATGCTGCACCAGGCTGATAAAGCAATTTTCCCCACACCACTCTGCTTCACTCTGCACTCTTCCCACCCACATGCCACTAAAACTGGGGAGGGGAATACAAAGGAAAAATCAAATTTGCACTCATATTTTATGCACAGGGACCCATAGTATAATTTTTTCTTTGCTTTAGTTTAGCTTCATTTCTCAGGATAATTAGTTTTAGCAACACTTCAAAAAATTTTTTTAACCTCACAGAGCCATAAGTTTCCAAATGACAATTGTCACATCGGGCTGCACTCTGATGTACAAAGCTTTTAATGGTCCTGTCTACCTCCTTGCTTTAAGACTATTTCCACAAACACTCCACATACATGCCTGATCCTTCCCTCTCCTGTTAGTAAGCACTTTTCCCCTCATGCTCGTCCTTTCAGCTTCCCCATGCTGCCTGACAGGATTTTGTTTGAAGGTGGATAAAGAGGAAATTATAGACTAATGTTGGCCTCATTACTGGCTGCTGCATTACAGCTTTTCATAGCAAACATGCCCATGCATGTGTAACATACACAAGGATATAGGCCACACACATAGGACAACCATCAGCTGATACAGGTCTTTCACTGGGAAGGCATTTTCATTCAGGTGATTTGATAGTCTGTCAAGTGATTCATTTCTTCATTAGGATGCCCAGGATGTTTTTGATGACACATTTGATGCACTTATTTTTAAATTATCAAAGTCCTCTATTTTAAACCATTCATACCTCTTTGAAAACTTAATCTCTCTCTTGAGAAGGTTTTTTCTTCCCATTTTTGAGAACTGCCCATTTTTTTTCAATTAACCCTAATTTAAAGAAACTGAGAAATAAGCAATCATCATTTTTCATTGCACTGAAAGCCTCTGCTCTGCATAAGGAATTGCTGTGATCCTTTAGTACCCTCTCTTGTAAGTAGCACCATCAAGGTCCAAAACAAAGCCACTGAAGCCAGGAAATCCCTCCATCCTCACAGACAGGGTCCTGAGTAAAGCAGCCACCTGTCAGTCCACAGCACAGAGAATTTCTCCAAACACTTGACAACTTGACTTAGGGTTAGACAACCGTCTCCCCTTCCCAGACCCCATCTAATATTGGCTACCTCATCAAGGTAAGTGCTAATCTCAATAGCCCTTAATTGGGAATCCATGCTTATTTTCTTACATATTACATGGATATGCATGTGCAGGTTTGCCTGCTTCTTTGGGGCAAGAATAGCATAACCTTCCCTTTTCACCCAGGCACTGTGACCACTCACTGGGTGAGGTTTTGCTTCTCATTTCAGGCTGATGAGACACAGCACAAGGCTGGGATAAAGCAACCAATGCAGAGGAGAGCAGGAACCCATGAAACACTTGGCATTCCTATGGAAACGCAGCCAGTTTTGTACCTGATCCAGGGAGAATCACCCTTCCATAGGAAGGAGCCTCCCACATTCTAGCAATTCTGCTTCCCTACTAGTCTTGAAATGGCTCAAAAAAAAAAAAAAAGAAAAAAAAAGAAAAAAAAAAGAAAAAGAACAGTTTAGCATTGGGGGAGTTTATCATGGACTATCTTTTAGAAACAGACATGGTTCTTTCCAGCCCTAGCAGATGGAAACTAATGGCACATTATGCACCTAACCCTGTCAGGGACAGAAAAACAGCTGCAGGAAAGCAGATCTGAATTCCCCAAGCCCTTCACAATGCAGCCGCTTCCTAACGTGCTTTAGAGCATGTGGTGGCGTAATGGAAAGGTTTTATTAACACAGAACCTGCATAACTCAGTTGTGAGTTTTAACCCAGTACAAATCGCATCAGTAAAGCCTGTCTGCCTAATCCCCGTTCTACAGCTGGAATAGCAGAGCACGATGGCTCAGCTGAAGAAAATACAAACTGGGACAACTCCAGTGCTTACCAAGCAATGGCTTTTCAGAAGGGTCCTATATGTGTACATTGGGCAGGAATAGCCTATAACTCCATCAGTCTGTGGAACTCTACACCTATTTAACATATCAACACAGAACCATATCTTAGTTAATTAGTTAATTTGGAGGGGACCTTAAAATCCTCTAGTTCCAACCACTGTGGGCAGGGATACCACCCACTAGATCACTTGCCCAGGGCCTCATCCAATCTGGCCTTAAACCAGGGGAACAGAAGATGGCAACTGCTTCAGTCTTGCCAGGGTGACCCAATACTACCTGTGGGACAGGACCACACAATTGCAGCCAAAAGCAGAGCACAGATCTGTTACAGCTGATTTATGAGGCCACTTGCACATATCTGATCATGCTTTCTGTGATGCAGAGATAGCACCGGGCAGGATCAACCTGGTTTTAAAACACTCACTGAAAACTGCACAAAACACTTCCTCGCAGCAAGGCTGGGATAAAGATATCTCACCCATGGGAGCTAGGCTTCTCAGGAATCTGTAAGTGGAAGTAGAGAGATGCCCAACACACACTGTGTATCAGGAAAACCAGTTAGTAAGACTGAAGACTGGTCTCAAGTTTAACCTGGAAGACAGTGAGACACAGGGGTTTTATCAGTTACTATAGCAAAAGACAGATAGATTTGGGGCTTGTGACAGAATGATGAAGAGTGAAGCTAAAATCCAGGACAGGGCTTGCTTGACAAAATTCAGTCACTCAGCTCTGTCACTTCTGATTTCACATTAAAACTTCCACCTCTTCCTATAGCACCACCTCCAGCTTGCCTCACCTTACACACAGGTTAGTGAAACATCTAGCTGCAGTTTTAGGTTCAAGCCTTAGAAAAAGCTCTCCATGCTGCCATGCTCCTTTTTCTAGTGTTCTGTGGACAGGGTCTCTGTTCTCTGTTCATGCATTTCTGCTCTCTTTTCTTGCCATAAGGTTTCTCTATTTCTAGACTACACACTTATATCAACAAGGTTCTCAACAGCTGTACCATTTATTTGACAATGACAAATCTAGAAAAAAAAATGCAGATCCCTGTAATGTTGCTGGATGTGTAGGGAGAGAAGAACTGTTTATTCATCACTGACCCTTTAAAACAAATATTTTCCTGTCTGGATTAGAAAACATGCCTCATCTGAGTAAAATTTAGCTCAAATCTCCTTTCTGTTTTTCTGTTGCTCTTCAAACAGGGAATTTCAGAGTCTGCTTCACTGATGAGAAAAAAATGGATTTGGTTTATTTCAGGAGCGGAGGTTGTGCCTTGGTTCTCAGATATATGAAACATCCCTTGATTGTGCAAATGCATCCTGATGGTGTCTTTGTGTTCTTGTCACTCCTGATTTATGGGGGCCTTTTCTACACTCAGAAAAAGAATTTGCATTTCAATTTCCATTACTTGTTTCTCTCCTCACAGCACTCCAGCTCTGGAAGGGAGCCTGTATTCTGGTTCCCCCCAGCTGGCCCACATAGCTCTGGCATAGGGGAGGATACAGGAATAGGGGTACTATGGGCTCTGCTCTATGGGAACAAGGCTCATGCTGCCATGGTCACTGGTGAGATATACACCTTTCTTTATGCCCAGCAAGGACCCCTGGCATGTTTGCTCCTGTCTTGCAGCCCTTCCTCTACGCTGTGATGAAGGGGGAAGGCAACAGCCCTGCCTCCTGCCTGGTTCCCAACACAGGCCCTTGCTTGCACACACATTCTGAGGAACGGCAGCCAACAAAAGAGCGAGGACGATAAGGAACGCTCACCCCTCTGCCTTCTCCACTCTTGCAGGATGGCAGGAGGACAAGCAGGATGCCTTGGGAACTCATCCTGTCCTTTTTCCTGCAGGGTTGTGCCTGTTCTAAGGTGAGCTTGGAAGCAGACTCCTATCCAAAACCACCCAGAAGCATATCACATGTCTTGGACAGGTGGGTTGCACAGAGATCCAACAGCCACTGCCCCCTCTAGGCTTCATCTTTACCCCTCTTGCAAACCTGGTGGCTGCAGTAAGTTCTTGTGCCAGCCCAGGCACTGCTCTCTCAGCCCTGCACTGTCTCTTCTCATTTGTGCAGTCTGGATGGGCTGTCACAAGCAGCCTGAGCATGCTACAAACCCTCCAAGCCTGAACAAGGGGTGGGCTTGGAGCCAGCAATGTTGGGAAACCACATGGGTTGCATTGCAGGCCCCACCATCCACCTTGCAGCTAAACTGGGGCTTTGATAGATGTAGTTCATGTCTACCTAGGAAACATCAGAAGCTTTGGAAAAAAAAAAAAAAAAAAAAAAAAAAAAAAAAAAAAAAAAAAAAAAAAGATAAAAGATAGCTTCAGAAACGGGGGTGGAGTTGCCAGGACACATCAAGCTTTAAAGATGTGAGTTGCAGAAACGCATTAAGGCTTGTTGTTCAGAGTTGTCAGCCCCACAGTCTTTATCAAACTGAACTCGGTTAAAAATAAGAGAAGCAAACTGAATCTTATTAAACATTTGTTTGGACATTAAGGCCACAGATTCCTAATAGGTTGCTGGAAGTCAAACGTCACAGGCCATAAGCCTGTGTCATCTTAATTTGCAATGGCCTGAAACAATGCATTCAAGAATGCATTTTGCTTTGACTTGTTTGAAGTACATTTGTTTTGACCTAAGGGTTTTGACGATCACCATTACCATGTTGACTTCTACATTAACATATAAAGCCAAAGGAAATCTGTTCAGCTGATTAAAACATGCACATCATTTCCAGGGGGCGGAAGGGTGACAATAAATTTGTGCTGACTTCACTGAATCAGCAATTTCCAACTGAACCCAGTTCCAGGGCAAATTTCTCCAGAAGCACCACTGGGAATCATCATGCTTTCCCTAGTGTTCATCTGAGACACTGTGCACATCTGGACAGTTTCAAACACCCAATTTTGGCCCCTTTTTCTCCACTGGGCTCCCTTTCTTTGACTTTCAAATATTTGTACAGAGTGCTGAAAGCCATCATGTTCAGCAGCATCTGCCCTATTTATCCAGCTCCCAGCTGGCTGCAGAGTAGCTTTCATCACTGGGCCTGAACTCACAAATGCTGACACAGAGATTATCCACCCTGTGAAGAACAGTTTAACCAGATTAATCTGTGGGAGGTCCCCTCAGCCTCTTCCCTGCAGAGCCCTACAGCAAAGGGTTGGCATAATCTATGATTGGCATAATCATAAAATAGCTCTCAGAGCCTATGGCGGATGCTCCCCTCGGAGGAAGCTACCTGATTCCCCAGGATGCTCAATCCTGTTTTCCAAACTGGACTTGGCTGCTTTGCAGTGCCCACTCTCCCCTTTCAGGGAAGGGCCAATCCTGAAGGACAGTGGTGGAGTGGGGCAGGAGATGGTATTCATTTTCATACCCTGGAGCTGGCAGCCCTGCTCCCAGCACAGTATATTATGGTAGTAGGGACACAGAGCAAAGCCCCATAGCCCTCAAACCCTTAAACCTATCAGGTTTACACAGCAGGGTGAAGTAATGGGAATTACTGTCAGTCCTTTCTCACCTGCTGACTCCAATTTGCTTGTTTTCATTGCAGCAGATAAAGAAACAAACCATTTAGTCAGCAAATCCAAGCCCAGGAATCAATCACATTCCCTCAGCACTTCTTGCATTGTCAGAGGAGACAGAAGCAGGAAAGACCAGTCAAGTAAGTAACACCTTACCCAGACTTCAACAAGGGAGAAAAGTTTGACATTAGCATTTCTACAACTACTTCTCTTTTTTTATTTTTTACTCCCCTCTCTCCCCTTCAAGCCTAGCTTTAAACATCTCAAAACGGGCTGATTTTAAGGTGAACTAGATATCCTGGCAATGGATGATGACTAATACACTATGAATGACAGAAACTTGGTGGAACACTAAAAAGCAAATTAGATGTTATAATACCTGGAAGCAAGTTATACAGAAAAGTGGGTTCAAGCCAAAGGGTTGAAGGAATAATGCAGTTTTTTCAATACCTCGGTGGAGTTAATTCAGAAAACCTTAAAACTCTTAAGGGAGAAAGTTATGTGCAGAAGATCATACTATCAACTCTGCATGAATTCACAACCTCAGGAGTTGCAATACATTTATAATCCCATACTGCACATCTATCATCAGGGCTGTAGCTAAAGACAGTTGGGTATGCAGTTTTGAAAGAAGACAATTTCTAGAAAATTAAGATGGTGGAATTCACCTGTAAGCTGGCACAAAGAACAAAACAGCTCCTCAGCTCTTTAAACAATTGCTTCTTGGAACAGCTAATTCAAGTGCCCACAAGGAAAAGCAGCGACTCCTGACTTAATTTTCAGTAAGATGCAGGAACTAAATCAAGAAGTGACAATATCTGAGCTCTTAAGTAATATGGTTCACAATGTAATTGAGTTCAGTGGCCTAGGAGGAGGTAGTGAATCAAGAGAAACACAAATGACACTAGATTTTAGAAGACTGTTCAGAACACAACAGGAGTCATTCAGAAGGACATTAATTCAGAGTAAAGGAAGCAAGTGGTGTACAGATGGTTTAAATAATATATAAATTATGTGGGAAGAGAGCTTGTGGTGGGGTCACCGAGTCTGTAGAGGATTCAGGTTATTTTGGAGAGTTCAAAACAGCCTCTTAAGATCAGAGAGAATTCTTGGGTGTTGGATTGAGACTTAACCAAAGCAAGGCAGATGGCCAACACAATGATAAGTGACACTGTCAATTAAAACAAACTGATTATCCTGGAAAACCCACATTAAAGCTGCTCCAAGTCCTCTCACAAGATTTTGAGAGGCAAGTGCACAGGAGATGGGGTCTCCACACCCAGCTCAGCACTGCCCAGCCAAGCACACTGTCATCAGAAAAACTGCCCAGCCGCAAAAGGACCAGAAGGAGGAGGGACACAGATAATAAGCAGGATTGGTTATCTCAGGTTGCAACAGTTTTTGCAGAACCTGAGAGGGTTCAGAGAAAGGTGGCAGAAGTGATGGACAGCCTAGGAACACTGCTGTCTCCAAGGAGGGGAAAACTTTGGGTTGGTTTCTTGTCCCTTTTACCAAGGAAATCCTATTCCCTACTACAAGCCCCAACTGCATTAGCAATACCCTTGATTCCTGCCAGGCAGGGCTGTCACCACAGAATATTACTGTTGGGGATTTTTGATCTGCTATTGCATTGATCCTACATCTGCTGTAAAGCACACAAAAATATTTCACAGCCTCTGACGTGTGAGAGTACATTTTTGGCAGCTCATTCTGGACTTAGCACAGGGGCTCATGATTGCAGGGTGCCTGATAAGGCAACTCCAGCCATCCCTTTTGGTCCTGAGCTCATCTGAACAGAAAAAAATTATAGAAGTGCATGAAATAATAAAACCAATAACAGGAGAAATTCTGTGCTCCCAGCACAGGGCCAGGAGGATACACAGTCATTAGAAGATGGCAAATCCAACCTGGCAGAAATGAAATACTGCTCTGCTCTCACTCCCCTCCTCCCAATTTCAATATATGATTAAACAGCAGAACTCTGCCACAGAAGGCAGCAAGACCAGGATCGCCACATCACTCAATACAGAACCAATCAATTCACAGGAAAATAAATCCATATGCAGTTATCATTACTAGAGACTCAAAGGCCCATCACTTACACCCATCTCTAACCCATACACAGGGGATACATCCACACTTGCCTGCAGCAAGGTCTGGACACCTTTTTGTGAGGTGCTCCCTGCTGTGGTTAATCACCAGCAGTTATGTACTACACCAGCTCAGCCATTCCTCTTTCATCCAAGCTGGATGACATTTATAATCAAGGCAATCACATTTACTGCTTGATTTTTTGAAGTGCCTAAGAATATTGGAGTCATATGCAGAAAAGCAACATCTGAGCCAGAGAATGAAGCAAGTAAAGGGCAGCTACGAGTCGCAGCAGATAAAGGGGCATCGGCATTAACTTCTGTGATGCTCATTTGCATATTTTTCTGCTCCCACGACCAGTTTCCTCTCATCATTTTGAGTCAGACCTTTACAGATCAGGCCAAGCAAACCCTGCTTAACACCCCATTTTCGATTTATAGAAACATTGTTTCTACTAGTACAACTGCTATGATTCCCATGCTAGTTAACAGCCCAGAAGGTAGAAGCACCTTTCAGGCACCAGTCAGGCTTGTCACCTTCCCCACCAGCCACTGTCAGAGAGGCCAGACCAGCATATGAGACTCAATCCAGCACCACACTTGCCCAGCATCCTTATCCCTTTCCACATCAGCTTCTTCTGTGAGATAAGCAGGCAGAGGAATGTTTGCTTAACTCTGCATCCAAGGAAAATGCAGCTACAAGATGGTATTGCACTGAGAACTGCTGAAGTGACACAAGCCAGTTTCAGGATAAGTAGATTGCTTTGCCAGCCAATTTTTTTTTTTTTTTTTGCATTGCTTTATCTAGCTCAGTTAGCCTGACTGCCAAATGCCCAGGCCTTCTCTGAGCTTCCAGCTCCTTTTCAGTCATGGCACTTCACCATCTTTTCTTTATGGATTGCCAGACAATGAGAACAATGCTCCCAATTCCTAATTAATTTGATAGCAATTTCCTTATCATTGTAAAGGTGTATGCATGCAGGACTGAAGCTTACACACACATATTATGAGCAGCTAGAGCACTTTGCTTCCTTTCAATGTAAGATTAGTCTAAATCTCAATAACGTTGCTCCCTGCCTGCTGCTGCTTTTCACTGCTCCCAGGATATTATTTATTCCTTCTCACATCCCTCAGGGTATTCCTCATCTCTTTTTCCTCTTGCATCACTTCCCACTTCTTCCACCCCCCCACCTACTTTCCTGGCCCCACTGTAACAATTCCAAATTTCTTCTCCTCCATTACTCTCCTGCCACTTGCTAGATGTCACTACTTTTATTCCTGCACATTTCCACCTTTGCCCTAACATATTCTCACTTTGCAGCCCTCCCTCTTCTCAGGAAAGCAGGGGGGGGAGGGAAACACCGCCTCTCATTTTTATACAGAGCATAAACCCAGCCTGTTTTTAGATCAGGCTCTGACAGCCAGAGTACTGGAACTGCCTGGGATAGCTAATGATCTCCTCTTCTGCAAAGCAAACCATGAGCTTTTCTCTTGGCTCATTTTCTTTGACCTTAGCACAACCTTATATGCTGAGCACCTCTATGCTCCTGGAATTCATCACTGGCATCTCTTGTTCCTGCCCAGCTTCCCCTCATTTGTGATACACCTGCTTGTGGGGTTGGGCTAGAGCCAAGGAAACAGTGATAGGGCTTTCAGTCTGACTGACTAGTAATTAGCATATTCCCTTAAATTTGTGCTTGAACTGATGCTTCTCTCCCTAGAAATCACAGAATATTCTGAGTGGGAAGGGACCCACACAGATCATCAAGTCCAACCCTTAAGCGAGTAGCCCATACCGGGACCAAGCCATGACCTTGCTGTAATTAGCACCTTGCTCTAACCAGTTCAGCTCATCTCAGCACCAAGATGCAAGTCAGCAGTGTCAGAGATGTGCAGCAGCCAGGCCCTTTCCCTTGAAGGATCCTAGCAACACCGTTCCCAGTGCCTTTGAGTTGGGTGGCAAGTGCCACAAGCCACAACGAGGCATTCATCAGCCTAACACCTTCACATGCACACAGCTCCTTTGAACATTGAAAATATTTTGTCCCTTTCCTCTTCCAAAAGCCTCCAGCATTTCTACAGCCTTAAAGTAAACCCCTTCTCATCTCTGCGACAGAAACTTTTCCTATTGTTGTATATTTCTTCCAGGCTTTCCCTTGACTTGTTGCTAAATCGAAGAACCCATAATTAGAACTTTTAATTCTTTCTTGCTAGAAAGGGAAAAAAAAAAACTAAAACAAAAAACAATCCATCCAGATCCTTTGGCACTTGGCTTGTTTTCTCTTTCACTGCTTTTCCTGTTTTGCTCTTCCCAAAATCCCTCCCAGAACTCAGAGTACTCATCGTGTAACAACTGCAATCACACAGAAAAAAGGAGGACTACATGCCAGGTCTACAATGTGATTTCTTGCTGTGCACCTAAACAAATTCTTTGAAGCAGGGACCATCTTCTCTTCCTATGTTTACACAAGGTCCACCACAGCCAGTTCCTGATCCTCCCACATAACAGTAAGAGCAAAGTGCTCTGAACTGCAGAATTTAAGCTTTTGCAGTTTTTATCTCTATCTCTGGAAGTCTCCTTTTCAGGAACAGGTCTCTGGGCCTGTGCTCCTCAGGATGACCCCTCCTACCAGCTGAGACACAAACATGAGGCATCATTAGTTCTGCTGCTCACAAAATTAATCTCTTCATCCTCTCTGCGTTTGCTCACCTACCAGCAAATCTCAGGTCAAATTCTCCTACAACTCTATGCACTCTTCATCACACCACAACATTTTATGCTTCCTCCCTATGTTCCCAACATCTCCTCAAGAGTTTGCCACCATACTTAGGTCCATTCCTTGTTCCCACCCTACTCAGCACAAAATGCCCTCCCAGCCTGGCAAGTGTTGGCAGCCACCAGAGCTGCTCCTGCTCTGCACAGGTGCTGTTTGGCCACCTGACACAGCACAGGTCACTGCCTTTCAGCAGCTGGTGGATCAAGCAGAACAGACAGCATCTCTGCCCTGCCCATCCTTCCTTGGGTGAGGGCACTAGCATGACTGCTCTCCTCTATCCACCCACCTGAGACTGAAATCAGCCAAAAGCTTCTTACAGGGGGGCATTGATCACCTTCATCTCCTTAGGAAACAGAGCTAAAAATAACAGTAGTAATAGCATTAACGATGCAGTTCAAAATTGCAATGATCTTTTTCCTGATACTTTGATTTGTAACTCCATACCTAATTTACTTACCTTTATTACCTGTAGGACTCTCCAAACGTGTGCTGTACATCTGAATGGCTTTCAGATGTACAGATGGGAACAGAGTTATTTAGGGAGAAGCCTAATTAATCATCATTACAGTTTTCCTGAGTCTCCCTTCACTGCAACCTTCATATACACTTTCATTTCTTCTAATCCTGACCCATTTCCCTATTTTACCTCAAGTCTCACTTCACTCTACCATGCCCCCAGTATCACTCTTATTGTTCATGTTGTACAAGGAAAAGCTATCATCTTTCTTAGTCTTGAATAGATTCATTAATCTCCAATTCATTTAGAAGAAACTAGTTTAAATTTCCCCTTTTAAAAGTTTTGTCTCTGGCCTCTTTTCCATCCTTTTCTTCAATAAAAGTAAAACAACACTGCTGAAGGCTGAAGGGCCAGGAGGAGAAGCAGCTCAGGAACAAACCAACATGGTAAAACCCAAAAGCTTCTACTCCCAAATATTACACCAATGATCTCTAAATAACTTGCAGTATGAGGTAATTCCATCACTAAAGAAGTCAGTAACATAAACCAAATTGGGGAATTAGCAGGCCACACTTCGCATTTGGAAAGCATCTCAGAAACCTCTATACAATTTCAAGTTGGGCCTCACAACTGACACAAAATAATCTTTAAAAGCATAGTATCTAAACATCTGGAAGTATATGCTGTGACAAACTATTTTTTTAATACACTAAAGAAACCAGTGTCTTACCACCCTCTGAATATTTCAAACATGAGAAGCTAGTGAATTAATAAAATCGGTCAATGTTTGTACCACATTAGTGCTAAAATCCTTACTATGGCAGTGAATTTTGTGAGAGATAAAGACTCATTTCTAGGCTGTGCCACATTTTACTTAAACACACTTAGCGGGAAATGAGAACACACAGCAAGTGACAAAATTGCAAACAACACAAAGTTATTTGATGTAGCCAAGACCAAAAGGAATAGGGAAGAACCTGAGTGAGACCCAAGCAAATAGACTGTGATAAGAAGTTATAGTCAATGTTGCTAAATGCAAATAATACCTCCAAAGAGGAGAAAACTGCATGTTATTCACACATCTTTCAAATTTATGAAATAACTCTCTTACCAAAGAAAGGAATCTAGATGGCAATAAGAACAGCTGAATGCTGAGCTCAGCTTACTGTGCAGCTGTGGCAATAAAAAATACAAAAAAAAAAAAACAAAAAAAAAAACCAAAAAAAAAAAAACCAAACAAACAAAAAACACCAAAAAAAAAAAAAAAAAGAACAACCACAATGTCAGAACACAGGAGGAACAGGATGAAGCAATACAAAGACTGTGCTGAACCCTCTATAATTCAGGGCTGGAATCACACTCAGATTATTATATGCAGTGCTGATCACCATCTCAAAGAGGGGGGAAAAATGGGAAAAAAATGAAATGAGGAGGGTGAGTAAAATAAAGCTATGACCACAATCCCACTGTGAAATTTAGGAGGAGGTACACTGACAGCTCTTGCAGGTTGAGTACCCATTTATCCTAAGGCCATTCCCTGTGCCCCTATCTTCTCCACTGTATTTCAGGAAAAAGAGACACCTGGATTTCCCCCCATGTCACTCCCTGTGAAGGTGTTTCTGTTGTTTCATGACTGGCCCACAAAAAGTTCAATCTTGCATTGAATATAACTCCTGTGTATATTAAAGCTCATAGCTGGAAACATCTTTTGTTTTTGTCAGTGGTTCACTTCTCCCTTCCCTCTACTGTTGCTATTATTGAATTCCCTACTTCTGTTATGTAAAGTAATTTGTGCTATTGTGTTCAGAGAATACAGCTAGCACAGTAGATAGCACACAAAATAAGATGATATTGTATCACTTATCTGCAAATCTGTGCTTAAAGCAGAGGAGAAAGGAGGAGAGAGGGTGCCTGCAGGAACAGCAGGTGGGGGTCTGTGAGGGGAGCTGGACTAGAGCAATGAGGTGGGCACTGCCTCATGGTCCTGCATGTGCCACTCAGCAGCCCAGGGGACATGGCATGTCTGTACTGCAGATCCTTGGTCCCCACCGTTCCTGGCCACAAGCACCAAGGAGCAAATACATGGAGCAAAAGGGGTCTTCCATCCCTCTCTGCCTACACCAGGGAAACAGTCTGCAGCAGTGCAGGTTCCTGGCAGCTCAGAGGGTTGCCCAGCTACTGGATCATGTTTTGTGTGTCTGAAAGAGGAGTGGTGGCAGAAATTATAAAACTCTCCTCCTTTTGGATGAAGGAAAGGATTTTGTAGCACATGGGTTTGCTTTGGCTAATTAAAAGCACGAGGCCATGCAAGGAAAGCAGCACTTTAATAGCTGAAAATAGCTGGAATTAAAACTAATCACGAGCATTTAGCATGCTACAGATAAAGATGTTTGAAAGTGTTTCAGCCAGAGGCCTGTGGGCTGCCTTTGCACAGCTACAGGATAAAAGGTACAGAGTCCCTCATTGATGCAACATCACATCCACCTTTCTGCTTGAGTGCTTTGCCACCTTCCCTGGGGGCTTAAGGGCCCTACCAGGAGGCACACAAAGTATCAGGGCTTCACTCCTCAAGGACTAAATCTTAGCTCCCACCTTGACACAAAGGCACCTCAATCCTGGGTAAGGGGGTCTCCAAGATCAACAGGACATGGAGTGGGTATCTCCTTTGCAGCATGGAGATGGACAACCTCCAAGCTCCTAGGGCAACCCACCACATCAGACAGCCAAGAGCCACCACGTTGCTGAGGGAGGGTGTCTAATTCACCCTGATCCACCTCCCACCCCAGCCCAAAGCCATGACTTGTGCAGCAGCTCCTCCAAACCCTGCTCTGACATTGACCCAAAATGGGAAATCACGTGAAGAACATGAATGTTCATTGTTCATGGGCCACTGGTTGCACCAGCTGATTCATTACTGGGGCCTTTCCTCTTACAACATTAAGTCATTGGCTCCACTGAAGATTCCCCGAAGTGTGGACAGAGCACATGTTTGAAATAAAGTTTTTATTAAATTAGAGGTTACATCAGGACAGTGCACTCTTTCCAGCTTCCTAGAAGTTTCCTACATCTCCATTTTTCTAGCATCCTCCTACAGACCCTAATAATGAATGATTTATAACAAAATTCAAAAGAAAGAGGACCCAGCTTACAGTTCTGAATGGCGTCTCCCTACAAATTATCTGTTATTCCTTTTGCTGATTTTCTACCTTATTTCTGAATATTCAAATTGCTTCAGAAATGCTCTTTAATTAATACTATATTTCAGCTACTGAGATGCAAAGATGTACAAGTGAATGATTCTAGCCCATAATCACACAGTCAAAACCAGCACAGGAAGTAAAAGAGCTTTTGAACAGGCTGTATTTTTGTGAACCTACAGCTCAGTGGTCGCACCAAGCCACGCAGGTGAGGACATCTGCTTGCATGAAGACAAGCGTTCACTGTGTGAAGAGGTGCAAAGATCTGTCACGCCACAATGGGGCTCGGAATTTAAAGTACACATCAGAGCCTAGATCAGTGGAGCCTTTAACCACACTCAGCAAGACCTAAGACTGCAGGAGGACTGAAATTATTTAAAGTGCACTCCTGTGTACACAGATGGACAACATGACAGTTACTCTGCAGACCTAAACAAGATTCCAGTGTTTTAGCAGTACCTGGAAGCACGTGTTCAGTCATGAGGAGTACCTGGCCATAGGAACTCCAAGTGCTTTGCTTCTAATTGGCCTGATTTAATGGTACTAAATGATAGAAGCCAAATTGTTACTAATTCCCAATGAATAAGAAAAGTGGGGAGTTTTGTTTGCTTGTCCCTAAAAGAGGCAAGTTTTTTTCTTTTACAAGCAGCAATTTCCTTTGCAATAGCTTCCACCCAGTATCAAATCATCCCTTTATTTCTGATGACAAGGTCAGCAGCTCCACCTTACCTTCAGAGCCCTTACCACTCCCAGCAGGCTGTCTCTCCCACATGCCAAATTCATAGCAGAAATGATGAGCCATATCCTTTTCCTTTAGGGCCTAGAAGGGGGACAGTCAGCTGTCAAGCAGGGTGATCCCCACTCAGATGCCATACTGGCCACATCAGACAGCTTGCTTTACAGCAAGGAAAGGTTCAGGAGTACATGTTCTGCCCAGCAACAGAGGCAGCTAACAAAGAACATGTGAGACTGTATTTGCAGGACTTTCACTGGTAGGTTAAGGAAAGCAGTTATTTCCCTTCATACTTCAACACTTGCTAGACCATGCATGGATCAGCTCTGGATCTGTCAGCACAAGAAATACTTTGACAAACTGGATCAGGGCCACCAAGGGCCTCAGGAGGCTGAAGGACTTGTCCTGCAAGGAGAGGCTGAGAGACTGGGGCTTGTTCAGCCTGGAGAGATTTGAGAGGACTAACAGCCCTCTATGCCGTACAAAAAGGGGATGGAGCCAGGCTTTTTACTGCAGTATGTAGAAGGATAAAAGGAAACTGTAGTTTTTAAATGAAATGGAAGCAAAAGAGTCTTTCCTCATTAGACAGTGCAGCTACTGCAGCCATTGTCCAGAGGGGTGGTGCAGACTCCACACAGAGATTTTCCAAACCCAATTGGACAAAGCCCTGCCTAAATTCAATGCCCACCTTGCTTTAAGCAGGATATCAGACTCCTGAGTGACACACTGAAGACCCTTCCGGTCTAAAGGATACAATGATTTCTTTTTTTTCCCTCAAAACTACAGCACCAATTTTCTTAACTTTTAATCCCATCCAGACATTCAAATACAGTTAACATCTCAATAGCTAACTAAAATGGAACAGCTCTGAAAAACAAAACCTGTTCCTTAATCTCACACACACACAAAAATCAATAGATATATCTGAGTGAATCTTCCCTCTCTTCATCCTACACAAAGGCAGTATCCCTTTGCCCTCTACAGAGAGCATCCTTTCCTGAGGACAGATGCACTATTTGATCTTTCATTCTTGTTTATTGTGTTACAGCTCTACAGCTACCCATACTCTATGATTTGACAGCCTTGTTCTCTTGCCAGAGAAGGAAGAAGTTTCTCTGCTATGACACGAAGAGATGTCACTTTTGTATTCCTGCGTTTTCCCCAGATGCACATCACTCTCCCAGTCTGAGGGAATGTGCATATTCATACAAAGTTGGAAACTAATATGCCTGAATCAGCCCCTAGACTGGGCATGCATACACAGCCTTGTGCTAACACACCCACCCACTCAAAGATTAACTAAATTTTGACCTGATTGCATCCAATTAACCTGAATTTCTCACTTTCTTGCAAAGCAGTTTCCTTTGCAAGCCCGTTGGCCTTTACCTCATGGCTATATTGTAAGTGTGATGCCCTAGAAAAATGCAATGCAATGAGAGAAAAATAAAGCAGAGAGCATAAATGGAAGGAAAATGAGATAGAAGAAGCAGGAAGATGTGTAAACAGAACAAAGAAAAAGGAAAAAAGAGAAATCAAAGCTAAATAAGGCACAGAAGCAAAGTATGTAAATGTGGTAAAAGTCATGGGGGCGCCGTGGATCGAAGAAGAGTTACAGAAATATATTTGGACCAAGAGGAAAAGGCTCCAGTCTGAGGGGCAGGGAAGACAATACAAAGCCAAACCCACAGAGCTAATTAGAAAACACATTAGAGAAAGCTGCAAGCTACAATCAACACAGATTGAGTTCCTTGAGCCCATAACTCCCCAGTGCTTCCCAGACAGCTGCCAGTCTCCTTCACTGCAGGTGCATCCCAGGCACAGCAGATCCAGCATGAGCTGGGACATCACATCCCATGGTGACAGAGCAGAAAGAATGGGGGCAGATGAAGATAGAAAGAGAGCAAACCAGAAATGGTATTAATGAGACAAAGCCCATTTATCAAACAAAGCAGGAAAGAAATAGAGACTTATTTTTGGATAGTGCTCCTGAAGTGAGTAACCCTGCCCCCTCCCTGCTTGGTCCTCTAGCCCACCTCCCTCCCTCAGTTCACTGCTCTATTTTGGGTATAATTACACATTGTGCACAGGGAACACACCAATATCTTCCCTGGTGCAGAAATCAAACTCCTCTACTTTACCTTTCCCCCTTTTCATTTCACACAGGCTTACTAAAAGAAGGAAAAGAAAAATAATTTTGTTTCTCAGATTAACCAGAACACCATTTGTTTTTCCCCCCCTTCAATCAGGCCTCTGTTCCTCAGTGTTAAGGCAGCTCTGTCAATCATGAGCAAAGGTTTTATGAGGTCATTTTCTTTAGCTCCTTTTTAAAGAGGACATTAACTGAAAGGAGAAAAATGTAAACAACTATAAAGTAAAAAAAAAAAAAAAAAAAAAAGGGAAACCAAGAAGTCAAGAAAGGGGAAAGGCCATATTGATTTTTTTCTGCAACAAAACAAAGTATCTCACCCAGATTCTAGAAGCCTTTTCTGCTGCTCTGGACATGTCCCCCTCCAATACCATGAAGTCCACCTGACAAGCCCAGGTAGTCAGTCTTGGTGCAACAGCAAGGTGTGCCAGGTCTGGTGCATATCCTTGGCCACTGAGGTGGGAGGTGGCAGCAGGGAGAGACCTGCAGGCAGTGACACACCAGACACCACAGGGCTAGAGGAGCCCATACCATACAGAGACCACCTCACATCAAGAGACCAGCATCCCCCCTACAGCCCTGGGCTGCCCCCTGCAAGAGGTGCAAACCTCATTTGGAGACAACCTGATGAAGAGAGGAGAGCACCAGCTTTGGGGATAGCACACAACAAATCCTATGAGCAGGCTAAAATAAATTAGCTCCTCCCAAGTCACATGTCAGAAGTGCCAAGAGCCCACGCAAGATTAAAGAGAAGCTAGCACCACCACAAAAGAGCTGTGCTGATGGTAGCCAGGATAGACTCGCAGTTTCTACGTACTGCTTGTCACAAAATAAAGCCTTTCTTTGCCCAGCTCCAAAGCGTTCCTCTGCTGCCTGAGACCTTGCAATTAGCACTACTAATTGCTTGCACAACTGCAGTGCTTACAAGCCCTGGTCTAGTCAGGGCCCATGTCCCAGATGCTACTCAAAGGAAAAAGAGATGACGCCTTCCCTCCACCACAAACCACCAAGCAAATCTCAGCAGCAATATGAAATTGGGGTGGAGGGGTGGGGTGTTCCTCTGCAACCTTTAAGAGCAGGCAATGCAATCCCTCCTTGCAGCAGGCTCCCAGCAAAGGAGACATGCACAGCTTTCAGATGAAGGGGAGGATGACAAAACAAGGCACAGGGCACAGACAGATGTCAAGGCAAGGAGCCTCTTTTGTGTGGAGAGGTACTGGTATGGGACCTTCCTCCTTTATTCTTCATCAATGGAAAGATGAATCAGTAGATGCATATGACAGACTTAAAGCTCAAATATGTCAGTCTGAGGAAATATGGTTCTTTAGTGAAGAGATTAGGTTCATACACAGAATACAAAAGGACCGAGCAAGTCACATACTCATGTGGAAAGCTGATTTAACCTTAACCCAAGCCACAGAGATTTTGAAAAAAATCTGTGAAATGCAAATTCATTTTACAATTAAATGCAAATTTAGGCTCGAGACAGCAGAAGCAGCTATTCCAGGTGACATCGTTGGGAAAAGAGACAAAGAAATCCCCAGAGCCAAAAGATACAGAAAACTAAAGCAATCACAGATCAAACTAGAATTACAAAGGGCCAACTTCACACCTCATCACAGCCAAAAGAAGACCCTCTGCTGCAGCTGTAACAAACTTTACACAAATAGAAAAACAAAACCAGAAAACACTTAGCATTTAGTCAATTACATCATCGTGCTTACACACAAGAAATGTTTTCTCCAAGTTACATCACAGCTACAGACAAAACTTCCTGCATGCTTGGTCAGCACTGGGACAGTGGCCCCCGTGTTTTGGTAACTGTGGTGACCACAGTGCAAACTGCTTCAGGAGTTGGACTTCCACAATCCTTGTGGGTCCCTTCCAGCTCAGGATATTCTATGATGCTGTGATTGCAGCTACAGCTGAATAGAGCCAGAACTCTATCTTGTTATGCCAGACACTGGTGCTCTGAGCAGCATTAATCATCGAAAGTAAATAGCATACCTAAGGAAAATGCACAGAAATTGTAAGGCAAGGCATACTGCTTATTCAGGACTCGAAGTACATGTGCAAATAACTATTTTCACCCTGGTCACAGAGGAAAAAAATTAGCAGTAGCACTTGGTGACAACTTTCCATACAGTGCACACAGACTAATGTGTTGTACCTGGACGTCTGTGTCACCGCAGTGCCAGACACAGGGACATGGGCTGCAGGTCTCCTCTGGTACAGCGTGGCTGCCTGCAAGCAGAGAAACACAAGGCTCCTCTGTGGAGTTGCCTTCCCTTCATGGACTGCATTAAGATGGAGGCCAATCACCACTGAGTCACTCATTTGGGATTGGAAAACAAATTTCAAGCAGAAGGAAGAGGAGGTGGGAGCAGCCTTCAGGCTTGGAGGTCAGCTTTCAGATGCATTTCAGAGGCAGAGCCTCCAGAAAAAGTAGCTTTTAAAAAAATAATTTGAAGATGATCTCACCTCTGTTGTGTACAAATATTCATCTTCCAAGCTGCATGGATAGCTGAGGGATGAGGGTTTCCCCTCTGCTGACATTAAAGCAGATGAGTAGCAGACTCCCAAGGCACAGGAGCTCTGCGCCTTTGCATGCATGTGTTCCAAGGCTGAGCAGCCACGTGGAGTCCCTGCTGACTGATAAACTGGGTGCACACGGCAGGATTTCTGCTGCAAAGACTTTTGTATGGTCTTTTAAATTCATGTGACCTCCTTGCAGTGGCTTTGCTTTGCTACCTCTGCTTCTCTGCCAACTGGGACTCAAGTAGGACCAAGGGATTCAAGAGATGGATGGTACAGACACCATGGAACTTTCCTTCAGGAGACAGAGCTAAAAATTTTATTTCTCCCAGCATGCAAAAACTGTAGTAGTATAGAAAGTCTGAGGAGTTGTAAAAAAAGTAAAGCTTCCCATAAAGCTAGTTTATGTCTGTTACTGAAAGTGTGAACACTGCCTGAGAAAACCCACTGCTGAAGAGAAAAGCCAAGTTCCCAAAAGACACAGGACATTATATATGCAGGTGCATACAAGCATTTTGGCAAAAAGCAAGGATTAAACTTAAATTAATGATTGTGCACATTGTTTGGATGTCATATGAGAGTTCTCTAACTGGCTTTAAATCTCCTCTTCAGGTCTTGCAAAGACTAACTACTTAGATCATTACAGAATTACAAATTAGTGCATTTTAATTATTAAATAATGCATTTCTAATTAGGGTAATCCATTAAAGGAACAATTAGTGTACAGGGCCTAATTCTCCCTGTTTTATTTAATTTCTCCTGGATTCTGCCATGAACATGACATAACAAGTGGTAAAGAGCACCCTACAGACAAGCTTTGCTACAAATACACATGCATTAACTAGTAAATGCATTAAAAGCACTCTTATAATAGAAAAAATCCATTTGCTCTCCACAGCTGAGATTCATGAGATGACACAGCTTTCAGCAAGCCACACAACAGCTCAACTCCAAACCACATCACAGATTTCCCAAGACAAGATTCCTGCTGTTCTCCAAGGTCACTCTACCCCACCTTTTGAGATAAAGGTCACAGATGTTAAAGTATTCTGCCACAGTAACAAATCTCAGTGGCTTTCCTTAATCATGCTTCACTTATCCATCTATCTTCACACTTCAGGGTGGCAAAAATTTTCTGGTCCCAAGAGGTGCTAAACCTTTACTTGTTGAGAGGGAGAGGATTATGGGGAAAAACTGGATGGCCACTCACATGTCTCATTAGGTGCTGAGAACCTCAGCATGCTGGCAATAGGTGCTCTCTGGTGCTGCAATAGTCACATACAGGCTTTTCAATCTCGCCACGTGTTCAACTCAAGTAACCCACACACAAAATCCATAAGTTATGGGCTGATCACAGCTGCACTCACCCATGCAACAAAGTGAAGAGATGGATCTTCCACATGATAAACTTGTGTTCAGGTTTGCATGTATACATGAAAGCAGCTTTATTTCATGGTTACATGTGCACAGAAAAGCTAATATGAATGGACATATATTTATATGCAAAGCTTTAAAAGCATACATTTCACATCTGCTGGAGCATCCAGCAGCACTTTGGTTCAGAAAACAATATGGACATTCCTTTGTGATGTTCTCTGCAGGGCAAGCAGTTCATCTCTGCACATAAATCACAATTCATCTTCATTTCAAAAGCCCAGCTAAGGACAAACACACACACATAAGCTCCTGATGAAATACAGGCAGATACCACATAGGAGAATTCTTTACCTATGTCCAGCCAGAAGCCAAACAACAGTCAAGCTCTGGATCATCCCCCTTTTACATAAAATTTGTCTAGCAATGAACAAATACAGCTGAAAACAAAATAAAGGCTATGGGAGAAACAGCCATACCAGAACCTAATCTGCAAAGATTTGTGAGTGTGATAAAAACTGAATGAAAAAAAATGCAAGTCTACTATTAAACAATAGAAACACTCCAGAAAAGTGCTGGAACTTGGCCTGCCTCCAGCAACTGGTTTGAGGGATGTAGAACAGTTAAACACACTGGTCTACAGGCTAGCTGTAAACTGTAATTTAAATAAGTCAGCTGTAATGCCAGCACCATCTATCCCTTTCCCTCCCTGCTCCCAAAACAACCCCAAAGTTTCAGAAGGCATTTTATACCCTCAAGAGCAGCAGCCAGTTGCATTTGGATTGCAATCTCAACACAGAGCTAAGAGAAAACACATCCAGGTGTTTTGTAACCTTGCTTTCAAACATAGTATTATATAGCAGAGAGAGAGAGAGAAAGATTTAACTAGCGGAAAACCTTTTGAAAGGTTGTATGCCCTTTAGCTTAGTTTATTTTATGCTTACCTTTTAATACAGAATAATAAACTCCCTGATCTAAAATTACAATTTCATAAATATCAAACAGATGGCTGTGAGCTCCTCTTAAGAGCGTGCTTTGGAGCAGCACCTAGACTACAATATACAATGCCAAAGCTGAAAAGATGATGGAGCTTCTTTCACCTAACAGATCCACTTTGCTTTTCTAAAAACAACTATGTAGTGATGCATGGGAGGTAGCAAAAAATTGCCCTTTTTTTCCAGGTAAAGCACAAACAGAGAAAACTCATGAGAAGCTCCCTGGAGTTCTTTGCCCAGCTCTGGGCCCCCCAACACTGGAACATGGACCTGTTGGAGCAAAGATGATCAGAAGGCTGCAGCACCTCTCCTGTTAGGAAGGGCTGAGAGAGCTGGTGCTGTTCAGTGTGGAGAAGAGAAGGCTCTGGGGACATCTCATTGCAGCCTTTCAGTCCCTGAGAGGGGGCTTAGAGGAGAGCTGGGGATGGACTTTTTACAAGGGCACATAGCAACTGAACAAGAGTGAATGGCTGCAACTGGAAAGAAGGTACATTTAGATTAGATAATAGAAGAAAGTCTGTACTATGAGGGTAAAGACACTGGCACAGCTTGTGCAAAGGACTGGTGGATGCCTGATCCCTGGAAGTGTTCAAAGTCAGGCTGGATGGGGCTCTGAGCTGGTCTAGTGGAAGGTGTTTATGCACATGACAGGAGGGTTGGAACTAAATGTTCATTAAGGTCCCTTCCAAGCCAAGCCATTCTGTGATTTTATGAAAAAGCTGAGCACACCCACATCAGCAATTGCTTCAGAGTGACATCTGTCAGTATGGAGGTAACAGCAGACCAGCTGCTCCCACAGGTAGAGCAAGAGCACTTTCCCACCAACACTTGGACTTGCAGTTCTCAGGCAAGTGTTACAACTGGCTGTCTCAGCTTTCATTAGAAAATCTCCTGCCTCAAAGGACATCTCTCCACCCAAAGCAATTTCAGCAGAGAGTCTTGAAAACTGGCACCATTATAACGGAAGAACCAGAACTGCACATTCGTTCTCCAAAGCTTAAGGTATTTTTTAGTGTTTACTGCTTGTGTGTGCGCACTGCACTACTCAGAGATGACAACACTCACATAAGCAGGTTTTCACAGCTTTTGGGAGGGACAAAACCTGCCCTGGCCTTATTATTGCTCAGTTCTAAGACTTTTCATACAGAAGCTATGCACACCCCACACTTGTGCTCTGACGCAGGGGGAAGCTGTGACCACACCAGCAGGGCACTGAGCACAAGGAAACACTCAATGTGCTTTATTGCTTTATTTCAGTGCCACAGGTAATGCCACTTCAGAGTGCAGGTGATCAGAGTTTGTGCCCACATCCAAAGGATGGCAGTCACAGCCTCAGAAAAGCAGCTGTCTCTCACATCCAGATGTGCAGCATTTCAAGCCAAATGACAAAGAAATGCCTTGTTTTACATAAGCAGCAGTTAGCAGTTTCCCAGAGATGGCTTACAGCAGATGCAACTTGGGATGGCACTGGCCACTGACAGAAGAGATCAGTGAGGGGAACGTTCTCCCACAAAGCAAGACAGATTACTTGAGCAACACTGAGAAAGAGACACTGCTTAAATGCATAGTGGTCACTCCTGCCTCGGAAACAAAATGCAGGTAACAAAGTGACTTAATTTTTCCAATGGGAAGGAAAGCTCAAACAGCATACTAGATCATTTACTGCAAACAGCAACACAGGAGACCAATTCTTAGCTGTGAAGTTTTCTAATTACACTAAACCACATTCATTTCACCTTTTTACTTCCTCATCAAGATGCACACAGAGAACCAGACATCCCATTGGACAGCAAAAAATACGACTAAAAAGAGCTAAAACTAACAATAAAGAGCTATATCTATCTCTGCTGGATCCTAGAGACACACCAATGGAAAGATTAGATTTCCCATCACAGATGCCAACAAGTAGGCAAACAAGTACTTTTATCCCCCACAAGACATCAGTTATCCAAATCCAAGCAACCCCAGACTTGCAAACACAGCTGGGCAAGAGGCAAAATAAACCAAAATTTTACTATGACATACAAAACCATCATTTAGACAATCAACCAGTATGGCTGAGATCAAACAGTTACAGCTGGAAGTCAAAAAGCAAAGCTACTAGCCCTGCTAGCTATGCAATTATGTACTGCAGAGGGCAGCAGGACAGAAAAATAAAGAAAAATCTTTACTTTTACTTGACATTAAATCAGAACACTGATTACAGAAAAAAAAAATATAACCACTTTAATTCTGAAATCTGGCTCCATGGGGCTGCTATCCACTTGTTCAGCATTTGGACTTCTCCCTGTATTTGGTCCTTGTTCATACCACTTTTTTAAAGCAGGGCAGCTATTTTGGCAGCCAGGAGTAGCAAATCCTGGCAGCCAGGCATCATCAAGAACAGGTGTCTGGCTGCTGTCATACCCTGCAGCTGACCTGCTCTGTTATGAGCCAGAACTTACTGCAGAGCCTGGATACTCAGGGCTTACAGCAATCATTGCAGGCCCCATGGTGTTGTGCTTGTTGCCCCACATAATCCTTTTCTGTGAAAAGGAGACTCTTTTCATGGCAAAGCTTCCATGAAATTAATAAGACTACTTTCTGTTGAAAGACAGTTGTGATGAGAAGCTCTCTGAAAGAGATTAAAATACAAAGACACAAAAGAGCAAATAACTAATATTTACCTGAAATACCCAAGACAAAGCAGACAGAAGTTCAAATAGGTACACAGACCAAAATGGAATTCCTTCAGTGGAACCATATTTCCCACATGGGAAATTTCCCAAATATTCCCTGAACAGGAAAAGCAGAATATTTCCATATTTCCCTTCTTGCAAAACTGACAAGAGTTTAACACAGGTGTTTGGCTCCAAAACAATAATTGATGGATGCTCCCACCAAGTGCCAAGGCAAAATCCCAGTGATCAGCTGTCCCTGAGGAGGCTGCAGCTCCCAGCCCTGCTGAAATTCAGCAAGAGATACACAGCCAAGGGTCTCACCACTGTAATCTGAAGGAGCAGCTGCCAGGGCACCACATGATTCATTCCAGTGTGGTGTGAAGCAGCATCAAGGGTAGTTAAGCACTGGAAGAGGCTGCCCAGGGAAGTGGTAGAATAACCTCCCCTGGAAGTGCCCAAGAAGCAACTGGACTTGGCACTGAGTGCTGCTGTTTAATTGACATGATGATGGTTTGGTCAAAGGCTGGACTTAGTGAACTTGGAGGTATTTTTCAAATTTCATGATTCTATGATTCTAAGATTAGCCATTTCAAGAATGCAGTCACTAATTTGGTTATTTTCATTATGCACTGCAGACCAGAAATCCCAAGTACAGCATGACTGACAGCTCACTTCTGCATCTAAGGCACTTTGAATATAGCAAGTTCTACACTCCACAGACTCTGAAAATTACTAATCCCATGTACTTCTAATTAGGATTTCAAAATTACTGAATGCTTCTGATTTCAATCTGTGCCCACTTCCATCTCCTCTGTATAAGCTGAGAGCCAAGAAAAGCCCTTTCCTCCCAGGAGCATTGTAAAGATAAATTAATGTTTGTGAAGCACTTGGGTTCTGTAGCGATGAGCACTCAGATACTACTGTGATAAAAAAATAAAAAGGACTATGAGGAAATCAATAATCCTATCTCCAGAGCAGGACTTACACAGTGTGGTGTCAATAAGGCCCAGAGCCACGCATTGAACAAACACAGGGAAACACAGTGTAATCTGGCTGCTCATTAAGTGAACACCATCCTTCAAGCATCTGACAGAAGTAGGAGAACAATGGGAAAAAACATGGCCTGTGAAAACATAAGAAAAGGCACCAGCCAACTTATTTAATGCTGCCCCTTTGAACAGCAGAGGACTGGGTTCTGAAACAGTTCCTTATGTTTCCATCCTCCTCTCCTTCTATTCCTTAAGGAGGCCTTAATTAGACACCAAGTGGTAAAGCACAATTATTTTTATTTTCAGGTGAGCAAGAAATATAGACACGTCCAGAAACACACCGAAGGTCAACCTCAGAGGGAAAGTGAGAGTTTGGCTGATTTCAGTCTTAAATTTTCACAACAGGACAGCTATCCTGGTTTTGGCTGGAATAGTTAATTTTCTTCGTAGTAGCTGGTACAGTGCTGTTTTGGATTAAGCACAAGAATCCTGTTGATAGCACAACAATGTTTCAGTGGTTGCTATGTATTGTCTTACCCTGAGTTGAGGACTTTTCTGTTTCCTGTGCTCTGCACTAGTGAGGAGCTTCACAAGAAGCTGAGAGAGAGCATGGCCAGGACAGCTGGTCTGACTGGACAAAGCAAAATTCCATGCCATAGAACACCTTGTCCAGTATATAAACTGCAGGAGCCACCAGTCACTGGTCAGGAGCAGGGGGCAATGAGCAACTGTATTTTGCAGGTGTTATTCCTCTCTCTCCTTCTCATTACAATTCTTATCATAATTAGCGATATTTAGTATTGTTATTTTACTTTGTTTCAGTTATTAAACTGTTCTTATCTCAGCCCACAAGTTCTATCTCTTCCCAGTGGGGTTGGGGCAGAATGAGTGAGCAGCTGCATGGTACTTGGTTGCCAGGTGGGATTTAGCCAAAACAGCAGCTCATGCTCTAGTCAGATCCTTGACTGAAAGACCAGGCTTGAGGACACAAAAGCTGTAATGACAATGCTTTCTGCATCCCAATTCATGAGAAAAGGGAAAAGTGTTCAAACATTACTACTGACATTCTAATAACAGTTATAAGAGAAGGAACAGCTGAGCACCCATAGTTGTTTTCTTTCTGTGGGAAATGATCCTCACAGCAGTTTAAAGTGGCATTTCCAGACAAAACTGGGGCCATAAATCCAGTGCTCAGTTCCACTGGACCCAAAATTTAGTGCTGTAACTCTTGCCTAAGCTGAATGGACAAACCTGGAAAGTCTTACTCCCTGGAAAGAGTTGTCCAGTTTTTGCTGGACTTCTATTGCTTCAGCCAGAGTTATTTTTTATATCATGAATAAAATTAAGAGGATTAAACAAACCAAAAAATGAAAGGATACTTCCTCTTATCCTAGGGTTAAAGAGCAAGCACTCTCAACAGGGTTAAACTACAGCAAGTCTGTACATGCCATGAGATATCCATTCACCAAGGAGAAAGCAAATTAGGAGAGTGCCAACAGCCACCACACATTGGATTAATGACAAGAAACAACATCTTTATATGATAAGATCCAGCGCGTCTAGCACTGTAAACTGCAAGGAAAAATTGAAACATGTACAAAAAAGCTGAAACGCTTCCAATTTTTCTTGCATTTTTTAAAGTCTTGTGCACACTGGGACACCTCTTCCTGCCAAGGCAAAGAATAGAGAGGATCTGGGGAGTGAAGGCAGAGAAAAGGCAACAGCAGAAAGAGCTCAGGAGTTAAAGTTCCCCGTGTCCCTACGCCTGAGGAGCAGCCGCACGTTCACACACACACAGCTTCACTGACAGCCTCATCACCTCCTAGAAACCAGCACCAGGGAACAAAGCCCAGCTGCCAGCACTCAAAATGCCAGCCTCATCCCTGATGAGAGCACCCCATGAGGATAGGATGAGCACAGAGATGGTGCACTCTGGCTGATAGCAGTCCAGGAGAGCAGGACAACAATCAAACAATACAAGTTCATTACACATAATGGGATAATGGCAGATAACTCTCTCTCACACACACCCAATTCAGATTCCCCTCACGTCCCTTCAGCCAGGAGACAGGGAACCCATGGGAAGGTAGGGATGCAGTCTAAGTTAGTAAATCAGGGTCCCATTCTAGTCATTGGCAGGGTACTGAAATCTCCCCATGGGCCTTCACCTCCACATCTCACCCCCAGTGAAAAGCCTGTCAAACTGAGAAATCAACTCTCACACAAATAAACCCACTCCTAGGGGATGGGCTCTCTGAAGTGACTTGGGTCTACCAGCACAGTGCTTGCCTGAGTTCAAGAGCTGCTGCAATGCCAAGGTGCTTTGAATACAGACTAAAGCCTGCAGATGCTCTATCATGAGGTTGCAGCTGACCACAGCCCCTTTGCTACCCAAGCAGCTCTTGTTAGCAGTTCTCCCTAGCATGCTCATGCAAAACAGGTCTGCACAGGCTGGAGACATCTAGGGCTCCAGGAGAGCAGAGAGAACAAGAACCAGCTCCTGGAGACATCTAGGGCTCTCTGCCTCTCAGGTGAGCTGGCCGATCACACAGGTAAACTCTGCTGAAGGTGGATAGAAAACCATCCTGCAGAGCTGCAGCATCATCACCCCTCCTGCCAGTTTCACATCCTTCTGGCCAGTTCCTGTTGCACCTTTTTGGAAATGTGGGTCTGTCCCCAGGCCCCAAGCAGCTTTAATCCATGCATGTTCCAGGTTACTTTATCTTCTGCTCTCATCGTCAAGCCCTCTTTCCTTCTGACATACAATGTTTTCCTGTCCCTCTGCTGCCCAAAGTCTCTTTGTGCACCAGGACCCAGGGGATGAGATGCATGGGAAGAGCCAATGCAGGAGCAAAAGGCTCACTACAGCAACATCTCTGAGATTCACCGGCCACACTGGGGAAAGATTCCGAGCCCATCAATTCCATCCTTGCATGAACATAGAGCCAAGGTTTTCAAGACTGGTTTTTCTATGCCAAAGGTCAGAGCTGACTTAAGTTACATAGGGAGCCTGGAGGGGCCAGTTCCCAAGCCAGGGGATGTCCAGCTCCCCCAGGGCACTACAGCTGCACTCCGTATACTTTGAATCCCTTTCTGTATCCACCAAGCAGCGCTTCTCACCACTGCTCCAAGGGAAAGCAGAATGTCAACTGAGGTTGCAGTGCATTGGTGAGGGGTGGGAAAAAATAGCATCAGGTAAAGGAGAACTGTAAGAGACAAAGGAGAAAGCACCCTGGGGAGGTGATGTGAAGAGATTAGAGAGATAGAAGCAGACATACTTAATAAGGCAAGAGCTATCAAGGTGATAAAACATTAGGTAGGGACCAAGGTGCCTAAAACATAAAACAGATTGAGAGAGTGGTTTGGGAAGAAGGCAAACACATTTATATTCTACTACAGGAGACTTCAAGGTAATGTTGCACATACACCTGAGTGCTTTCCCTACAAACCCCCCTCCCTAAGGAGCACAATATTCATCCTTCCTCCTCTTTTAATCAGGGCTCTTTCACAGTGTCATCTTTCCTTCTGTCCAGACAGGGATGACCCACGAGGGAGAGCTCAGCTGGATGATAAATAAATGAACCAGTGTCCCTACCCACTGCCCCCATCAGGCTGCGCCACCCGCTGGCAAATGAGCACCTCTGGAACTCCCTCCGTGTTGTCAACGGCTGCTGAACAATCATTATCACCTTCTTAACTCTAGCCCAGTGCTAGGCAGAACTTTTACAAGTTGTCATTTTCTTTAAGCAACGTCTTAGGCAAATTAGGCACTTTATCCATTTTGAATTAATCCCTCCCTTCAGCATCTGTCCTGCCCTCAACCTAAATTCTCTTCAAAATTGCTAACATCAGCTGTATCCAAACATTTTTTTCATTTTCCCTTTTGACTTCTCTAAGTGTACAGGATGCTTCTTCTAAGAAGGAGTGGGTTCACTGATAATCCACCCCTCCAAAGCCTTGATCACCTTCGCCTCCATTAGCATTGGTCTGTGTTACTGTCAGTATAACACCTGTGAACAAGGACCAGCTCCTGGGGATTGAAAGCAGGCTTTACCAAGGCTGGCAGCATTTGCTCATCATTCTCATTAAGAAGTTAAATAACACTCCTGCCTGACCCTGAGCCCTTTACAGGGTTGTTTCTTGGATGCCCATCAAAGCTTGTGTTCATCATCCCATTGCCTTCAGTCCAGACTACTTCATGCTTGCAGTATTTTATTAGGTGTACTCCTGAACAGTAAGCATGACTTTAGAAAACAGCTTAGTCTTAAAACCTCCAATTATGCTGAGTCTAAAGAAAGAGGCTTGGGAACAGCACCCATAGCTAAATCCATCATAAAAGAGATGTTGGGTTGGGAGGATAGGAGGACAACATCATAAAATAACACAAGTTACTTTGAATATGATTTTGAAGAAAAGCCAGAAGGAAGCGATTCTCTCACACAAACACCCATCCAACAGCAAAAGAAAACCAGTTCCATTTAAGTCACCTGCATCTCTTGCTGGCATATATTGGTGTTATGACTAAATCATAACTCCAGCCTGTGGGAGCTTGAGCTGTTGTAAGAGTACAGAAAACACTGAAGATCTCGTGTAAAGCCACAAATGGGAAATGCAGTAATTATGCAACAGGTCTGTGCCTTTGTGCAGTGGAAATAAAACTTCTGCCCAGGCAGTGCTTTCCCTCAGCAGCCTCAGGCTGCTGGATTGCCTGTGTACTTGATTACTGTGCAGATTTGTCCTCAAATGAGCCTCAAGACTTGGTTGAGCCTCCAACAAGTAAATAAGCTGGTCTAGACCTTTCTTTATAATCACGGGCTGTAACTATCACAGCCTAGAAGGAAAATGCCACCATAATTAAATGCTTAGACCAAAGGCTCACATACACTAAAAGGAAGGGAGATGACAAACAAAGCAAGCCTTGAAGTAGAATTCTGTGTACAGGTTAATCAGAGCCAGGCTAATGTGCCCACCCAAGGGTCCCCACTTGGAGGGTATTCCATCCTCTCAAAACAAGCAGTTCATCTTTATGTTGCATCTATTTTCCCAACCTATATTTACCTCCCTCTTGTGGGAGAGCTCTTACTCCTGATCTGCTTTCAGTGGAGGGATGGAGGATGGGACACCACAGTGCTGGGACAGGGACACTTGTCCAGCCTGGTCCCTCAGTGCTCCAGGCAGCAGGTAAAAACATGGGGTGGGCACCACCAGGTGCTGAGATTGTGGTCTCCAACCTCACACACTTACTGATCATGAACAAGAAGTCTCTATCAAGAGGTGTTGAGTAGAGCAGATACTGTTTCCTTCAGAGCTGGAGGTCCCATGTCCCCCTAAATGGGAACACCCATCAAAAGAACAAGTGTCTTGGAAAAAAAAAGGGGAAGGGGGGGATGGCAGATGGTAATAAGAATTAAGCAGAAAGGATGTTTAAAAACAAAATAAAAACCACAATTGACCTAAGAGTTTACAGACTCCCAGCCTACACAAGTCAAGGAGTGTCAGAATAATATAACAAAAAGAACTAAAAATGAGCATCTCAAGTTGGACCAAGCATCTGCCCAGACTGGGCAGCAACACAGCTGCCCAGAGAAGTGTGTAAAAATGGGATGAGCAGACACAATACTTCCCTTAGGCACTCTTCCAGCTGCCAACCACTCGCAGCTCAAGGACTTCCTGAGCCAGGTTACTATATTTTTCACTCCTCCTTCACGGATTCCTCCTAATGAAGGAGGAAAGAGAACAGCCAAAGAGAATAAAAGCATTTGAGGAGAGATAATGTAATGCTGAATATCAGTATTGATACAGGATTATAGAGAGACAGCATCAACATGCAGGCTTCCCATGCATAATCTACTCAGATATGAACTCCATACTGCTCTTGCAAATTCAGATACATGTTTCACATCTTTGGAAGAAATCAGATGAAATACAACTGTCTTGTACTGTGGCTGTTTTATGTCTAGCCATAACCACATATTTCAGTACCTAGGAACATTTACAAAAATGATGGGAGAAAAACTCAAAAGGTTTTCTGAACATTTTCTCTCTGTGAATACCAAAGGGTGGAAAAAAAACAGCTCAGGTTTATTGGAAGCCATCAATCCTAAGAAGGGATGCTAGTTTGTTATGAAAGCATGTTATTTTGTCGTCTGAGAAAACATTTACTTTTTGTTCACTCCTTCACATTTATTAACTCATGCTGGTATAGACCTGTAGCACATCCTGCCTTTAAATGCAGTAGCAATTCTTTGTGTCCTGTGATATTTTCTGATGCCAGACAGAGAGCAATCAAGAAAACCTGGAGACCAGCCCCAGGCTCACTTGCTTCATGAACTATGTCAAATGTACTTCACTTCATGTTCTTCGTTCCATTATCTCCCCACTCAAAAAAAAAAAAAAAAAAAAAAAAAAAAAAAAAAAACAAACTTAAATCCAAAAACTAACATGGACCTACTAACCTGTCACCTGCAGACCTCAGCTGGATCAGCAGCAGGAACAGACAATTCCACCGTCTTAGAAAAAAATCAGGCACGGTTCACAGGGACAAGGAGGCAGCAAACAGTGGCCAGGACACACCACGCACAGGAAGATCACAAAAGAAAGATGCAGTACCCGCCACCCCTAAATGAGGTCTCCAGAGCTGAAGCATTCAGAATTAAGTCTGGACTCCTTCTACATTTAAAAACTACATCTGCTACAGGTGTTGAGATTTATTTTTAACATAACCAAAGCCTGATCTAAATTACTAAGTGAATTTAACACTGGATTTACAGCACACGGGGAGGGAACATAGTAGTTATTTATTGTATTTTTTAACTTAACGGACATGGTTTTCTCTCCTTCTAGATTCAGCTCTCAAACTAGGTCACAGTGATTACACACATCCAGTCTAAAGGTAACAGCTCTCTCTGCTCTCATGGAGGGAAGGGAAGTGGGAAAAGCAAAGGGTGATGGAATTGCATAGTGGTATTTGTATATAGGCAGAATGCAGGACAGTGGTACAAAACTTCATGAGCTGAGACAGTTGAGCTTTCTGATTTCTCTTGGGCTCTGCCATTCTCTGGATCCTCAGACACTCATTACACTTCAAGTTTTGCCTTTGTCAGCCAACATGGGGTAAAGGCAGAAATCCTTGTGGACACTTTTACAACCAGGGTCTGTTTCTGCATCACCTCGGTTGAGCTCAAAGCTTCACCGAACTGAGATACAGGTCAAGTCATTCCACTGCCAAGAGCAGATGTCAAAAGGACCAGGCACCAAGTGGAGGAAGAAAAGGCTTGAGAGGGTCAAGGAAAACACATTTGTGTCCAAAGGGGACAGAGCTACACCCTATCCCAGGGGTAGGAAAGGGGAGCAAGATCCAGCTAGATTGAAGTTGGTTACTGTGTGACAGGTGCTGTGAGTTTGGGGAATAGGGAAAAGAGGAGGAAGAATGTGAGGAAATATCAAGAAAAAGCAAACTGAAACCTCAATGGTTGAAGAAACCTGGATTTATGTCCAGCATAACTTGACATCTCACATATGGAGAAAGTAAGATGCTGGAAAGACTTGAGATGGAAGGGTCCTTGAAGATTATCTGGTTCCAGTTGCCCTCCCTCCCTCCCACAAATGCCACCCACTAGATCAGGTTGCCCAGGACCCCAGAGATAAGAGGAGAGACATAAAGAAGAGAGCTACGTGTTGTCAGATTTTTTATTATTATTTCTTTTTATCAGTCAAGTTTTTCTTGTCCCTCCTACCCAGAATCTCACCACCACTGAGAAGATAGTTTGATGGAGCATCTTAAATATTTCATGCAGCCTTCAGGCTTGCAATCCTTCGCTCCCCATCTGCTTCAGCCTGGCCCTGCTGACTTCTCAGCAGGCCCATGGCAGACTGCCTAGGCAAGGGCTCCTTTGACCCTCCTTTCTCTCCATCCACCTCTCTGTCCTCTCTTGCCCTATTAAGACTTAGATTTCTCCTTCTCTCCATTCTGACTCCAGAGAAATAAAGTCCCAAACTGAATTTCTTCTTCCCTTTTTTCACACTTCTCCCTCACAATTCCCTTTTCATCAGCTTTCAGCCTCTTTATTTCCTCTTCTATTAATTTTCAGTTTTATTTTCATTAATGAGATATTGCCTTAGGTCAGGATTAATAATCAAACTTCAGACACTGTCAATCCATCCGCAACCAAGTGCGGGCACAAGAAGCCTGGCAGTTCACTGTGAAGGAGAAAGACCCACTGGAAAAGCTGCACAGGGGCCTGGGGACCCCACAGAGCTGAAGGGGGACAGAGAACAAAGCAGAGAGCAGCCTGGGGCAAGAGAGCAGCAGGGCTCCCCAACAGGACTCCCCCGGGGTACCTCACCTGTGACAAGACTCAAGTCCAGTTTTCCCAAGCAAAGGGTGCTTGCATTGTGCCCTGACAGGAAAAGGCTTCTTTTCACTAGAAGTGCCTCTGGCTAACACAGGAGTATTTTTGGCTGTCTTGAAACAGGAGCTGGCATGGGACAGGGAACCTCTCCATGGAAAAGCAGGTGCTTATTAAAGCAAGGAGAGATTCAGCACACTGCAGTCTGAGAAACAGGATTGTTTCTTCACCATTTTGGAGCTCCCTCCCTGAGCAGGGGTTTGGCTCAACCCCTGCAGCAGTTCCATCCCACATCACCTGAACTGCTCAAGAACTCTAGAATGGTCAACCCCATGTAGAGGAACAACAGCAGCTTCTCCCTCTACCACCACAACTCCCACTGTAGACATTATTTCCCCCATATTAGATGCTGAAGGAATAACGACTCGACTCTTGTCTCCCCATCAAACAAGGGGAGCAAAAGGAGAAAGTGATTTTGCAGATGGAGGATGATTGTAGGCACAGACATGTGAGGGCCATGCTGGCTGCACAGGGGCTCCTGTGTCACAGCAAGTCTTAGAGAGAAAAAGACCATGAGAGATAGGGGGGCAAGACATTGGGCCACAATCAGAGGACTGGAGTGGAGTTGTGGAGGGGCAAGGGGTGAAGACAGTGAGATTTGATAGGGCTGGTCCCCAGCACCCTGCAATGGAACAGTGTGCTTACCCAGCTGAGGGGCCAAGGCAGGGACAGCAAAGGATCCAGAAGGCAGGAGGTCTAGAGACAGTCAGATCACAGTCAGACAGGCAATGTGAGATGGACAATGGTGAGAAAATTCTATGGAGGAGACAGAGCTAAGCAAGATGAACAGGGTTAAAGTGTCATACTGTGTCTTTTCCTTGCTACTAATCTTTCTAGGTCACCGTTAGCTGTAATATCTTGTAGTCAAGGATCTTTTGACATTTCTGCTACAGGACTATTTACATACTCAAAAACAGCTGAACAGGAAGCTAGTTAACATCAGACCACCACAAACCCAGTTCTGTTCCTGTATACCTTAGTGGAAGTACTGCCAGTGGTTCTGCTGCCTTCAGTCCTACACCCACACTCCTGGCTTTCCAGAAAGTTCTTTTTTCTCTCTCTCTCTGCTTTGTTGTTCATGCAGAAGCTGTGGCAGGTGTTCTCCCAGGCTCCCACAACATAGGAAAGTAATGCATTAGCCTGGAGCAGCAGGCACCAGGGAAGCTGTTTCACCCAACCCCTGTGGGGGACTGAGTTGCAGAGAAGCCTGGGTGGCGAAGGGTGCAGGAGCCAAGGAGAGCACACTACAGCAGGAGACAGAGCCTTTGCTCTGCATTGTTTTTACTCCCCTCACCATTCTTCTTTGCCTGAATGGAATTAGAGAAGCAACAAGGGAGCTTTACTGCTAGGCACACCATGGCAACACATCAGCTTTAAAGACATACCAGCTCCTAGGAGCACTAACACACTGCTCCCTCTCATCCCCCATGTCCTCTTTCCTGTGCTGTATCCACGCTCCAGGCTGCCTGGCCATCCCACGAGATCCTCCCTAGCAGCTCTCCCTCAGACAGCTACACAGAGGACCAGTGAAGTACCCAAACTGGGAACCTTCACAATGCTTGGACTGTTGCTTCTTCTCAGGGACCTTCCTCCTGTTCCTGTCCAGCGAGACCTGCCCCATGAGCATCCCCATGGAGCAGCATCCCACCAATGCACAGGCAGCAGCTAGGCAGCAGCTCCTGTGGGAGCTCAGCTCCCTGCCTGCCACCAGAGGAGAAGGCAGATGATGTTCTGCTTTGTCTCCTCTTCCCACTGTGCCTTTGTGAAAGCAGAGAAATGACAACAGCTGCCTCCCTGTCTGGGGGATGGGGTGGGAGGTACGAGCATTCGGGGGAAAAGAGAATTAATCTGAACAAAGCACAGGCCAACTGAAGCCGAAACTCAAACTCAACTTGCCAGCTCAGATTTAATTTTGTTTCAGTAAATGCCTGGTTTGAACAGAAGCATGAAACCAGCACAGACACAAAGGCTGTTCTTTATGGTATACTCACCCTGACCAAAACAAGAAATGTGGCTACAGCTCTGCAAGAGAGAGCTTCTTCTCTCTTCTAGAATTTACACCCAGATTGAGAAACCTGAGAGGCCCTGAACTGGGGTTAGCAAAGAGAGCTCTGTAAGTCACTGGAGTGGTGTGAGTTCATTAACCACAGCACGTACAACTCAAATGCTTGAGCACCTATCTGCACTAAACCCAGCAGCTTTGGAGGCTCAACACACCTTGCATGCAGCCAGCAGGCAGGGGCAGCCCTTTGCCCACCTCTGCCAAAACAAGGCTCTCTCATTAGCAGCCCAGTTCCTGGATATGGACTCCAGTCCCTGTAGCACACCCCATTTTTTAACCAAATCACACTTCTCATCTTCACTGGCTGTCTGGATAGGTCATCCCACAGGGAGGTGCCCAGAGCTGGGAGGACTTTGCTCCCACCGTCAGCACAATTTCTTGCATTGGTGATTTACACTGGGTTTTCAACACACCTGAAGAGCATTTGGGAGCTCACTGATTTTTACTGTCTCATGGCCTTTCTGTCCCTACCCTCACAATCAGTGACCTCCACATAGCCCAACATACAGCAGCTCACTAGATTTCCAACAACATGACCTATTTTCTCCTCATAACTCCAGACTTCCTTCTACCAACTTGATCAGTAAAAACAAGTTAAAATCCTCACCTTCCCCTCAAAACCTTTTCAGTTCCCCCAGGATTCCAAACACCAGTGAAAGGCTCCCCTCCTTCTCCCTCTGGCATCACCCAGACAGATGCACAGGGGAAGGCACAGCAAATCTCTCCAAGGGATAATTGCAGAGGAATTCACCAGTAGGTCAAATATTTACCCAAGACTCATCAATGCAAATGTTTTCTAATCCTCATGCATCTTTCAGGGATGGCAAAGGAGTGGTGAGTACACCTCTGATTTATACAGAGGCATATAAATTAGAATAATAAAGAACTCAGATGATTTATTATGTAGTAATTGTATCACTTAGTCAAATATCTTCGTTGTGTATGTGTATCAATATGGGAGCTAACAGTATAAAAGCAATACATACATTGCACTAACAGTTCCTATACTTTTTTTCTGGCCAATCCTCAATGCTTTTTGGTGTTCTGACTGCTGCTTGTCCACATTTCAGAGAACCTCTCTGACTCCATGAGGTGCATGAGGTGAACTTCCCACAGTTTTCAAGCACAAGCGTGTAGCTACATGCCTGAGGGCACCAGGCATAAGCAGCACACTTGGTAGGGAAAGGGTGCAGAGATAAGCCTACAAATACAAACCCACTTGGGGGAAGCAGCAGTGTCTCAGAAGAGGCCATTCAGTGGGATGAAATAATCCCAGGTGTAACTATTAAACCCAGCAACTAAAGACTGGCATCAGATCCTCCACTGGGAATGTCTTTGTGTTCCTGAAAAGCTGAGACCCATGAAAACATTAATCATCAGAAAAGAATAATCCTGAGTCCAGAGAGGAGAGGTGTCACAACCATGGGTGAGGAAATCCTTCACACATGCAAACAAGAATGGGAAATGCCATGGGTACAAGACAAAGTCTCAAGTGCATGACACTAATCAGCTTAATCACACTCAAAAAGTACCCAGAGAAGTCAAGTGGCTGGGGAAGGAAATAATTACTTTTGTGCTCTCCCTCTACATCTGTCTAACCTGTCACCTTTGCTTCCACTGATGGGATCACTGACACCCTCAGTCTGGTGGGGGACATTCCAGGTCATCCACCCCATCCCCTTGCTTCCACACAGGAGGCATGCCTCCGTGCCTGTATTTCCAGGGATATCCAGCACCTTCCCGCTTTCCCAGCTTTGTGCCCCCAGTGACAGCTTCCCCCAGGGCTGTGCTCCTTAGTCTCTAGGCAACTCTGCCCAGAAATGCCTCAACAGCAGTGAGCCTGTGCTCACACATACCAGCAGTGTGGACACCAACTGTTACCACAGCCAAATAATTCTTGGGCATTTGTACTGCCCAGAAACTCAGGAGTGTGTCTCCCAGGCTGTGCACAAGAGGGGTGTGCCAAGTGCCACTGGCAATCTTTTGAAATATAAAGCTGGAAGGCTCTTCTGTCCTAACATGATAAAACAGGGACTGCTGGTGCATTTAACTACTCGGTAAGAGACACCTGCTATTTCTCCCCACTGCATCTGTCTCAGTAAAGGGGCACAAGCATTACCTTCAGGGGCTTGCAGCAGTTTTCCTGCTCAGCTTCCTCCCCTCCCCCTGACATTGCAGGGGAAACAACAGAGGGGCCTGCCTCAGGCATGGTGCTCAGTCTGGGAACAGGAAAGAAAACACAGGGACAACTCACCACAGCACAAGGACAAGGGGACACAAAGTCACATTCAGACAGAGCAGAGAGGAAGGAGTCAGAACAGAAACACAGATCTGCAAGCAGATCTGCAGACAGAGATTGTTGGCCAACACAGATGACAAATTTCCTTCTGTCTGTCCATAAACCACAACCATGCAATGGCAGTCTGACACATCTAAAGTGATTGCAGCCCTGGCGTGTATGATGCCTCTCCAGGAGTCAAAATTCAGCACCACACAACCCTCAAGTGCCAGCTCACTTCAGGAACCTGGGTCACAAGTATCAGGAGTTTCCTTAAGGTTTCTCAAAGCTGCCACCTGCCTCTTTCTCAGAGGAAGGTCCAAGGACAAGCTTAAAGTTACTTCTGTATGCCCAGAGCACGCTGGAATGTGCCCATGGAGCAGGGTATCCTACAGCAGACCTCTCCATCCTGTTTTCCCCACTTGTAGCCCTCAGAGGAAGTCCTTCAATGGGAAGTCCCCTTTCAGCCAGGGAAGGGAGCACATCTTCCCTTGTGCAGTTTACATGTGATCTGGATTCATGTCTCACACCCAGACAGAGAATCCCTGATGTGACAGCTCAGGAAAATCAAATGAAGTGTCAACCCTCTTTCATTTTCCAGTAAAATAATCCCCATATGGGAGAAAACAGTTTCCCCAGACATCTGCCACACGTTCCAGAAAAATGCATTACAGACATGCCACTAAGTGTGAAATAGATTTTTAAAAGTTAAAAAGCTATTGGATATTTAAAGGATGTGTGACATATCACAATATGCTGTAAATGCATTTTAAAGAAATAACAGCACCTCAAAGATACTGTGGAAGGATGCAATTAATTCTGTGCTTTGAAAAAAAATCTTGGGTTATGGTTTTCTGGAGGAGGAATGTTTTTTTAAGTACCTACTTTAATAGTTAATTATGGCATTGTAGGGGAAACTTGAGGCTTCAGAGAGAGCTGACCTCTATGGTGGAAGGCTGCATGCAGCTACACTGATAATGCTAATTTTAATTAATCCTACCACAAACTCTTCTTCCTTCCAACACCCTGTCTCATTTGCTTAGAGCTTCATTTGATTGGCAGCTTGAGCTGAGACTTACATAGCAGGTATGACTGCTATGAGGAAAAACTAAGTTGAATGTCAATGACTGCAAATAAAAAACTTATTTTGTCTGTTCTTATGCGTCCCAGATGTTTTTTTGACTAGCATTTGCTGCTGGATGCTCTGAAACACTGCTTCCACACTGGGCAGCAGGGTAACCCAAGACCTCTTTCACTCATCCTCTAACAACCCATCCAAATGGAGACAAATTAGCAGCTGCCATAGCCAAAAAAAAAAAAAAAAAAAAAAAAAAGGTCTTTGAATATGCTCAGAAGAGATTCTCTGATATGACTCAATCCAATAAATTAAGACAGAATTAAGGATGAATGTGGAATCTCAGTTGCTCCCTCTCCACACCACAACCTTTCATTGCATGTTCACATGTTCAGGTTTGGTTTTTCCCCTCAGGATCCCTGCACCCACAGGGAAGGATGGCATCAGTGAAGACAGTAATGTGACACTTTAGCCTGTGAGCTTGCAGGAGTTTGCTGGCAGCAGGGAAACAGAAATAAGTAGGAATGCAAAGCATGAAGGCTGTAGGGTAGGGACACGACTTCACTCTGTGGGGTGCTCCCATCTCACCCCTTCCTGCTGCAGGCTGAGACCTGCAGCCCTGCCTCCACTTGAGCTCCCTGCCCCAGCATTCTCAGCCAGTTTCTCCCATCCAGACCTTCTCCTCACCCAGCCCTCCATTATCCTCACCCAGCCCAACCAGTCCACTCTCCAGGCTGCTCCCTCATGCCATTGCTGCCCAGTCCCTCCACTCTGGAGGGCAGATACCTGGTGGATAAGCTTTCCACTCCAGATCCCTGCTGGCTGCCTGACACAGTGACCTTATCTTCCTCCTCAGCTTCTCAGTCCCCCACTTCAGTATCCTTCACAGAGTTTAGCCTGGTCCCTGCCTCCCAGACCTCAAATCAAGGTTTTATTAACGGGTAAAAAGACTGCTACAATGGAAAAGTTGGACAGCTTTTGAAAACCATGCTACTACCTCATGTAACAATGGAAACTATGCCTTCCGTGTCTTTGGTTCTATTTGTGTTCTGGCCCTTGTATGAACTGTGTGAGATTCTTCAGAGATCCTGCTGGGCAGGAAAAGAAGGAGAAACATTACTCAGCACCCAGGAAGGAAGAAAACTTATAATATGAGGAGTTTCTCTGCACAGGGAAAGATAAAAGGGTCAAGCTACAAGAAAAAAGAAAATTGGGAAACTGTAGCATGGGATTTAAAAAAATGCTACAAGAAAACAGTGAGAAGACTGCTGTCTCCAAAGGACTTTCCTGTATAAAACAAGTGGGATAACATCTAGAGCCTCCTCCACTCACTAAAATCCCACTTCCAGAGAGGGCTCAAGATGGGAAGATGAAAGCAGTTGCCAGCACAAGGCTGCTAAACAGTGGGTCAACAAGAACAGAGAAGAGAAGAGCAAACTCCCAAGCTGGGAAGGATCCTTCTCCATCAAGAAAATTAATCAGAAAGGAGCCATAGGGAAAGAAAAAAAAAGCAGGAAAAATTGCCTTGAGGGAAAAAAAATCCTTCATTAAGAAATATCACAGTTGGCCAGTGGCACTGAACATCAGGTAGTACCAAAGGCAATATATTATTACTGCTGTTCTTCTCTAAGCCTGTCTTTTTTAATATAACTCACTCACAACAAACATTTTCAAGGTTTGGACTGAATCTCACATGTGGACAAAGCAGAGCCCTCCAAAATCACCTACAATCCCAAGACATTTACTCAAAGCAAAAATTACATCACAAGTTGGTAAATATGTGAACAAAAATAATTACATAAAAACTGCAACACATCAAAAAACCTACTTTTCTCAAATATGTTTTAGCTTGATTATTGTTAACAATTCTTGTTAACATCTGCTAGCTGGCTGGTAAATGATCTGTAGAGCATTTTGTAGAAAATAAGGACATGGTATTCTTAGGGGAACACTAGAGAGAGGCATTCTTGGCTGCAAAGCAAGATGCAGGATACAGGTAAAGACAGGGAGATTTCCTTTTGGGGTGTGTGAATGATGGGGCAAGGCAGATTTGCCAAGTACTGATGTTTCAGTATGCTTCCAAATAATAAGCAGGGCTTGAAAGATGAGCAGATATTTTGGATCTTTGATGTGAGAAGCTATCAACCTCTGCATGGAAGAAAATATTTCTCCACCCTCAAATATTGAGCTCCTACATCTTTCATGCCATGAAAGAGAACAGCTGCTGTTTGTTGCAAACTGCCTGTTCCAATAGGGAGGTTAATATTTTACCATGTGTTTTCTTTCCTTCCTTCCCTTCTTGCCTGTTGAGGCAAATCTCAGAGCTAGCATTACAAGCACTGGATTCAGCAGCTTTTTCCTGGATGAGTTTGTACTGGTGTTAGCCTTTTTAATCTGTGACTCTTTGAGAAGAGAAATCCCCCAAGAGGTACATTTGGTTCACTCTGCCTCTCACAGCATCCAGTTCCTACAAGCAGTCTTAAAGCCCCTTTCAGCAATTTTTTTGCTACCCTGGGGAAGTAGTGATAAACAATACCAAGTTATTAAAGTAAGGATGAAACAGCCCTCACAAAGGTCCAGGGGTCAGGAACAAGGCTGAGACAGCATTGTTGGTTCAACTTTTGCAAGTGAATCCTTGAGCACCTTGCCCAGCTTCCAAGCTGGGGCACAGGGCCAGGAGATTGCAGCCACACAGCTCCCAGCCAGCATGCTGAGCTCACATCTGTCTGTGCCAGCCCACAAGAGCCAGACATGGTTAGCAGGGATTAGCAGAGCACCAGCTACATCCCAGAGAAGGCCAGGGCCAGCTGATCGAGCAGCAAGCATCACCCAGGCTGGCTCAGGAGGTGGTCACCTCCCTGCAGCCTGTCCCTGCTCCCAGGTAGAGGCACCTCTTGGACTCTGCTGCTGAGAAATGAGCTCAGTGCTCCTGCACACTGGCAGTTCAGGATGGGGATGTCAGAGATGCCACTAGCATGTCAGAGAGCACAGGAAGATAGCAGCTGACCTGGACTAGGAATGCTCTAAAGGGGGATGGAAGCAGCCTGTGAATACAAGGAAGAAGCAATCCCACCCTGCCATGTAGAAATCCCCTCCAGAGATAGCAGAAATCTGCTATTTTCACAGATAAACTCATACTTCTGCAGAGCCCTGATCTTTTTCCTCATTCTAAATAAGCCAGTGAGTGATGTCCTCTGTTTAAATCCTACCTCCAGGTCTCCCCTTTAAGCCCTGACCTTTCACCCCAGGAAGCCTGGTGTCCAAAATACTGGCCAAGAGAGGCACTAAACAGAAGGAGCCACTTCAAGGGCAGGAACAGTCAGTGCAGACAGGCTGCTAGCAGCAAAACCCAGGAATGACAGCAAGGGAAATAATAAAAGAGGAGGAAAATCACAAACTGACACAGACAGAGAGGAAAAGGGATAGACAGGGTGGCTAGTCACAGGGGAGTCTGCTAGAGGAGTTGCAGGGATTCAAGCATCAAATCACACTCAAGGAGGGGGAGCAATGGCTTCTTTTATAGACTGAAGCACAGTAGGTGATGACAAGAGGAGACTGGGGGAGAGAAAACTAAAGGAAGAAAGGATAAGCAAAGAGTGTGATGTATCATTAGCCAGGACAGATTTATCTTTCCCCTTGGATGAATTGCAGTACGTAAGTGTAAATGGCACCATTGTCTCAGGGGGACAGATGGTCCCCCACATCACAGCTTTGCCCATCCCCCATCCTGCCTGGGGGAGTTGCTCCTCTCCCCAGTCTGCACTGATGCAATGGGCATGGAGAAAACTGGAGAAGGGAAAGGCAGGGAGGCCAAGCTAAGCTTTCCATCTCCATCCCCACACGCTGACCTGGCAGTGAGGATGGGCAGGTGAAAGCTGTTCCAGCCACAGCACTGCACACCAACTCCATCCCTCAGAGCAGCCAAGCCATCCAAACACCTATGCAGGCTCTAGCAGAAGGCTTACACTGCCATCACACCACCTTCTTACTTCACCAGTCCTTGATGGCAGCCAGAGATCAAGCACTCATGCTGATTGTCTCAGGTCTATCAGCTGCTTTCAATACCATTTAGTTTTGCTGAGATGCCTGCCAAGGTTAGCAGGGATTTGCATCATCTGTTCCCAGCCTAGATGACCTCCTCATATCATTCCCCATCAGTATCTTACATCTCCATCATCATACTTCACCTCTCATTTACTAGCCCAGCTGCACTCTCACCTGCCTTCCTTGCTCATCTCAGCCTCATTCCCTGGATGCTGGTCACAATTCTGTTGTTTTCTCAACATGGAATAAAAAAAACATTCCCCTGAGCTAGCTTCTCTCCTCCTCCAAAGCTTTTCCTGAGATGATTTCTTCTCATTTGCACAGCTGAGCCCAGAGAACCCCTCCAAGGAGGGGAGGCAGGTAGAGCAGCAGTCCCTTCCTGGTGGAGGAGCACAGCTGACAGGAGGTAGCACAGCACAAACTCACAGCTCAAGGAGCAGCAGTGACAAAGAGCAGGGCCAGCCCAATCCACCACCAGATCTGTCCCTCTGAACAGGCAGCCCCAGCTGGTGGCCCTTCCCACCACTCTCAGCCCTCATCCCTTGCCCTCACCAGCCAGAGGCTGTAAAACCCCATTGAAGAGAAGCACTTTTCAAACAGGACCTCCTTCAGCCCTGCCCCTCAGCAGGACAGGGAAGCCCAGGAGAGGCAGTGGCACAGAGATACATGAAGCACTCCAGGAAGGGGCTGGCCAAGGTGCTCTGGGCCAGCCAGGACCAGTGGGCAAAGCAAGCACAGGACAGAAGTGGGTGCAAATTTGAGCCTGGTCCATCCTACACCAGACTAGAGCCTTCCTACACCAAAACACAGTGCCTATCCAAAGATAGTGTTTCTCCAGGACCATAAAGATTTTTCCAGCTTAGAGCTTGACAGCTTGGCAGACTCCTTGCTCCAGTTCTCTCCAGAGGTCTGTAATAGACCAAGTGTTTTATAGCCTCATCTTAGCCATACTGGGACCAGCTGCAGGCCATTTGCTGCAGAGGAGCTGCACCTCTGTTGACTGCTCCTCACATGGAGCAGCTCCTGTCAAGTACTATGCTCACAACCCACAGCTGCAGGCCCTTCCCCATGGTCTAGGGTGAGAAGAGTGTCAAGTCCTCAAATAAGCAGCTGGTCAATTTGTTAGTGGTTAATTCTATTAATTCACATTGTTATAATAAGACATGCAATTAGAGGTCTGGTCAGAGTATTTTATAGGTCTTGAACTCAAAAGGAGCATTTTTATTGCCCTTTCTATTCCTACAAGAGCCCCTTTGGCACTGTAACACACCCTGCTCCAGTGTTCACAAAGGCTGAAAAAGGCAAACTGACCATTTTTCAAAGAATAAATGGTTCTCATCTCCAAGGCAAAATATATTCCAGTGAATAAGCACAATATGCTCCAGAAAGGTTTTTCAGCATTTGCTTCAGTTCAGCAATGCACTCCTCAGAGGGATGGGGATGTCCCTCAGCACAGGCACTACTACCATCCCTGCATCCCAGCTGAGCACACCATCCCTCTCTTCTGGCCTAGCAATACCAGATACCCCCAGACTGCCACAAAGACATGGTGCTGTATGACAAGACCAAACTCACCTGAAGAGCATGGCTGGTGCATACAGATTTCTTCTTACTGGGTATAACAGAATAACACTGATTTATACCAGACAATGATATGACTTGCATCTTCTATGCTCTCTCCCCTGCTTCCCTGCATTTTCCACATTCATTGGCCATAAACCCAGCTGCCATATTAAGGCACCTCATCGAAAGCTGTTGCAGTAAGAGTCCTAGCCCTGCTTTCCTAAAGCATCAGGGCACAGAGATGTACAAGGTCTTTTATTGGGTTTGAAACATATTAGGGAAACAGGGCATTACAAACACACAGCAGAAATACCCCTCTCCTAAACCACAGGCTCCTCTGTGCTTTGCAGTTATAGCCCTTCCTCTAACAGTAGGAATCTATCCTTCAATAACAGCAAAAATGCTCAGATCTTTGAAAAAAAGACAGTAAGGATGCACCACGGATTTTCAGCCTTATTTCCAGTTGTGTTAGACCCTACAAACATTAAATCTTCAGTCAGAGCCCTGGTTTTGTATGTGCTGCTGTCCTGCTTCATTTCCAAACCATGGTCTTTGAGTCCTCACAATAAAAAAAAAAAAAAATCCTCCAGGAAATAAGCTAAGGGGATGGGAGGCAGGGATTTATCCAGTTTCAACATTTGTGCTTATATACCCAGGGCCATCTTGCAAGCCAGCCAAATTTAGACCTCATCCCTTACATCTGCCCACTTGCCTGAAATTGGATACATCTCACATACACACAACCCAGCCAATTTCTTACAGATCTCAAGCACGCAAATCCCCTTCAAACAGATCCATCCCTTGTGTGCTACTAATGACAATGCACGAGTTTAAATTCCATTTACACCACATCTGACTGTGCAAATGGTTCCTCTAAACTTCCGCTGGTAAATTTGCACATCAAATGACCCGCACTAATGGCACTCCCTTGTCACTAGTTTTGTGGAGACAACTTCCTTCCCAACTACTTGTGAAGACCCTGAGCTCTATCATGCTTCTCCTGCTATCTACTTACCAAACACAATCAGGAAACAGCTATCCTAAGAAAAAACTGGAATTCAGAGAATTACTTTTCCCCAATCCAGAGTCCAGGTGGATGGGTTCTTCTCCCACAAAACTAAGATTACCCAATATTTCATTATGGAAACATTAAAATGCTCAGACTGTGCAATTTCCAAAACTAAACCTACTCCCTATCTTTCCCTTTGCCTTCTTCTAGAGCATCTGGGAAACCAAACAGCATAGCAATCCTAAATGCAAACACTACATCCTGCTATCCAGCAACTACTCCTTTGCTAAAGGAAGAACAGGAACTTCCAGAGATCTGCTTTACCCTCTGAAGAGAGAGGTTCAGTGAAGCACACTCAATTTCCTGCTGCAAATATATACAGAGACCTTGGATGGTTTTCAGACAGAGTTAGACAGGGTAAAGCCTATCAGCTTTCCAAAGGGAGAATTAACAGGGAAATTAAGGGTCAGTTCACAAGGGTAGGACATGTCTGCTTTAAGGCACATTGCTAGCACAAAAAGGGAGGAGAGCACTTGATAATATATTGATACACTGCATTCAGTGCCTTCAAATATTAATCAAGATAATGGACAACTGACTTATTAGAAGTCACCCTTAATTGCTAATAGCAAGCTTCATTCCAGCAGGGAGGCTGGCAGAGTGGCAGAAAACCCAGCAGAACCTGAAGCAGTCTTGCTCCCTCAAAGCTTGAAAAGCATCTGGCACATGCCCATGGGAACACCAATGCCCCCATCACTGCACACCCACTGGAGAGCTCTGGCCATCTCAGTTTCCCATGCAATAGAAGCAACTGCAAAGTTGACTTAGAATGTTGTGAAGTGGAGAGGGTTAGATAGCCTCTTACAGAAAAAGGAAAAAGCATGCATTGGTGGGGTTTGGGCGCACAGATATATCTCCTTGGCTGGAAAGAGGGCACAGCAGCAACATCTGCCTGGTTACCTAGAATGATACAAAGCTGTCAAAAGTCCTCAAATAAGTGCCAGACTCTTCATGTGTCTTCTGAGAAAGGCTTTTTAAGAGTGATAGGAGAGCTGCCCTAAAAATGGAGGCACGTGAACAACATACACATTTTACTGTTTTTCAAATATGCACCTAAAAGCTGATACTGATGACCCCAAGGGCAGAAAGCCATGATCCCTAGGTTCTCAAGAGTGATCAATGCTGCTTAAAATTCATAAGCCACTCAATTTTTGATGTATTATTATACTTTCTGGTCACATTTCCAAGCTTCCCTACTTACTAGAGATGCAGAAAACCATTATTTTTATTTATATATACACACACATGTGAAAAAGAAAAGTAAAATTCAGATGATTACAGGAGCTCAGGCCTTAATATAGTCATCAACTACCACAAGATTTGCAATAAATTTGCAGGTTATGTTTGTTTATTATATAACTACAGGCAGTCATTAAGAACACCTTGTCCAGGGTTTGACAGAGTACAAACTTCAGGCAGAAACAAGTACAACATACTACAGAATCTGCACATATAACTTCACTGGACATAAACTAATTGCCCAAACTGGTATTTGACACAGGCATATTTTACATATATGACACATTCACCCAAAGCTTAATGAGCAACAGAGTCCTTGCCCCCTTAACCACACAGCACCCAAAAAGCAGTGATTCTGGCAGCCCACAGTCCCCATGACCATGGCACCTCCTGCCACTGTCACCAGGAAAAGTATTAATCCACATGCACGCATTTTTTTCTCCTCCAACATTTGATTTTGCACTTGGCTCTCAGAGGGCAGTGCCAGCACGAAACACCACTATTGCCATCACCAGGCATCCTCTACTCTACTGACTCCTACATAAATGATGCCTATGGCACCAGGCAGGGAAGATATGGGGAATAAATGCAGCGGTTTCCTCTGTTTCCAACCAAAATGCTCAAGGCCAGTCCTGTTTCCTTGTGCACAGAGCACCCAGTCAAAGCCAACAATGCCACCAGTGAATACTACAGGAAAGGTATCTCCAGAAGCAAGGTGGGATTTTTGGCAGCAGGTACAATGGTAAAGCCCCTGATCAGTGGATTTTAAAGCTAATGAGCTACAGGGCAGCTCCTCAGAACACACAGTCATACCACAGCTTTATAAGTCACCCTGCTCAATACTCTGTAAAACACAGCTCCCAGTAATAAAAATTAAGTGTGCACATAAGCTTTTGCTCATCTGGGACCTGACCTGCTGCTCCTACACCACTGAAATCAGCTGGAAATGCAACACTTCACTGCTTGAGAGCAAAACAGAAGCCCAAAGGGCCAATAGCTTCACCAAGGGGTTGGTACATAAAAAGCAAGAAAATGACAGAGTAGTGAACTGCAGAGCCTCTCATAAGGATCCATTTGTAATGTGCCATGTGGCATACCCATTATTTAGTCCCAAACATTTTATAAATTCATAAGATAAATGCTATGCAGCTGGTTTGGAAACATGTTTTTTACAATTTTCATCCTATTCCCCATCCAAGCTTGACTTCAAATCCTGTATGACAGAGTTTAGGTTTTATAAAAGAAAAAAGAAATCTTTCAGCCAGTCTCATAACCACATCTCAAATAAGGACTGTATTAATGCTGTAGCTGCAACAGCTCCATGATCTACAACTCTGAGTGATCCAGTCTTCTGTTACCAAAGCACAAATTAACCTAAGCAAACCATCTGGCTGGCTGCTCATGTGCTGCATCACAACAACTCCTTTCTAAGCAGGGGACAAGCCAGGCTCCAGGTATGTGTTGTGTTGCATTGCATACCCAGCTGATACAGCACTTACCTGTCTCTAATAAGGTATATTAGAAATAATAAAAAAAAAACCTGCTTTCCAATAAACTATGGTTATTCATGCATTCACTTGTGCTGTAGGTAAAGCCATCCCAAAAATAAGCAAATCACCAAACTTGAAAGCATCAGGCCCCTTTTCACCACACACTACAACATCAAAAAGCACAGCAAATACTCCCTTTGGGGACAAACACATGGACTTTCACAGGGATCATAGTCCTCTTCTTAAAAGGGAGTTAGGATCTACAAGTTTTGCAATGACAGCATCACACATCTCTACACTAATATGCTTCCAGAAGCAATTTTAAAGCAAAGAAATAAGTGTTTCTTTCTCCTATTACTGCACTGCAGCAAAGCAATATGGCAGCTGTTTAATAGCACATAACAAAATTGCAGGACTGCTCACAAAAGGAAAAAATAATCTCCAGGAGAGGGGGATTTAAGTAGTTAGAATGCAATTACCTAAATTGAAATTTGGTGGTTAATGACCTTGTGCTTAAAAAAAAAATGTTACATAGCCCTTAAATATCAGAGCTTCCTTTTTAAATCTCATTGACAGTACTTCCACAACAGCAATCATGAAGCTCTAACCTAGGAAAAAAATCCACAAGAAGATTAATAGGCATTTTATTAATGCCCCATCTTTTTGCGGAGTCTTCATGAAAGGCCAGGGGTTGACCTATGACAGCAACTCATCCTGCCCCTGCTTAGCTTAAGCACATTGGAGACCCAATAGCTCAGTATAACAAGGATGAAAAGCAGGCAAGCATATCAATTCCTAGAAGATATGATTTGATTTTCACAGAAGTATCTCTTATGAAGGGTCTGATTCCCAGCCAGGCATCTGCCACCAGGCCATGTAAATGTATCTTTTCTATGATGCTGTTAAAAAAAAAGTGTGATGCCAAGAGCATATGATTACATGTGAAAAGCCTTCAGGGTGCAGAAACAAGCCCTCATTTGAGAAAAAAAAAAAAAAAAAAAAGATAATTATTTATTGCATGATCATTTCAAAAAGAGAAGCAGAAGGGGTCGAAAGGAAATCAAGGGAGGGGCTGAATCCTCACCTTTCAGTCTCCACTAGTCATGTAATCTCCCAACTTCACACAGCTGAGCTGAAACCTCAAGTTTGACAAAACCCTTCCAAAAAGGTTACCAGCAGCCCCATCATTCCCCTTCACTCCCTGGTGGCACCTGTAGCCACGTGTAAGGTCATCAACAAGTAATTGGATGAGGCTTTTTCCTTCTTTAACTAGTTTCTAATAAAAAAAAAGTCCTTTTCTAAGTCAAAGAACACATTTGTCTGCAGATTAGGACAAAAGTAACACTTAAAAACTAAAGCAGCCCAATTTCTTGAATAATAGTTCCAACAACTTAAAGCAAACTCCTTGCAATATACCAAATTAGAGGGATTACCTTGAGTGACTTTTTAGCCAGCAATAAGGACAGGCTCTTGTCTTCTTCAACCACAACCTCCTTCCCTCATCCAAAAGCAAGCCTTCATCCCAAACCTATGCTGCTACTCTTCTTCCACTTCCCAAATCTAGCCTTTTATTGTGACACAAATGTCTCGTGCTGTACTCCGAGTCCTGCTCTACCACATGCTGGGACAAGATTCCCAGGACATAATAACTAGCACAGGCACACTGTGATAGAAAAGCAATGCATAATTCAATACAAAGTTTTAAAATTTTATGGAGCAGCCAGTAGAAAAGAAAGCAGAATATCTAAATCTCCAATGTGTTCTCAGCCATAACCTGCGTTTGAGACTGCAACATCTCTTCAGTGGCTTTTGAACTTTAAGACAAGAGCTCAGAGATCAAACACAAACCTTTACCTACACTTGAAATTAAAACAAATCTCATCCATTTAAGGTCAGCTGTTACTGCTGACACTACTTCAAGTCCTCACCCGGGGTTAGGCTCTTAAAGCTGAAAATACCCTTGGAAACATTTTGCCAGTCTCCACCATATGCCCAGACATTCAGATTTAATCTATACATCAAAACCAGAGCAGGCATCCTCATAGCTAATACCTACCTAACTTGGAACTAAGAAACTTCCAGGTACAAAGTGCTGCCAGTTGAGATTTTTGGCTAGAAAAACATTCACATAAAATCTCAGACCAATCTCTCTGATGACTCATCTTTGTCTCCATTTCCTCCACACCATCAATGATCCCACAGCTCAAGGAACAACAGTGCTTCTCTACCTGGTTTTTATACCACTGGAGCCACAGAGCCCAGCTGGCAGGCTCCTGGTGATGAGCTGTGCAAGTGGCCATCATTTGCACTGGTGGGCTGCAGGAGCCCTCCTGCCATCAAGGCACTGAGCATGAGTGATAAGACGTGTGTGTGATTGCTGACCATGGAAAGGAGGACGTGCCTATGTCCCAGACATCTCTCCCAGGCTGTGTGGAACACACACTCTCCCGTTCATTCCTGGCTAAACATCCCAACAAGATGCTGGCAGGACAGTGACATGTACTAAATGGAAAGGCAAGGGGTCACTGAGGTTTCCCTGCAGTCAGGGTGCAGGAAGAGTGGTGGTTCCCTCACTAAGGCAAGGTGAGCTCTCAGTAAAGCCTGTATTTTCAGACACCTCCACCACTCATGGCAGTCTGAAAAGCTCCTGGGCTGGCAAATCCTACTCTGTCCCAGGCAAAAAAGGAGCTGGAAAGGGGAAGAACAGACTTCCTAATGTACCTCTCCTCACACCTCCACTCTCCCCACCCCCAGACCCTGTGTCTGGAACTGCCAGCAGCTCTTTCTGAAGTCCCTTCTTTCATGATCAATGTCTTTTGATCACACACTAAAACAGCAAAGGTTCTGTTTAAACACAAGCAATGAACAAAAAAGGTTGTTAAATGTAATAAAAGTTATTCCTTACCTGCAAGGCACCCCAGGAAGGCAGGATGAGGGGAGGACAGGGCAGGAGGGAGCCAGAGGCAGGGAGGGAGAAGGGGCAGCTCAGAAAGGATATGGGTTGCACACCATTTTGATGCACCAGCTCCGTGGGCTGGTGGTCTGCTTCAAGCAGAAGAAGACAACTGGGGCCAAGTCTGGGTAGGGGACATCAGGATCCGGAGGGGAGGTGACTTCTTCATCCTCGCCCAGCTCCAGGGAGGACGGTGGCTGCTCTGGTGGTGTTTGTTGCTCCGAGATTCCCAGATCCACAGGCTCCAGTGGGCAGATGGCAGAAGTGTGAGGGGGCTGTGGGCCTGCAGGCCAGGTGGAGGGAGGCTGGGGGACGTACTCTGCCATGCCAGCCACAAGCGAGAACCCCTGGAGAGGAAGCGAGAAAGAGAAATTATATCCCACAAGGAATCAGCAGCAAAAGCACAGCACATCTGGGCTCTCCTAGCAAGTCCAGAGCAGGGGAGAGCTGCAGGACTGATGGCTGTGACAAATGATAAACCACTTGGTGCTGAAGCAGTTTTAGGCTTTTTTCTGCCAGTCACCTCTCCACCAAGACTCCTCTGGCTGCTCCTCTCCATCACCATTTAAACCATCCCTGTAGCCCTTGAGACACCCTGTCAGAGTGCTGTACCATCTCAGAGGATGGTGGCAGCTCTTTTGGAGGCAGCCTGAGCACCATAACAGAGCACGATGTTTTGAACAATACAGGCCCATCCTGACAAAACAGAGGCATCCTGCCCTTGCAGTCCCTAACAGAGTCCTGTCAACTCCAGGTGCAGCTTTGCTGGCCCAGCTCTTCTATCCAAGGGCACTCTGGGCTGGCCCTGTGTCACACCATTGCACAGGCTCCATCAGACTGACACTGACAAATGCATGCCAAACACATACACAACAGTCACTCATTCAAACAGTGAGCTGTAACACAAGCCAGAAGTGGGATTGAACATTAAGCCCCTTTTATTCGAGCCTGTTGAGCTCTCCTATACTGAGCAGTGGAAACACCATGAACATGAGCTGCAAAAGTTATTTCCCTAAACAGAAAGGTCAGAGAGGGTGGGTGGGCATGAGAAGAGCAGGTCTCAAGCTCACTGGCAGTCTGTGCTGGTTTGGCTGGCTAAGGGTTAATTTTCTTCACAGTAGCTGGAATAGGGCTGTGTTTTGGATTTGTACTGGAAACATTGTTGATGATATCAATGATTTAGTTACTGCTGAGCAGGGCTTACACAGCCCCAAGACATTTTCCTTGTCTCACCTCACCCCACCAGTGAGTTGGCTGGGATACACAAGGAGCTGGGAGGGTTCACAGCCAGCACAGCTGACCCAAACTAACTCAAGAGATATTCCATATAATATCACATCATTCTCAGCACATAAAGCTGGGGGAAGAAGGAAGAAATGGGGACATTTGGAGTGATAGAAATTGTATTCCCAAGTCAGTGTTATGTTATGGTGGAGCCCTTTTTTCCTGGAGATGGTTGAACAGCTGCCTGCCCATGAAATTAGGTGAATAAATTCCTTTTTTTGCTTTACTTGAGTGCACAACTTTTGTGTTATCTATCAAACTGCCTTTATCTCACTTTTTTGGCCTTTTTCTCCCTTTTACTCTTTTGATTCTCCTCCCATTCCAGCTGGAGGGTGGTGAGCAGGTAGCTGTGTGTGGCTCAGCTACCACCCAGGGTTGAACCACAACACTCCTGCACATTATAGAGCGCCAAACTTTTGCTAAAGTTTGCTGCCTGGGTGCTGTCCATTCAATAGCAGAGTGGAAGTGGCTGGTCAAACTGAGGGGAATTAAATAAACTCCAAGGCTTGGCTTTGGAAGGGTGTTACATGGACACTCTCAGGAAAGAGACCTTGGCCAATGACTGCCCATTTTCTTCCCTTCACCCTGTTGGCATGTTCAGCTATCTGGAGTGTCCATGCTGCAAGTACAGATTTAAAAGCCACACGAGAGCCCTCAGACACACTGCAGTACAGAAAGGGATAATGAGCAGCAGGAAAGGATGTGTCTATCCAGACCTCATCTCCTCACATACTGGCCATAGGTTATCCTCTCTGGCATTTGTCTCCGTTCTCTTCACTTTAGGATCACAAAGGCCATGAGCAGCTCTGTTGACACTGCTCTGCCTTAGCAATGCACCCTTGACATTTCAGCCCACGACCCTTTTGGTGCTCACCCTGCTGGATTTGTGATTTCCAGTGCTCTCCACACCACTCATCTGTCAGGCTTGCCAACCACTCCACCTTAGGTTGCAGTGCCCCATCATTCCCACATGAGACTGTGAAACCTCTGCTTACCTATCCTGTTTTCTCATCCTCCTGCTTCCAATACACACTTTGATCCAAAGCTTTGCTTGTTCTTCAAGGCTTGGTATTTGTCAGAATAAAGAGCAGCAAGTGCAGGGGTTTAGAAAGCAGACACAACGTCCCTTAGGGGATAGCAGAGAGACTCTTCGAATTCATTATCCCAAAGGCCTGCAGCTATTGGAAAGAACAGATGCCATGTCTCCTGACTGGCTTTGGGATTCTGTTCATAATTTTTTAATCCCTGTGAAAAAATTTACAATGCATCCTTCTCACCATCTATCACTACTGTTTTCAAAAAAAACTTTCAGCAGATTTTTGACTCTGGGCACCCATGCAACTACTTGTACCACTTTTTTCATTCCCTATTCCCACCAGCTCCTCATTACCAGCTCTGAGCTGGCTCCCTTGCAGTCTATTAACATGCGGTGGCTGAGCCCAACTTCCCTCCCATTACAGCACAGAGGAGAAAGATTAGCAGAGACAGCCAGGAGGAATTACTTATTATGGTGCTCAGAGCATGCACACTGATGAGGGCATGACAGTTCCAAACTGCAGCGTACAAAGCTCCATAATTGCCAGTACAACTGAGAAAAGGAATAGGAAAAACAACCTCATCAGCATTTCCCTGCTTTCCCTTCAGCAAGCATCCAGGGCTTCTTCTCCATCTCACCACTGCTAGATGCAGCTGGGACTTAGGGAAGCTGCTCTGCCCATGTGAAATACACACACACAAACTGTGTAGTGTGTTTATCACAGACAGTTCATCACTCTAACTTGTGTAGCTCAGACTGACTCATTAGGGCTCATATGGACACAGGGCCAGGTGAATCCCTTTGGAAGTCCTGAAGCTAAATACAGTCCTTGAATGACAGCTGCCCCACTGGAGATGTGAGTAATACCCGTTACCTTCCCTAGATTAAATCCTGTTCTGCCTCCCAAGGCTGTGATCACGATGTATTTCCTACATTAAGCAGGATTAATATTCTGTGTCAAGAGAGAGGGGGAAAAATCAAGCACTGGGGCACTTCCGAGCTCTTCACGGAGTCAGTCCTCCCATCTCAACTTCAAAGAGGAGTAGAGCGGGTTTTTTTGCCAGAGATAGGTCCAGGGCTGTCTCCCCTACCATTTCAGATATGGAGGTTGCAATCAGCTATTTCCCCTATTTTCATCAGGCTGCAACTCATGCAATATGACTATTTTCTCTGGTCTTGCAATCACTGGCCTTCCTTTGCTGTAGCATTGCTCTGGAACTTGGTTGGAGTCAGCCTGCTACAGTATTTCAACCCAGGGGAGCCCTGTTTAAATCAAAATGAAAAATGAGTTTGGCAAATGCATTTGTCTGAATACACAGAAAAACGTGCATCAATTGAGAGGGTTCCTACCCAGATAAAAGCCAGTTATAGTAAGACTCAACAGAATTATAAATCTCCAGAATTTGTCTTTGGGATGCCTCTAACCTCCCCTTTGTGCAAGACCAGCTTACTGTGACAAGGGCAATACAGGAGGACAAGGATACAAGACGAGGATTGTGGAGTGGCCAGATGCATGTTCTTCTCACTCAGCTTTTTGCTCAGGCAAGCTCACCCCAGTGGGTACAGCAGGCCAGACCCACCAGAAAAAAATCAAATCCTCCCCACTCAGGACTTATCTGGCCAAATATCCCCCAAAGACATGAAATCATTCCACTGCAAAAATCACATACCACTGATGCTACACCAGCTGCACTTCCCTCCCAGGGGAAGAGAAGTTATTTGTGGGCTGGCAGCTCCTCCTGCTTCCCTCCCTGCACAGCCTGTGCCAAACCCTTCTGTGGATCCAGGTCTTAAGTCTGCACTGTCCGTGCCCAAGGACCATTTAAAGCCACCACCATCCTGAGCTGAGCACCCACTGGTGCTGCATCCGGCACACACACCTGCCCTGGGCATGTGTGCTGGCAGGGAGCTCTTTGCCTTGGCAAGCACAAGAGAAGCTGACAGCCTCTGGCTCAACCCTTCCCCAGAAGCACCTGGTCCTGCCAGACCACTGAGGAGGAAGGGAGAAGGATGCTCTAAAACAGCAAGAGAAGTTGTGGACTTAATGAGAAGTGGAAATTGGTTAGGAATAAAAAGAGAAAATATCACAATGCAGGAGATGTGCTGCAGATCAGGGGTGTCTGTCCAAAAAAGCCGATGTCACTTCCTGGCATGCATTGCAGAAGTCTCTGCTCAGACAAACTCCCCCTTTAAGGCTGCAGCCAGCATCCCAGGGCTGTCAGTGCCATGACCTGCCACGAGCGAGTCAGCCCAAGGTGTCCTGCAGGCACCAGACTCCAGCCAAAGCAGCCTCCCAGCTCCTCACTGCCCCCTTGGCAGAGGGGCCGACAGGGACCATGGGTAAGGGAGGGCTGACAGGACCTTTACAAGGCTCGTGCAGCCCTTTCTGGACTATTGTAGCTTGACAGTGAAAGGGCCTTCCCCAGCCAGCCAGGAGAGGGAAATACCAAAGAAGGGTCCCCAGAGCACTATCCCAGTGCTGGAGGGGATCCACCCAGAGTCCAGCAGGATACAAGTCCACTCTCATGTGGGACCAGCCTCAGAGTTCACCTTCCCCACCATCATCCCTAACCCTGTATCCCTTGGCAGACCACACTGCCTCAGAGCTGTTCCTTCCTGCTTCCACATGAAAAATGAAAGTACAGAGTATATTTCCTTTAAGTGTAAACATAGCACCTCCCATTCTGAGGCACACAAGTCCTTTCCAAATCATCCATCACCATCAGTCACCCATTACTCAGAAGCAGCAGGAAGCACAGCAGTTCGCTGTTAGCACTCTGTCCTGCTAACACCCTTGCAGAAGAGGGACAAAAATGACAACCTCCAGCTGGTGTTGCAGGGGAGAGCAAGATGGTCCCATCAGCTGGAGCAGCACCTGAGGCACACACATTTATTTATCATCTCCCAACATCCATCCATGACAAGCATCTGGGGGCATGGCTTTTGCAGCCAGCTTTGCACAGGCCCAGACTTATTTAAGGAGGCCTCTGACTGCGTGGCATATTTCGGAATGCGTGTGGGTGACCCCGTTCAGGAGCTGCGTGAGCTCCCGGGGCGCTCAGCTGAGCACGGCGGTGAGCCCGCATTTGTTTGCTGCTATAAGTGGCAAGCGTTACCTTTGATGCCTGCGTCTGGCTGCAGGGATGCGTTAGTCATACAGGTTTCACATTTGGAGCGTTTGTCGTGGTACAATATAATTAGTGGTACCCAGCTCCCTCTGTGTTTGTGTTCAGCTGGCACTGGCATGTTTCTCTGCCCGTTCGTGCAAGACAGTGCCTGTTCTCATCTGCCTGTGCGTGCGTGGGGTTGTGTAAGTGCCAGCAAGGAACAGGGTCACTTTTCTTAGCACTTAATTTGAAACAGGAGTTTTTACATCTCCATCATCTCAGCACCTCCAAATGCAATGGGATGTGGCAGAAAGCCAGCAAGGAGTGTTCCAAATGGTGCCCAAATCCATCACTCACAGATGCTGGTGCTCCCACATGCCCCTGAAGCACAACATCCGTGGCCTACACCAGAGCCGAGGTCTCCCAGCTTCCCTGCCCTGGTCACATACCCATGACCTGTTGCTTTTGCAGCTGCATGCTGATTGACTGCTGTGCTTCTTTCCACACATGCTATTATCCTCTGCTAGATTTGCTTGAGCACTTGACAGCCTCACCCTTTTCACTCTGGTCATTTTACACCCCTCCTCCTGTTAAGGACAGGGAGCAGAAGAAATTCCTGTATCCCACTGAGCAGGGGAAGGAGAAGTCCAGCTAGCACAGGACAAAATAAGCAAACTATCTGTCCTCAAGTCTCAACAATACCCTGCCTTCAACCTGTACTGCCGGCAGCATTCTGCAGCTGTAGGAAGAGCAAGCCCTGATCTCCTGGACACTCCCACCCTCATCATCACAGTCAATGTCCAATGTATCACTTCCCTGTCGTGTGGCTGGGATAGCCCCATCCTGTCTGTACGTCTGGTCCCTGCTCCTGGCACAGCAAAGTGGGGATCTACTTACATTGCTAAGAAGCCTTTGGCCAAGCCAAAGGAGATGTTATGGAGACCAGTAAAAACTTTGCTGGAGAGATGGAGGAAAAAAGTAAACCATGAGAGAAGAAAAGGCATAGGAGTAATATGGTCACTTTGGGTCTAGGCAATACAGGGGAGAAAGAAGTTTCCCATTGGAAAAATCTTTACCTGACCTTAACTATGTGGAGGGTTTGAGACCCAGAGGTGAGTGCTGCTGAAGACCCAAACCTTATCCCACGGCTTCCCAGAGAATATGCATACTCGTTTTCAACAAAACATTTTCATTTTTGGTGTTCCAAGTGAACAGACTCTAAAAATCTCCTTCCGGGGATGACTATACTGCAACAGGTCCATCTATGTGGAGACTCTGCCCCAGAGTCAGTGTTTTCCCTTTTAAACCTGCCCCGCTCTCCCCGTGCACTGCTTTGGTCTGCACAGCTCCCAGCAATCCCAACTCCTCGTGCACACAGACACCTTTCACTTGAGAGAATTCCTGTCATGTCCTCTTGCTTAAAACCACCGCTTAGCCAAGCCGCACATCTTTAGCACTTAATCCTTGCTCGTAAATTAATCTCCTTAGCCCCGCGGTCGCTCCGTGCGGATCCGCTGCAGCCGCCTGCGCCCAGCAGCGCTGTGCCGGGACCGATGCGCCAAGCGCTGCCCGCCCGCAGCGCTGGAGCCCGGGCTGGCCTCGTGGCTCTTGCTGGGCCTGTCACGCTGCGAGTTCATGTCTGATGTGCCATCTACCGCCATATCTCGGCCTTGTAGCCCGAGCCGTCCCTTCCTTGCCACCTCACCAGGTTCTCAGAGCCCGTTTTTCAGATTTTTGATTACCTCCAGATGCATTAGCTTGCATTTTTCCTAAGATTAATCTCATTAAGTTATTTTCTACCCATCTTTCTGACCTTACTAGTTCCCTCTGTGTTATTTTACTGCATCTCCACTGGCAGGCAAAAACCTGGTTTATCATCACCCAGGGAAGTAATTAATGTGCTGTTTACACTCTCCTTCAGGTCAGCAATGAACATGGCAATTAAGACGATCAGAGGAAGATGATGAAGAGGAAGATAGTGGTGTCATAGGCTACCAGCAATGATGGCTTTGAGGCCATCCTCACACTCTTAGCCAGATCCTAGAGTGCTAGCAGGAAACACAAAATGTGCAAATACCTCAGCTGTGCCTCTGAGAGAAGCCCATGCTGGGAGAGCAGAGCTGCAGCTCCTGCCCACCACAAGGACAGGTGCCCCATGCTGCAGCTGTACAAGTGGATGGAAAAGGCCATCCTGGGGCTGCTCCCACATAGGCTAACAGTGAGAAGCTCTGCTGTTTCACACCATCCTTCCTGTATCAACCTCTCTGCCCTTTTCGTCTCGATCCCAATGCCCAGCCCAACCCAGCATCCCCTCAGGACCTGTTGGAGTGAGCACAAAAACAGCAGCATACAAGGAGTGGGGAGACCCCAGGAAACTCCCTGGTCCCTGTCACAGCACAGAACTGAATGCAACTTGCCACTTCTGCACAAGCATCCTCACCACCTCCAGTCTTTTTCCCAACTCACTGTCACTACTCACTCACATCTGGAGAGGAAATTCCCCAGGTGAAAATGGAAATGGGGAGGTGGAGACAGTAAGCAGCACATCTAAAGGGAACACGATATGAAGAGCTTCGGGGAGCATCAAGGGTTACATCCACAACTTCTCTCCTCCCTAAAAATTACTGCTCTCCCTCAATCCCATAAACACAGCTACGCATTTGGAGTGAACTAAGTCTTGGCAAAAACAAAAACAGGAAGGGAGCTAAAGCTATGTGGAGTGTGATGATGCCCCAGGCTCTGCCTCCAGAGCAGAAAGGAAAGAGGATATGGGAAAGAAATGTAGCTCTGAAGATGGGAATCTTCTGAAGCAAAGAAGATACTATCCTGCTAAGTCTTCTACAAAGGCCTACAGGCTATTCAATCTCAGGTCAATAGATGGACCAGGACCTTGTGATGGTTCCCCTGCATCCCCCATGATTTGATTACTGATAATACTACTCATTTACATAAGCTTGAAAGTCCCCTTCTCTCCCTGCTGTCACCAGAGGGAAAAAAAGCAAAGCTGGGAATTTTTAGTGCTTGAATAGTAATCACTGAAAAGCAGCAAACACACCAGTGCAAGCATATCTGACCATAGACCTGAAATGGACCCCTATATCCAAGCCAAATCCTTGCAGCCTCACCATAAAACCCAGTCTGAAAGAGTCCATAATGAGTTACTCTGCCCCCTACCTCCATCCATCCCTGCTGCCAAACTCAGAGTGGGTTTAAAGGCAAAATAAGGCAAAGTAAGGCAAAAAGACACATTGCCCAAGCAATTGAGGGCATCAACACTGCCGAAAGTCTCCACTCAGAGATGAGATACAAGAAAATGCTGGGCACACTTGTATACACATGCACACATCTGCAAACACACACATGCAGCAGCAAAAACAGGATCCCAACCACTCCTGACAGTTTGACCTGCAGGAAAATCCATTCCTAACCTCTGTCCTGGAAAACAACGTAATTGAGCCTGTCAGACAGACACACTAAGGCAACACAACATCTGAGCAAGGTTTAACAGCACTAACCCCACCTGTGCTCTCTATTCAGCAGTGTTTTTGTAGCCATGGCCAAAGTCTGACGCCTCAGAAAAAGGAAATATAAACCTTCCTTACCCTCTGGCCCCCCCATGCTAGCGATCATACCAGACAGGCACTTTCAGCAGTCATATCACAGCAGCAAAAGCCCTGGCATTTATCACTTCACCAGCTACCAACAGCACAGGTCAGCAGCTCCTCTCCATCCTGTTCAACCCCATAGGCCATAGCCCCAAACCCAGTAGTTTCATAAGGATATGCCCTTTGCTTGCCCTCCAGGGATGCCCCCATGGAGCTTTACATCAAGGCACAAGGGAGCAGGATGTGGTGCCCATGCTGCAGATGATGTCAGAAGCAGAGATAAGCAGTATTCTTGGAACTGTTTTTTTTTTTTTAAATACACACATTTGCTAAGAGGGCAACAACCTTTGCTTTTGAAGGCACCCTTCCAATCCTGCTTTGATCACACAGAGACAGGGCTTCTACACTGCATTCTGCAGGTGCTGGAAAGCAGAAGCTGCTGCAGAAAATTCCAGCAAGCAGGATTCCACACCAGGAGCCCACAGGCTGCAAGGACTGGTATGAATCTGCAAAGCCCCTGGTGACTGAGGCTGGCTTGGCCCAGAAACCACGTCCCTCCTGTGCCACCACAACAACACACACCCTCCAGTTCAAGGCAAGAGAGAAGGCATTTTCTGACATCTCCTCATCGCAATTAGTCCCTGATACACAGGGCTGATTGCTCTTCAGGGCACACTGCGGTGCTTCAAACACCAAGGCCTGACAAGTACCAGGAGAGCAAGTTTATTACCAAGTTACTGGGTGGACTTATGCAATTTGAGTTATTATTAGAGGGTTTAAATAAATTTTGTATCAGTATGAGACATTTTTCAAACCACTATGTGATTTCTAGGAGCTTCAAGGTACGCACTTCATACACAGACAAATAAACCAAGTAAGCTGCCTATATTAGGTCATTATAAACAACAATGTACCTCTGCATTCTACTTTCCAAGAGCAGCTTGAGGTTTTACAGATCTTGAACACCCTTCAAATCAGTTCTACATTATCCCATCTAATATTTTTTATCTAACTAAGAAGTGGTACTATATGATCTTGCAGATCCACTTGTACCACTTGATTTCTGAACCCATCCATGGACACAGAGGTTCTAGTAAGGCTCTGGGCAACTGCAGAAATTCACCTGCTTGCTTGAATGTGCAGGACTACTACTGCAATTTAGTAAAAGATAAATTTATTTTAAATCAGTGCTCCATTCTTTTAAAGATTCCTAACACTGTGTGTGCTTTTCATGAGTTTCCAGCTGTAGACACTTGTTCTCTTTGAGAAAAAATGAATAAAAATTAGTTTCAACTTTTTTTTTTTCACTAGGAAAAAAAGCTGACCAAGCATGTGGCTTCTTTGCAGCACAGCCTGGAACTGCAGGCTTTTTCCCAAAATCAGAGGTGGCCAGGGCTCAGCATAAGCCAGTCTGGTGTGGGACATCCTCCTGGTGTGCCTTGTGTTGATGGGGCAGGGCTCTAACATTAAACAGGGCTGTAGGCTGGCACCACAGCACACTGGGCATGGACATATGGGTTCTCCAAAATTGGATCAGACAGCAGAGATGCAGCCAGGTGGGTTGGTGGAAGGAAGCAAGCAAGCAAGCCCAGGACTAGAGGAGATGCCAGAACTGCAGCCTGGGGCACAGGTGCATTATTGGCACCTTGAGGATGCTCAGGACTGGACCACCAAGGAAGGTGCTGCTCTTGGTGGGGACAAAAGTGAGGACACAGGAAAGCTCACCCAGCATTGTAGGTGCACTGTGATAGACCCCAGGAAGCCCAGCTGGTCTCCTGGTACCCCAGCCAAGGCCACCGTGCCTACCCAGAAACGACCACAGGCAAGCACTGAGCTCCTTGTGAGACAGCATCCCCTTCACTCCCTTGTTGGCTGTGGATGTCCTGGCCCTGCATCAGCCAGATCCACAGCCTGAAAACACTTCCAAGCAGCAAAAAGCAGAGATTTTGAAAGACAAAACATGAAACAGGTTGGCATAATCCCCTTTATAATAGGCATTGTCAGATTGATCCAGGCTTCACAAGGCAAACCCCTTAGATGTGGCAGATCAAAGCTTCTTCTTTGTCCCCCGACTCTCCTCTTGAGATATTCACTACCAGATCTCCTGGCAAGGCACATGTGCATCTTCTGGTGCATCGAGGTGGCCACTGTTTCGACACAGCTTTCTAATGAGATCTGCAGGGAAACTGCTTTTCCCCACCTTCCTGCTGCAGTCAGGGCCAAGGCTTTCCCAAACAAGTACTGCACCCTTGCCCAGCCAGCCTGGTGCAAGCACCCTGGCAGTGGGCAAGCAACCCAGTGCCCAGACTCCATCCCTGCCTGCCTCCCAGCTCACCTGGGAGAGGATGGTGGCACCAGACCTTCACTGACAGGCATGTACTGCTGCCCTTCTGAGGAAGCTCACATCCAGTGGCCATGGCATGAAACTATTTTGTTATTTAATGGAGAGAGGAATAAATGCTCTCAGTCCCTTACAGGCAGTGGGCAGCTTCCTCCTGCCTGAGGCTGTGTGCCTACCCAGACCTCAGGGATGGGGCAGTGCTGGCTGGGGGAGAGTTGCTCAGAACGTGTCCTTAAAATATAAAGGGGAAGGGGAGCAAAAATGGAGCTCTTGGATTCCCTTTGCAGTGATTTCAATTAAAAGTTTCTTTGCAGGTAGGGTGTTGAGAAAAGAATGTGCTTAAGGATTTCTTTCCACTGATAGAGAAGCTTACGTGTCAGAGTTATAACACTGAGGGGTAAATGATATGGAGGGTCATCAGACTCCTTCCTTCTTTGAGATAACAAATTCTCAGTCACTAGCCCAAATCTAAGATCAGGAGCTCTGCAATAGCACACAGAAACAACTGACAATTTACATAGCAGTCTTCTAAGTGACAGGGACACAGAACCAGTAGCAACCCCCAGATCAATGAGATAAACACCTCCTATTAGCAGAGAGAAAATGCATAACAAGTTCTGCTTCAGCTGTTTACCATTTTTCTTTGCAATAATTTGCAGGGAAATTATATATATATTTGGGGTTTTTCTCTTTCTGGCTTTTTTTTTCAAAACCACCAGTACTTGCCACAGAGCTACTGTTACCAAGAAGCAAAAGGTAACCATCAAGAGGGTTATAAAAACCAGTACTGGCAGTAAATATGCCTGATAATTGCCAGTCAACAAGGTCTAACATTGTTTCTCTTCTTTTCTAATTCTTCTGTTTCCACCCCACTCCACCCCCTGACTCCAGCCAACAGCTTCCAGTGATGTACAGAAGATGATGCATTTTGTTGAATTAAAGTACATCCTTTTCCATGTCCCTTTTCAGGATGTTGCACATGCAATTGAAATGCAATAACAACCATAAACAAAACAAGAAAAGACAACTTAGGAAACCTGAATCCAAGACTGAACTCTTGCTTTGGAAAAAAAACCAAAACAATACCCCAGACCCAAGAAGACCCCAAACATTGAGAAGGTTTTAGGAAAAGTTACATATTTGCAAGTCTCAGGCAGTTATCTCTCCAGGGAGGAGATTTTGTAACCCTCCCTCTTTCCCACCATCCTTCCCCATCATAACAGAACAAACTAACCAGGGCTAAATTTGAAATTCCTGGAATTATTCACACTCCTTGTATAATTTACAGTCATGTATAAAGAGCTGCTGATTATCTGTGAGATACACATTCCCTGCTGCAGTTGCTCATGGTCATGAACTACTGGACACACAGTTGTTCCCTTTCTGCCACCACCACTGCCCAAAACACACACCAAAATCAATTACTTCTACTTGTTGGGTAAACAGAGGCAATTTCACATACATGAGCACTGCACTCAGACATACACCTACCACCGGACATGCACACAGAAACAACTTTCCTCTCTGGAAAGACAGAATTATTCACATTACAGACATGTCTACCCTCAGCTTTTACTTCTGCCAGAGAGGAAACAGGTACGAAACAGAACAGGAATGATGCAGGTGCATGGGTGGGCGCAAGTTTTCTATTAAAAGGACAGCAAAACCAAGCAAAACAAGACAGACACAAGGTTAGCCAGGTGTGCATGCGTCTCACCTACCTTTGCATGGAAAAGAAATCTCCGAGGGAGAAGTCTCCAAGTCAGAGAAGCAAAATAAAATAATAATGAAGATGCTTTGAAAAAATTCCCCCACCAAGACAAAAAAAAGCCCCCCCCCCCACCTCCCCCCTTTGCACACAGGCAAACTCACACGCAGACACACACACCTCGGTACCCGGGGTGGGGAGAATAGGAGAAAAAAAGATCAGGATCAGCTGAGTGATGGGGAGCAAAGAACCTGCCGGCGAGAAGCGGGGACTTGTGTTAGATCCGTGCCTGCAAGGACTGAGCGTGTGCAGGAAGGAGATGGTTTAAAAGGAGAATACATGGTAAGAAATTGTGGCTGCTCAGGCTGGAGTCTGAAGCTCTAAAGTCAGAGCAAACAAAAAGAGGTTAAAACAAAGGACCTCTTCCTTCACAGGAGGGCTTGGAAGGGTTTTGCCTCTGTTTTTCCAGTGAGTGGTGTTAAGAAGTGACAGAAGCTTCCTTCCAAAAAGGCCAGAGAGAGGGTCAAAATAATTGCAGGATGCTGGAGGTGTGGGTGGGGGCAAGGTAAGCTATTCCATGGTGGGAAAGTGAAGAGGAAGGGCTGGTGTGTGGTTTCTGTCTGTCTCGCTCTCTCTCTGTCTCATGGTATGTTCACCAACGGCTTATGGAGCGAACTGCACAGAGAGAGAGAGAATAACTGTACAGGCAGAGAGGGAGAGTGAAACACCGTCCTTACAGTGACACCAAATGTCTTTAGGGGAACCTACAATTAGAGGCACAGAATGCAGGAATTCTTACAACACCGGAGGAAAGGCAGAAATCTCCTTGCACACCATCACACACCTGCATCCACGGTGGGGACTCAGGGCAGCTGGTTTGCCCCTTCCTTCAGCCCACTCATCCTTCCTTTTCTGGTAGACACTGGCTTCAGCATGTTTGCCTTTCCTTGAACTTTTAAGGATGTGTCCCTCCACAGGTCACAGATCAAGCAGGTTAGAGAATTATCATTAGGAAGAGTTAAAAAAACAAACAACCCTCCCCCAAAAGTCCTTCCCTCAAAACCAATCCCTCCTCTCCACCCCATCCTACTTCCCAGATCTGTTACTGGAACTCAGGGGGTGGGAACAACTCTCTGCAAATTAGTTTCCCATGGCGTTTTTGAAGCCAGGGGGAAATGAGAGGGATGGATAACGTGCAAGAATCCCACCTTCCAGTGGCTAGAACAGAGTACAGCCTCCCCGAGCCTTATCCAATGGAGGGCCAGCACAGCCATCTGCCCCCACTGGTCCCATTCTGTGGCTAAGCAGCCCTACCCCACGTGAGCACAGGCCCCTCATTCTTGAAGCATCAACCTTCAGTTTTCCTACTGGGCATCCCAAGTCTGCTCTGGGAAAGAGACACTACAGGAAGCCATCACACTCCTCAAGGCTTTTAATGGGGTTTTTCCTGTTCAGACCAATAACATTCCACGTGTTACGAGACATGGAGACATTCCTGCCTCCTTGCAGGGTTCCACAAAGCCTCTCCAAACTTTCCTCACCAAGACAATGTCCAGTCCAGCTGTCACAGACTTTGCAGTGCATGGCTAGCATAGCTGGGTCAAGGTGATTAACACATCTAAATTACAAATGGCTGGGAAACCAAGCACTTTCCTCATACTGAGAAACAGACCCTTGGATGTTAACTCTCCACAGGAAGGCAATGGAGCAAGCCCACCTTCTGGTAAAGTCAGGACCACTCCGATTTTTACCTTAAGGTAGCTCACATGTATTTACCACCTAGGGTGAAAAATATCCTATAAATACCCTCTCCTCTGCAATTTATCTCCACATGGCTTGTGTTTCCTGTACCAGGGACTTAAAGCAGAAGTCAAGGAGCCTCTAGCCACTTGCACCACATAAGCCAGGCTCCTTGAAACTTGAGCAACATGGTTGGCACCATCACTGTCTCTCACAAGGCCTTTAAAAGGCTTTGGAAGAAAGACAATGGCTGTCCACTTTTAATGCAACACTTTTGTGGGTTTTAAAGTGTCTAATCTTGTTACCTCTCCTAAAAGGTCTTAGAGGATCCTCATCTCTTAGAGGATCCTCAGGCTGTTCCAGAAGTGCTAAAAAAGAAAAGAGAGCAGTCTTATAAACAACAGGAATGCTGTGAGCATCAAAAGTTGCATGATTAACAGCTTCCATGAAAAGCAGCTCTTCCTCAGACAAGTCCAGCCTGCCTTTTTTCACAGCTTCTGACCAGGGCTGCAGTTCCATGGTGTACCCATGCATCTTCCACAAGCTGCAAAGAGATTTTATTCCAGGATAATAATTTTCTGTGGTGGTCAGACCTCTCCCTGCCCAGGGTCAGAGCCTGTTTGTATGGGAGCTGTGCGAGACACACTCTCTCGCCACCTTCAGCCCCAAAGATGGTTGTGCTTACCCTGAGTTCATTGTCCTGCACGAACTGGAAGGCTCCCATCAGCAGCAGGGAGCCCATCCACAACAGGAAGCCCTTGAAAGGGAAGGATTTTGTGACATACCAACCTCAGCTTCTCAGTGTGATGGGGATGTGGTGCTGGGCACAACCACAGACCCACAGTAGAGTTTGGGGTGATATCAAAACTGTGTAAGTGTCCCAAAAGCTGGCTGAGGCAGATGCCCAAACAGATCTGTAGCCAATCTCTCTAACTCAAGCTACTCCTTCCTCAACCAATTCTGGGCAGTCCTCTAAAAGATTTACTCCTCCCTAAGGGCCCCACTAGCACCACACAGTGAGCATGCAGCAATCACAGGCACTCACATTCCACACACACACCTACCTACATATGCCCAGTCCTGCAAACAGAGGAGGGGCTGGCTGACCTTTTAGTCCCCTCTGCTAGCAGGTCCACTCTGTGCTGCCAAGGGTAATCTCCTTGGCTGCTTCCTCACCAGCCACAAGACACTCACTACTCCCTCTCCTCATAAGAATCATCTATTATTCCTTCCCAAGAAACAGAAGGGCTTCAGTTCTGTCCCAGAAATGATGAATCTGAGCATTATATGATTTCAGATGCCTGTAATTCACCAACAAGCCCCTTCAGGGGAAACAGGGAAAAATGCAATTGAATTTATTCATGCATGAATATCAAATGAGAGAAAGAGAATGAGGAGGGCAGAAGAGAGAGGGTGAGGCAGGGTGGAGAAACAGGGCAGTAAGGAGAGGCGAGAGAAGCAGAATGTTAAAGGGAGATGAAGAGTACACGCAGAGGGGCACAGGAGGACAGAGGTACATAAACACACACTCAGGACAATCTGTGGGTCATTTCTCATGTCTTCATCCTAGGGTCATATCTGTTTGGCTTCCAGCACATCCACAGCACAGGAAAAAGAGACACTTGAACTCTCAGTCAGACAAACCCTCCAAATTAGTAAAGCATGCAACAAGCCTGGAAGGAAGGGAGAGGGAAAGGGGCTGAGTGGGGAAATGGAGTCATGCCATTTAACACATCACAGACTGAGCTGATGAAAAGAGCAAGCCCAGGGCAGCTCATACACCAGAGCAGAGCCCACTCATCTCCACAGCCCTCCCCAATCCATATATTCTGGGGGGGGATTTCCATGGGCTTCCTGGTACATACACCACAGGCATTCCTCCAGAGCAGCAATTCCAAGCCTTGGGCTGGGAAGCTGTTGCCCTCCCTGAGCAAGGCCCTCCTCTCCACCATCCACAAGGGAAGGGACTGAAGATGGTCTACTTGTCCTGCAGCTCACAGTAGTCACAGGGCTCCATCTTCCACCCCCGGTGCACTTTCAGAGAGTTTTGTCATCTGCCCCGAGCTATACCAGTGGGATTGCTTGGAAGTGACCTGGGGGTAGATCACACCAGACGTGAGCATGGCACAAGCTGGTCCTACCATCCAGAGCATTTCCAAGAGTCCCCCTCTGTTCTTTGTGATTTTTGAGAGGAACAGAAAACTCCACATTGTTCCTGTCACTTCCTGAGCCAGCAGCAGTGACTGCTGAGTTAGTAGGGAAAGTATGTGATTCTCTGTAGCTGCTTAAGAAGGTGGACCAGGGAAGAGGGAAAGAGCAGGAAAGGGGGAGCAATATCAAAGCAGAGACAGCAGAGATAGCTTGGTGAGATATAGCCCTCTCCTGTGCAGGTTTGCAGGTGACTGTGGGCTGAGCCCAGCAGGCAGCAACCTACACTGGATTTAAAGGCATCTTCTAGCCAAGTTTCACAGGCATCATCTTGCCTCCTGCCAGGCTGAGCCAGCCCCAGCCCTTCTTTGACAGCCCAGACTGCAGATCCTGCACCCCTGCATGGCACATGGGAGCCAAACACAGGGAATCCTGCTGTGGCCACAGGAATGGCTGCACAGCCCATTCCATTCTCCAGCTCATCTGCACAGTGCACAAAACCCCTTGGAGCTGGGTCCACTGTGTGCCCAAATTAGCCATGGCTACATGTTGTCTAAGCTCATCCCCAGGTATGCAGCAAGGAAGAGGAGCAGTCAGACAGAAAGCAATATTTGCCACAGTGCTCCCAGGTAGGGCATCAGGTCCTGCATCTGTTGCCATTTGTGGGTTTATGTTTATTGCTTCCAGGAGACAGTGCCCAGCTTTTCCCACATCCTTCAAAATAGAAAGAGAAAAATAAAATGAGAGAGAGAGTGTAAGCTCTGATGTGAGCCTAACTTTAGATCCAAGGGCTGATGACTCACTCCACTGGGGGAGAAGTGGCTGAGCTGGCTGTAGGTTTCTGTTTATATACCTCACTGAGCTAAATATGTAGACTGAGAAGTTCTTCTGTTCTGGCCCAACAGCTTCAATCTGCATTTTATCCATCTAAATATTAATGTTCCCTTCCCTACTAAATCTCTCTCTCTTTTCCCCCCAGCATTGCCTTCCTAATCCCCTTTATGCTTGCTTTGTTGTAGGAAATTGAAGAAACATGTCCCCACCTTCCACTCTGGTGTTTATGGTTAGACTGACAGGGGATTTTCGGGATATGATTCAGTGTTGTGGCTCTTAAGCACAGCTCCTCACACAGATCTGCCAATGCATTCCAGACCCGGCCCAGTGCTCCCAGTCAGATCCTGCAATGCCTCCTGATCCGCTGGTCCTGATAGCTACACAGCTCACAGGATGAGCACCAGCTCCCTCCCAGGGATCCCTTGTCCCTTTGCTCCAGCATGGAGCTCTACTCCTGACCCCACCCATGTGTCCCAGGGCTGGCAAGGTGCTGTCTTCTCCAGCCCACCACCCTGTGGCATGATGTCACTGTGCCATTGTGCCTCAGGCCCTAGCTGTCACACCGTCAGGTGCTCCATGAGGAAAGGCTGACAGCCACTGCCAGCTATTGTCCACTTCTGAGACCAGAAAACAGATTTTGTCATCAGCAAAAGGTAGCTCTATGAAACCTCCACAAGCCTTTTCACTTGCCAGAGCATGGCTGGCACTCCCAGCACTGTCCCTCACACCTGGGCTTGTACCTTTCACATTTATGGCACAATGGTGTCATGGTCAGTCTCCCATTTGCCAATCATCATGTTTTAGACATAGGCTGCAAACTGTCCATCAGCTGCACAGGAGGTCACTGTGGATCTGTAATATGCTAAAGTAGGAATATCCTCATCCCTCCTCATCTGAAACAGCAAAGAAGGGGATGGTAAAAAAAAAAAAAAAAAAAAAAAGCTCAGAAAGAGGCAAGAGGGAAATTATAAATTAATCCCTCCAGCAGAGAAGAGAAACAAAGAGCATGCAAGAGAAAAGGAATCTCTGCCCCCAAAGGGTAGCTCTAAGCTATGGCCGCAGACAAGTTTCTAGATAAGAAACAAAGACCATTTACAAAAAGGTGGTTTTATGAAAAGTAACAGTGGAGAAAAGCATAAGAGTGTGTATTTGACTGAGAGAACTCCAAGGGATGAAATTAAATTTGACACAAGAGCTCAGTCCAGGAAAGGAAGATCACCTTTGCAGTTTAAGCAGATGCTGGGAAGAGGAACATTGTGCTCAAAAGCCTGCTATGAATCTTCCCTAGATGTAAGTCTGTGGGACCCAATGGTGAAACCTGGATCTGACATTCCCCAAGGCATCCTTTAGGTTTGAACCTATACTGTAGTATGTCAGTCTCTAAGGGACAGTCTTACACAGTACCTATTTGTCATCTTGCTCCAAACCTTCTTATCTTCACTCAAAATATTAGAGAGTTCATTTCCCAGCAAGTGTCAAAGCTGAGCCATTCTGATCTACTTCACCCCACTGCATCCAAAGGACAACCTGGAGAGTCTGAACATTCTCCATGCAAGAAGGACCAGCACTTCATTTGGAGAGCATAAGCAATCTAACGAGTGTGTTTGCAAAATGCCTGTTGCAGAAGGACAGGCTCTGTTTAGGCTGAGGTCAACAGCATCCAAAAGATCTAATACTCTCTTGGCTCAGCTGTGCTCCTTGGCTCTGTCAGGCAGCCTCCATCTGCCCTCACACAGCCACAGGGAGGCCAGAACAGGCAAGTGGTGCCCTCTGATCAGCAGCTACTTTGGGAAGCAGAGAAAAAGGCAGCAAGAGCTAGGGAGCACCTCAGGGTAGACTACAGTCTCCTTTCAGGCATGTTCACTGCTCCTTAGAAAAAAAAGAGAAAAAATCTGTACCTCAGATAATAGATAGTCCTGCTCATCACCCATCCATCCCTTTGGCCTTAACTCTTTGAGGCGCTGTGCCATGTTCTGCACAGCTGCTCTGTCTCACCTGGCTTTGAAGCCAGGGCAAACATCTGCACTCATCTGAGTGACAAGGAGCAGCAATGGGTCAAAAACCAAGAGGACTGCTAGGGCCAGTAAGAGTAAAGGAGGAAGATTTAGAAAGGCAAAATAAAAAGGCAATCTTGTGGTGCCACCTCATGATGGGTTTGCACAATGTAGCCTGGGCCAATAAGTCCTGGGACCAAGGGAAGAAGTGGAAAAGTGCTGAGGTGGAAGTCTATATGGTTTAAGATCAACAGAAAGTGAGACCCATTCACCTTTGCTACAGCTCAGGAAAGACATGACCTTGACTGAGATGTTGCTTTTCCTGAGAGCAACAAAAGCCCAGGCAAGGCAGTAGATAACTCCCAGCACAAATGATAGAGGACACCTAAACCACTGATGGAATCAACCTTTTTCCATCATACTGTGCCCTCTGGCAGAGAAGCTATGGACTAAAGGAACAAAACAATATAGGAATAAAAAGGAAAACGTGCTTTTTGTTGTAGAACTCACCGCTGCAGTGGAGGGGTAGCTGCAAAGATGCCTTTTGCTGAATCAAAAGCATAAACTGGCACAACATGAAAGGCTTGAGACTCACCTCCTCTCCAACATAAGTGAAAGTTTATTTCATCCAATGATCCTTATTCTGGGCTTTGGAGCAGGAAGAAACAAGATCAAATCCCCAGGACATAAGCTTAAAGGAACCTTTCCTGTTGGGGTGATTACCTCCCCAGCATTGTCTCTTTCCAGCTCCATCTGTAGCACGGTGCATACTGATTTCTCCCTCATCAGGGGGAATATGACCTTCCAGGTACTTGATGCAACCAGCAAGGAATTTTCCAGGTCTAGAGATTGCTGATATACTTTCTCTTCTATTGTTGAAGTATAAAACAAGGCATCTCCTCCAGCATTTTTCAGCTAAAAAAATGTTACATAAGCCCTTAGTTCTCATCTTAGGAACGAGGAAACTGAGGTCCAGAGAAAGAAGATGATCCATTCAAGGTCACCCTGCAGATGCAAATCTAGGTCTGCCCAGTCCCAGCTCAGCACACACAGACTGGGTCATCCTCTACCAGCAGCCACCTGGGAGATCCCCTGGATACTAAATATCATCAAACAGAAACCAAATCTGACACTTCAAGGGGAGGTCACTGCCATGGGGAGGGTGAAGAAGGTGTTTCCTGCCAAACTTTCTATCACACAGCTCTGTTTTTCACTGGGATAGGTGGTTTAATTTTTCTGTGAAGGGAGGGTACAGGCAGAAATTCAGATCTTGGAGTAGATCAGCTAAACCAATGTGGCATACCCTGTGCTTCTAACTCTTCCCAAATCCCACAGTCCTCTTGAGTATATTTTCTAAATAAGAAAGGAAATAGGAGACAGAAAGATATAAATATTGGAGGCTAAATTTGAGCTACAGCAGTGCCCGAGGGAGAAAAAAAAAAGAATCAGAGAACAGTTTATCAGATGCAAGGTTAGGAAGGGACAGGGGTTATGGTTAATAATAAGCCAGTTTGCTGTTCTGCTCCCAGGCTGGAGCCCAGTCTCTCACTCCCCTCCCTCAGCTCCCCTGTCGCTCCCATCCTCCCCATCGCTCACTCTTTCTGCTCCGTCACTTCGCGTCAGGCTGGGGATTTGATGCAAGGCTCCTGCCTCTTCCCATGGCTTCACACCACTGGCCCAGCCGCCAGCATGGGCACACCCATCCCCCTGCCAGCCCTCCACCGCGGGCTGGGAAGGGAGTGCTTGGAGCACACCAAACCTGGAAGGAAGAGTTCTGCACTGGCCAATGATGGAGCAAAGAGAACAGGTCTGTCTGAGCACCCAGGGCTGCAACAGGACAGCCAGGGCTGAAGGACATGCACAGAGCCACCACTGTCAGCCAAACCTGTTTGTCCTGCTGATACAGCTGCTCCAGTGCTGGCACCCAGGCAGTATCTGCATGGCACTGTAGTGTGCCTTATATACATCCAAGGGCTGCTCAGGAGGCCCAGGCAAGGACAGCAGGGTTTATTTCCAGCTTACAGAACAAGCATGCCTCTTGTCACCCTATCCTGCCCTCTCTGATGTACAGACTTTGAGGGGAAAAGCCTTCTTCCACTCTGAAGCCCACTGGGACACGAGGTCAGACCCAGCAATGTGCAGAGCAGGCTGGTGCTAGTGGGTTGGACAGGAAGGAAAGGACTCCAGCATTTTAAACTGGGATGAAGAGTAAGACGAGTTCCATGTAAAACAACTCCCCACAATACACCAAGAAGACACCCACAAAATACTTTGTCTGCACGCAGACAGAAAAAATATGTAGCTTCTTTTTTCCATCAGTACTCCAGAGCCACCATTTCAAAGAGGAAATGTCTTGATGTCAACTGGGCAGCAAGGAGAGGGCCCCAAACTGGCCATGAGCATTTCAGAAATGCTTATTCTCATCTGCAAATCAAGAGAGCACAACATCATCCTCCCTAGCTAAAAGGCTGCCACACAGCTCCAGGGAGAAGGCTGCTCATCTAAGACCCATGGTTACTGATTGGTCTGTCTATCAAGCTAACTAACTGGGGCACTCCAAGCCAAGTACAGAGCTCTCAGGAGCCAGCCCTGAGGTGGGATAGAGCCATTGTCAGCCAGAAAGCTGCTGTGCCATAGCAGGCACAGACTCTGTCTTCCACTCCCTTCCAGCCTTCCTGCTGTCATCAGTTCCTGGTGACTCTCCTCATTTCCCTTCCCTGGCCACCATGGGTCTGAAAAGCAGGCAAGCAGAGAGTTCAGATACTGTAAAAGCCACCAAGGTCAGGAGGCCTCTCTATGCCTAGAAATGCCCTCCAGCACTCACATACCTGCCTACACTTGTTCACAAGCACTCAAGCCAGAACAGGTCAGTCTGTGCCCACACAGGGACACCTTCACACGCAGACATCACTGGTGGCAGAACATCTCTCAGGCAAATGCAGCCAGAGACAGGCAGGACTGTCTGCCCAAGGGGAAGCATCAGGCAGGGCTTAGGCTACCTGCATTTTCCTCCCAGCTCGGGCACAGACAGACTGGGCATCTCTGTGTGAGTCACCTTCCCCTCTGTGCAGAGGGTAATATCTCAATCATTTTGCTGAAGTGTGTTGGAGCCCAAGGCTGAAACGCAGCCTGTAGGAGCCAAGTGCTTATTATATGTCCTGAGCACACGCTTGCTGCTTCTGCATGCGTCATTGTGTACGAGTTGAACTTTCAGCAGCGAGGGAAACGAGGGAGGGAGAGAGGGGAGAGAGGACAGGTGACATTTCAGCTGTGTGCAGCAGGAGCAGAAGCAGTGAAGAGGTGCAGGCAGGTGGCTCCCAAAATACAAGTGCCTGCTAAGGCTCTCACAGCCACTGGGGTGAGATCCCAAGGAAGAAAGCAGCATAAGGAAAAGCAAGCAGGGAGGAAATAATTTTCAAAGGTCAGAACTGCAGAATCAGGGAGATGAGACCAAAGCTGAGGAGAAGACTTCAGCCATGGCAGGTAGGCAGAGCCTAAGTAAGTACTGGAATACTGTGTTTAGGTCTAAGGCTCCCAGCATAAGAAAGACACAGACCCACTCAAGCAGGTCCAGAGGAGAGCCACAAAGAAGCAGTACCAAGGGCTGAAGCAGTCCCTCTGTGAGAAAAGGCTGAGAGAGTTGGAGTTGTTCAGCTTACAGCAAAAGGCTCCAGAGAGAATTTACATCAACTTTCCAGTACTTAAAGAGGTCCTGCAAAAAATGGGGAGGGACTCTTTACCATGGACCATAGTGATAGGACAAGGAGTAATGGCTTTAAACATAAGGAGGATAGATTTAGATTAGATATTAAGAAGAAATTATTTTCTGTGAGGGTGGTGAGGTACTGAAATAGGCTCAGAGAAGCTGTGAACACCCCAGCTGTGAGTGTCCAAGGCCAGGCTCAATGGGTCTCTCAACAACCTGGCCTAGTGGAAGGTCTCCCCTCCCAGAGAAGTAGATGATCTTTAAGGCCCTTCCAACACAAACCATTCTATAATTCCCTAAGTGGGCAGAAAGAGGATGAAGGTAAAGAGAGATGCTTGAAGGAAATGAAATATCAAAGGAGAATGGGTTTCTGCTAGCCCATAGAACAGACAGGGGAAATAAAAAACTGTGGGAATAAAAAACTGTGGAACAGTGAGATTGACAAAATCTTGCTATATCATTTTCATAGGCTGTTTTGCACCCTGGATAGAGGAAACAAAATTGTGACAATGCAGATATGTTGGCTGAGGGGACCTAAAGGTTGATTTTGAAGGCAGCCACCCAGGGAAAGCTCATCTGTTTGCTGACTGCAGGCAGCAGAGTGGGTTTTCACTGCCGAGATGGTTTTCCAAGCAGCATGGGAGCTTGCACAGAATGAATTGAAAGGTTCTCCGCCCCTTAGATCAACACTACAGACACATTCAAAAGGAGACACACACATAAAATCAGTTTTCCTTTAGACACCTTTTTGGCTCACATCTGAGCCAAGACTTAGCTAGAATTAATTGCCTTAGTGAACAGCAATGCACTCCAATCCAAGCCTTGTGAGGCAAATCTGATTAATGACTTTGGTTGTCTCAGAAAATGACATGCAGTCAAAGCTGTATTTGAGGAGTGAAGGATAGCATGCCTTGCTGTAAGGACTTACAGCTCCACAGGTGATGGACAGGTTTTCTTCCATCATTTTGATAGTGATGGGGGAGGAGAGAACAGCACTTCTCCAAATAGCTGGGAGAATCAAGCCAGCATGAGCAGAGATGCAGAAAGCGTGACCTACCTGAAAGCTACTGAGCAAAATGAAGCTGTTTAGACTACAGAAGACTGAGAAGGGATGCAATAACCATCCTCAGTTGCATACAAGTTTGCTAAAAAAGGAGAAGAGCTCTCAGTTCTTAGTGCCCACAGTGGACAGAAGCAACAACAGGCTTACATTGCAGTACGGGGCATTTAGTGGTGAGGAGGGCAAGGTGTGCCACGCTCAGACTGCCTGAGGATCATCCTGCACTTCAGGGCTTTGAAACCAGGCCAGCCCAAACCTCTTGGGAATAATGCATGCATTCATCATCCTGGGATGAATATGAAATCAGTGACATCCTGAGGACACAGCCAGGCCTGTCTTCTGTGGGTGTTTAAACCCAAATGGCCTGTGGCCACCACCACGATCAAGTGTTGCTATTGTGGTGCTTTTCTTGGAGAAACAGCAGCTGTTTCTCCCCTGGTCATTTCTTCCTGAGCAATATCCATTTATTTTGTCTTCCTGAGAGTCTCACAGAGCCCAGCATGTGTTTGCAACACTTTGTGAATAATAACACTCATATATCTCCAGCAAAATAAAAAACTGGGCCAGCTAAGGCATATGCCTGTGTACATGAGGAGCAGCCAATGCATCTGCCAATGAGCCCTACAGTGCTGCAAAATCCAACCCACCAGGCCCACAGGGGCTATAAGGCAGTATGCCTCCACAGGGGAAAGAGGGGAGAGATCATCTATAACTGGGAACACACAACCATTTTAATGACATTTCACAGGTGAAATCATTAATAAATCAGGACCTGAGAGAGGGTTCTAACAAATTGCTCATACTAATATCCTGGCCACTGGAAGAGAGGGAGAGAATGTGCAATTCCCCCAGCTCCAGAAGCTGCCTCCAGTGCCTCCGACTTGTGTGCATACATATCAGAAAGGGCTAGGTGCAAATAAACCAAAGACACATACCTACCTACTGTAGTGTGCAGGAGGCTGGCTAAGGAAGAACATTCAGCAGGAAAAAATGAGTCAGGAATGTTGGAGAAGAGCAGAGACAGGACAAGAGCACATCACACTGCAATACAGAGACTTTTTTAACCCAAAGGAATTTAGAAAGAAACCAGAGGCCTGGCTCACAAGCTGGAGCAGGCTCCACACAACTGGTCAGAAGGTCACATGCCGCTGAACCCATCTGTTTCTCCACTGGCTGCAGTCCATGCATGTAGATGCCAAAGCAACTACACTGCATTAGAGAGAAGCTAAGCTTGGGATGCTTGTCAAGAGACAAAAATGAGGAATCTTTGCTCTGTCCCTTCCCAGTGAGCAGGACCTTCAGCCACCTCATGTACACTAGTGTGCACGTGCACAGCTGTCCCTCTTGGGCAAAAATCCAGGCTGAAGTCACACTTTCTGTTAGAGACAAAGATGTTTGCTGATGCAAGGCAGCCAAAATGGAGAAAGAAAAAAAGCCTCAGCAATGGGAGTCACAGGCAGGAGCTGCCCAGTTGGCCATTAATCTTGCTGTATTTTACAAAACCCTAGTGAGCAGCAGTGGGTTCCCTGAAAATGCTGTGCTGTGTGATCTCAGCATGACCCCACATCCTGCACATTAAGGTACAGCCTGGAGAAGACAGAGCTGAGTGATGTTACCCACCGCCCCTCAATCATCCCTGATCACCTCAGTGAAACTGGCTTAGGTCAGACCCCTCCCCAAGACATGGACGGGAGACAGGAAAGGGCAATTGCCAATTTTAATGCATCCAGCAATAATCAGGATGGCAAGGATGTACAGAGCACAAAATCAGGCAGCAGCAGTACACAGGCAGGGAGCTGGAAATAATTACCATGATACTGTAACCAGAAAACACAAGGCCAAGCTATTTACCATACTAATTAGTGTTTATCCCTGTTTATGACTGCACATGGCAATGGGATTGGAGGTGTAAATGCTTAAAGGAACAAGCTCTGGATATTAGAATTAGACACCAGGTCAAGGGAAAGCTTCTGCTGAGCAAAGGTCCGGGAGAGCTAAGCCATGCATCCCTCTCTTCCTGTACCAGAGTCGGAGTGGCTGAAAGGAAAACGCAGATGGTCCTTCCAGAGCACAGCTATGGGGAAGTACCCAGAGACTGCTACATGCTATTTATCTGTTAATGCATCTCCATATCTTCATTTCCCTCAGGTCTTTTTCACCTACACTGTTTCTCTTGGATGCTGCAACCAGATTAAAGATTTCCCTGAAGTGTTCCTTAATGTTCCTCCTTCTAAACTGAGTCTGTTTCAACAAAATAAGACACAATTTTCCCTATATTACAGCAGAGGTTTTTTTCCAAGGCAGTTTTCCCACATTTTCCCCATCCAACATATTTTTCTTTTTTATTTCTGAACAGATTCAGAGTAGAGGCACAGGAGAAAGGGAGGGATCTGCCACAGTTTGCTTGGTTGCCACTGACAAAGGTGAGCATTAGGATGAAGATTCAGGAGTTTATAGTAGGACCCCCTGCTCCACCACCCCCTTCTGTGTGATCGCCCACTGGGATGTTCTGCCCAGCAGCAGCCAGTCAGCCTCTGCTGCCTGTCCTCACCACTGCCTGCAACAAAGCTGCCTTGACAACAGCAAGACGTAGCTAAAATACTTCCCTAACCATTTTTTAATTTGTTAAATACTGTAAGCTATGTTGTAGGGAAATAAGTCTCTGGAGGTGCTGCTCATGCTAAGGAGAAGTCTGAGTGTTCAGGCTCTGGGCACTGCTGATCTTTCCAAGCCTGGGTCTATCACTCCATCCTGCAGGGGCTGATTCACTCTTCCCTTGCACCACTCATCGCCCACAGAGTCTCCCCCCTAGAGAAGCCCTGCAGCTGGTCTTGTCTCTGCCTCTTGCACTTTATTCTTCAGCTCAAGGATTAAAACAGTGCCTGCCTCTGTCCTGTGAAGCTCTCTCCCAAAATAAAATCAAGAAGCAATGTTGGCCCCAATCTGTCCCTGTGTCTTCCCTCCATGCCACCTTACCAGATGCTCTCAAGGAGCTTGACACGTCCTATTTGCTTCCATCGAGGATGTGATATCTGAAAACCCTTGGGACACAATGGCTTTCCAGCCTGCAGAATTTGCCTCCCCCTCTGCATCAGATGTGTCAGAGCAGCATTTCATTTACCTTTTCCAGTGATTTTTATCGGTCTAGTTATTAATGAGGATATTTAACCCACTCCTGGGCAAATCCCTGGAAGTGAAACAAGTTACGGTGAAGGGGAACCACTGTGAGGGAAACAGTCTTAAAGTAAGACAGACTCCAAGCAGGCACTGACCCTTTGGTACACAAAGAATGATCCCACCTCAGCTGATTTTGTCCCCTGCAGAGACCTGTGGGCACCCTACCTGCCACCAGCATGGGTGGCTGTGCACTATAGCCATGTATCAGCACCCTGCACTGCTGTGCTGAGAAGCCATGGCAACCATGGCCACCTCAACACAGTTTCTAAACACAGCCATGGCCAAATCATTGGTGCCTAGCTGGGAAAGGCATTTAATTTCATAGATAAAAAATAACTGACAAAATCTATTTGAATCTGTTTGTCTGATCTGCTTCTTTCCTCTATCCTCTTCATCCAGGATAATGCCCTTATTTGCCCAGTGCCCAGACTTTCAGGCTTCTCACCCATATTGTCCTCACCATCATCATTGCACCAAAGGATTCCACTACACAGCCTTCACAGTCCGGACACATGAGAAATTGCCATCAAAGGAAAATAAACTTCTCAAGGAGAAAAAGTGACTATAATCAAAACCTCACTCTCAGCCTTCGAAGAGGGCTGCTGTAAGCTGTCCAAACTCCAGTGTTCCCAAACCTCCCCTCCTCCATGCTCTTGTCACTTTGACAGACATACCTGTAATGCCTTCTCTACACCACTGCCCTTCCAACCAGTGCTCCTTGCACCTGCATTTACATTTTGGCCACAGGCGATGAGGAAACCAGAGCTGCTCACAGTGTTTACCCTGGCTCTTGTACAGCTGCATGAGGGAGCCGAGCAACTCCTCCATTGCCACCAGTCTGTACATAACACACCCTGACACACAGCAGCTGTTGGCCCCATGGACCATGGCAGAAATTGCATGCCCATATGTTGGCAGCTCAAGCAAAGCAGAGTCACGCCTTGGCCTGTGGGATGCAAGGGGCAGCTCATCAACTCTCCCAGAACACGCATCCTCCCTGGCAGACGATGCTCCTGGAGATTCCTGGTGTCCAACTGATGCACCAGGGGCAAGTGCTCAGTGTCATTTGTTCCTAATCCTGTGCGCATCCTGCAGCCTCAGTACAGTTGGTTTAATAGCCAATCTCTGCTGGGAGGCAGCTTAGGCACGAGAGGGAGAGAGAAAGAGAGGAGGGAGGGGGAAAGCAAGCAAAACAAAAAGAGAGCAACGTGAGTAGGAGCCCATAAAACAGAACAACACTGCCAGACAGAACAGCAGCTGAATTGGCTGTGACAGGCAGACCCTCTCTGCACCTGGGATTCAAACACAAGTTTATTTTCCTGGTTTCTTTGAGAGACAATGAGTCCTGACTACCTGTCAACGTGTACCCAGGATATGTCACCAGAAGAAAAGGGACCCCAGGTGCTCCTGACCCACATGGCTGACACAGTTATGAAGGCTGAGGTCACAGGTTACATTTCCCAGAGATGAGCAGTGAGGAGCTTAGAGAGAAAAGAAAAAAAACCTGAGCAACAGCAGAAACCACAGATCCAAAACAATGCACCTGTCATGAATCCTGGGGTTTCCAGAGGATCCAGGACAGCTTTGCCTCCTGCACAGCTGCTGTTCTACTCATCTGAGGGGCAGGGGAGCAGTTAAGCAATGTGTGCCTTCAGACAGACACATTTCTTCCCCAAGTCCCAGCAGGTGCACAAGTGAAGACATTCACTGTCTTTCCTCAGCCTGACAGCTTGCTGCAGGGCCATGAAGGACATATTTCCAGAGGGGTAAGGTCAAGCTGTGCCAGGTCTCCTGACAAGCAAGCTACACTCTCAGCAGCACATCAGGACAAGGGTATCAAAAACAGCTGCTCATGTTCACCCATAATAGACCAATAGAGGATATCTTGAAGACCAATTTCACCCTACAGCATAGCTCCCCTTCCCAGGGCTGGCAGCTGGTGAACAACCCCAAAGTGAGGGGCCATCAGATGGCATTTTTAGCTTCCCTTCCTGGGAAGGAACAGAGCAGCTCATGCCACATCTCCTGGTAAGACACCCAGCCACTCCTGTGCCTTCTCACATGTCCACACAAGGGTTCTTCCTATGACTCAAGCACCTCCCCCTGCCTCCTCCTCAAACCACCTGCACACTCTTCACTGCAGCAACAGGCCAAGTAGCTGCTTCCAATTAAAAGCTGCTGTTCTCACCAGTCTTTTAATAAGAAAAAAGTAATTGAAATTTAATTTAGTCAATGACCAAACAACAAGGTATGAAAATGAGCCAGCATTGGCTCAGTTCTATTAGGAATGAGTTTGAACCAAGAGCTGTGGGAGGGGATGGGGGAGCTGCCTGGGGTAGCTGAGGGGGGTCTTTACAGGCGGTTTTGAATCAGGGTCTCTCAAATCACCACATCTGCCAAGCAGATTTCTTCCCTAGGCCACCCCCAGCATTGGATGCAAAGCCTCCAGGCACCCTCCCTTCAATGACCCCCATACTCGAGTGAAAACTTCCCTTCCCATTCCATCCCCACGACCTGCAAGCAGTGCCTCTTTCCTCCCTCTTCCCAGCACTGCTGCAACTAGAGCCCCGTCAGAGTTGGCAGCCAGAGGCCAATCAGCACAAACTGCTGGCTGAGAGAAAGGGAGAAAAGCAGAGGAGTCTTGGGGGCCCGAGAACAAGACAGGACTCGTGAGTCATCCCCTGCATACCCACAGCCCCCGCTGGCTACCGCCGAGCTCCAGGAAGATGCTGAATATTCGATGAAGGGGTTTTTTTTAGAACTGCTGAAAATGGCAAGGGAAACTCCACTGACAATTTTTAAAAAAAAAATAAAAAAGGAAAGATCACAATCTCATTGCCACAGCCAGTCTTACACCTTCCCTGAGGATATGTTAGAACAGCCAGGGGTGTGAGAGGAAAGCAGCCCATGGCGATCTGTTTCTGGCAGGCAGAGGAAAGGGAGGATGAGGGAATGGCTGCTTGAGGGAGCAGTGTTGCCATCCCTGCTAGTCTGGAGGTGTGCAGGTGCACAGGCAGCCTGGGTTTGCAGGTGAAGGGGCAGAGCACATGCCGAGGGAAAGCATCATCACCTGGCTCTGATGCCTCTGCTGGAGATCTCAGCATCTCTGCCCTGGTTGCTACTAGAAGACCTCACTTTCAAAAGGCAAGGTTAAGTTCGATAATTTTGCAATGCCAACCCATACAGCAAGGACAAGGGTCACAGGTTGTTTTCACATGAATCGTTACAGAAGTATGGGGTGACATGGGGTCAGTTTGCTTAGCCTCAAATCGGTGAGGCAAAAACAAACTCTTGCTAATGTTAGCAAAGTAGGCATTTACTCCTTATCTTGGAAAGCTCCTTCACATCAGCTGACAGGGTTAAATCTTCCCAGTCAGTAAAACCTCAGCCCGGTAAGAGAGGAAGCTTCCGTTGTACCTTGGTGTGACTGTCAGAAGGAGATGCGGCACAAACAATCCCTTCTAATGCAGAGTGCTTGGCTAAGGAGGTGGAGAGGAGGGTGGGAGTCAGGAATTGCAGGCAGGGATGTGGAGCAGAGATTCTGAGCTGAAGCCCCTCAGCTCATCATCAGAGCAAACAGAGTGCCACCAGAATGGTGCCAGGGGAAGTACTCAGCACAGCTGAGGGAGGGGAGGATACTTTTGTGTGTGAAGGAACAGGATGCAGAGATTTACAAAAATTATAGACATTTTCTTTTCTCCCACTGTCTTCCGCCCTGTCATTTTCTCTTCTCCACTTTTTCTTCTGGTCCCTGTCTCACCTTCTGTCTTCCCCTCTGTAATCACTTTTTGGTAAATCTTCCCCAAAACACAGCTATTTGGAACATGTGCTCCTCTACAACCCTTACAAAATTTTCTCTCTCATTCTCAGTTATCCTCCTTGCTGGTGAAGCTGATCAGTGTAATGATGATAATATTGAACATGGTGAAATGGTTTCTTTCACAATTATTCAATGCTCTGCTTTCAGGTACCTGCCACTTTCATGCCTTTCCTTGTCACTTCAGATGCAGAAACTCAAATACCACCTTTTTTTTATTCCCCTCTACCATCTTCTCCACTTGGAAAGGAAGGACATTATCATATATTTTTAATCTGCTCCTTGAGAAAGCCTGAGATGTAAAATGGACTATTTTTGTCCTATCCCCTCATTCCCAGTCAGATGTCACTCTTGGGAAAGCCAATCTCCTCAAGTTAATGGCTTGCCTAGTGTGGAAGTAGCAAGTGATATATTCCTTGTCCTCCTGGCATCCAGACCCCATCTCCATCACTCTTGTGCTCGCTGCACAGACATAACTCTCCCAGTGCAGAAACTGATGGTCCACAGTAGGGTCATGCTTTTCCCAGTAAAAGAAGCAGACAGATTATTTCTGCCTGTGATTCATCCTAGAAGAGAGAACAGTGTGGGCTCCCCATTTCACTGTGCGTCACAGAACCTGCCCCCAGTGGGAGCCCACAGAATGACTGGTGTCAAAAGGCATCTCAGGAGGCCTCCACTCCAAATCCATGTTCAAAGCAGGGCTAAGTTCAAGGCCACAGCAGTAGCTCAGAACCTTGTTTGCTTGAGTTTTGAGTATCTCAAAGGAGGCAGACTCCAAAATACCGCTGGGTCACCATCACACATTGGATCCACCCTCACGTTTATGATTTTCCTTCATAAAGAGTTGAAATTTTGCAAGTTGCAACTTGTCTTCGCTGCCTATTGGCCTTGAGGCGCACCCCTGGGAAAAGCCCAGCTCCAGTTTCTCTACACACATCCCCCATTGCCTCATCAGTCAGATCCCCCTTAAATTGCTTTCCTCCAGGCTAAACAAAGCCAGCACTCTCAGCATCTCCTTACACATTATGTGCTACAACTCCTCAGCCATCTTCATGGCCCTCCACCAAACCCCTCCAGTTTGCCACTCTCCATCTCATAGTAGAGCGGCAGTACCTGAGTCTACCTCTCCTTGCTTGGGATCTCCCTAGGTTAAACTAAACTCTGCTCTGAATGTTTCCTCCTTTTTTTACTGTTAAATGGATGATAACCAGCCTCAAGCTATCCAAGTCAATTGTATTCAATAGAAGCTGCAGTTTGGACCACCAGGTTCATAGACTTTACTATAAGCAAATCAGATTTCCAGTGCACAGGAAAAAATTCCCCTGACAAAACCAGGATGAGGCATCAGATTTTGTAAACCTCTTATCAGGGATGGGGAGCCAGAAAACAGACCTAGTCTTGTCTTTCCTGCCCAGCTGTCACTGCAGTTTAGGAATTAACTCACCATGCTTTATTTATCATCAAAATTTTCAGTCAACAGCCAAAAGAAAAAGGCACGTTTTTCCTCTGTAAAATGTACTCAGCCTTGTCTCAATCTCTCTCAGCATTCACTTCCACCCAGCATCCTTAAACCCCTTCACTTGATTCTTAAACAGGAGGGAGACAAGCTTCAGGAGTTCCATATGTACTTGGTAAAGGGAGGAGGAAGACACAGATTCACACCATCTTGACATAAAAACAAACAGAGAAAGGAGGCAGGGCCCCAAGACAACAGCATGGAGAAGACTCTACTCATCCTGCACCAAGGATGATTGATGTGGAGAACTCACTGCTGAAGGACATTGTCAGTGCAGGCAGCTTGAATGGGCATTTAACTGGAGGTGAGTGGGTTTAGAAGCATAGATGGCATTTAAGCCTTCCAGTAACTGTGGCAGCATCCAAGGGCTTCCAGGTGAACATTTGTGAAATCATTTGGGATCTCTTCCTTCTTTCCTGCAAGATACCTCCAAAGAAGCATCACATGGAGGGAAGTCAAAGGGAAGGATTCACTTCCTTCTGATACACCTGTGCAACAGCTCTTCCACTTTGGTGGGAGTTACCTGGTGGCCCACACACATTTGCCCTGTTAGAACAGCTCTGTGAAGAACTTCAGTGATGCCTCAAATTATCTAGGGGGAAAGTGCCACCATCCCTGGGGAAGGGCAATGTATTTCAATTATGTGGCCATATCTGAGAGTGATTTTGAGTGAGATGCACAGTCCCACCTATTCCAATTCCCCTCCCTCAAGCTCCTGTTGCCATGGCAATGGTACTGACAATTTCAGCGCATAAGCCCAAATTTGCATTTTAATGGAACATAATTAGAATGCTGAGATAAACGATTCTTCCTTGATAAAAGGTAACATAAACACCACATCTCACAAATATGCTCTACCAACAATTATTGCACGTACAACACACACAGAGCTGGGCTGTGGGAACTGGGAAGTTGATTTCAGCTCCTTCATGCCTAGCTGAGAAATTTTAAATCCACCACAAAACCCCACAGTTTCCAGAACAAAATGGTAGAGTTACCAGATATTTGCTGCAAACTGACTCTATCACCTCCTGGCTAATGTATTCCATGCAGTACTCCCAGGTCCAGGCAGGGTTAGCCCATATCTGCTGTCCCACACTGGACCCTGAGATACTCTCTGTATGCTGACAGCTCCCAGGGGCTCAGTAGCCCCTGAGGCTACTGAGAGATTCCTGAGATGATATCCCAAGGATAATGAGAAACCTCTCCCTCTGACTGTCCTAATATTTATTTTCCTTTTGTTTTTAGCTAAATTTGTCATGAGGTGTGCTCTCATTTGGTTTTCTGCAATATGCCCAAGAGTGTATTCTCCAGCTCTAGGATCAGGAAAGGAGCACATTGTCAGCCACACTGTCAGCCAAGGGGCCAAATAGCTACAAGAGGGCAGAAGGAGATTTTAAAAAGGAAATGTTGCCAAAATATCTTTCTTTACTTCAGCAAAAGGCAGGGAAAGGGAATGGAGGAGAGGGAGAAGCTATTCTGCACCAAATATGAAATAAGAAAATTAATTTCTCCTGCCCTTGAAAAAATTCCAAGCAGGCAGCTGCCAGGAGTGAATACAGACAGAAGAGAGAAAGGAAAAAAATTAAAAAAAAAAAGGAAAGAACAGAAGAAAAGCAAACAAGTGAATCAGAAAAACTGCAAACTGCCTGGAAAGTTCATTTGGCTTTTCAATTGGGAAGTGAAATGATACATACTTGGGTAGGGACAATCACACCTGAGAGAGTCTTGAAGTAGCAGCAGCCCAGACCAGCTTCTCCTGACCCATCTGAAACCCACTGGGCCACCCAGCCTTCAGAGAACTTGAGACAGCTCTGCGAACAAGGGGATGGCAGAGGAGTCACCTCTGCCATGAGGCAGAGTCCATCTGCCTCATCTCACCTGGCTGGGTTCTGGAAGCAAAGCCACACATCCTGCTGAGCAGCACTGACAGCACACCACTGACACTGAGTTGCTATCTACCAATGCATCAAGTAAATGACACAGAAGTTGCTCCTCAGAACTCTGTGGCCTGGATCTGCCCATTTCTTCCTGCAGAGAGCTTTCCAAGGGGACTGCTTCAAGTCCTGCACCTTCTATCAGCACTGGCTAACTAGCCATGTCCCCTCTATTAGAGCTATACAATTAGGGCCCAGAGGGTTCAAGCAGCTCAATGCTCCTCCTCCATCACCCCACACAGTATTCAGCCTGGTGGAATCCTCATTCCTCCTCCTAGAAAGTCTTTTAGTCCTACTCCTCTGGGCTGCACAAAAAAAGAGCATGTCTGCCTCTCACCACTCCCACCACCCCAGCTAGCAACCCCATTTAATCTCTCTGCCCTCCTTCATTCACCAGAATCAAATATTAATTGGGCTGCACTATGATAAAGTGGCTCTTAATGTGCTTCGCCCCGTGAACAAGTGGAGCTGGATTCAGCCTCCAGTGCAGCACACAGCTAAAAGAGCAGGGCCAGGTGAGCCCAGGGAGAAGTCTCTGGGGCTCCCCACCAATTTGGCCAGCCACAAAGGCTGCAGGTCCTGATGGCTTGGATCCAGTTGCTTTCCCATCCTGTCTAGCACTGACACCTGTGTAAAAGCACATAGCCAGGCTGCACACACACAGGGTTACCTACAGCCATCCGAACCGTACGCAGTGATCCGGCCGTACAACACCAGCTGAGGAGCTCGCACACTGTGCCTGCCATGGCACTGTCTCCATCTGTGCAAGTACACCCAGGTAGAAACTCACGTGGGTGCTAACATGTATATGGGGTGTGCTCTCAGCCCAAAATAAATCATGGAGTACCCAGTGAGACAAGACACTGTACAGCTACACACAGCCAGACCAAAATGCTTCCCTGGAGTTGATTGCTTTCCACATAACCCTTGTTTGAACTGCAGTTGATTAACTTAAAAATAAAACAAACTAACTCTCCTAAACACCATCTGTGCCACTGATAAAGTGGTTCATGGGACATTTATTAGTTAGCTACTCTCCCTTAGGACACAGTTTACAAGTTCTGCTCAGTAGGGACTTCTCAAAGGCTGCAGACATGATCCTAGGGTCCAGTTCACAAAGTTTAAGGAACAAAAAGCAGAGCAATGAATACAAGAAAGGAAAGAGATGGTCTTTTGATTTAGAGGAATTCAAGTGCTGGGAGTCAAGATCAAGAGATAAAAGACCCACCTTGCACTCATGCCCCACATCTTCAGCAACAGGGGCCCATACCTCCAGTCACTTAGCTTCCTTAGCAAGAAGAAAGACGAGCCCTAGCAAGTCTCCCTCCACCACTCACCCCCGCTGTCTTTGGAGGCTACCACGGTGCCTCCCAGGGGTCTCTCCACAACAGCCCTGTCAGAGAGGCAGCACCATGGCCACTCAGAGTACAAAGCTGTGCTGGCAGATAGGACAGTAAACAGCAATCCAGGGCTGAGCACTAATTAGCAAGAGACTTGCTGCCCAGCCGGTATGGCGAGCAACAGGAGATGAACATGACTCAGACCAAAGTCACCCTAATACCCAATGACTGTCACCCAGGATGTGTGCTCCATGGCAGTGGTATGGATTTGCACCCCAAAGCCCCTGTGTATCTTGCTGGTTCTGTTCCCAAAACTTGTCAGTGATGCATAAAACCTACAGCAACTCCACGTTTGTCCTCAAAATCTCTTCCATGTCCTCCCCCTGCTTCTGGCAGAGCCTTCCTAAAACTCATCACTCGTCTCTCCTGGCTGCAGTGGTCGTGGCAGGCAAAACTCAGCCTCACAGTGACATCTAGTGAGGAGAGCCCAAGTGGCACCATGCACCCGTGCAAGGAATGGCAGCAGTCTCGTCTCCCGTTGGCATTCGTTCCCCGGACTTCAGGAGGCAGAGCAGATGTGGCCCTGGAAAAGGCAGTCTGGCCCGCGGGGGTCTCACATCACAGCGCATGGGTGTCTGGTACCCAGCACCTCCAGGGCTGCCACTGCACCCCAAGAGAGTGAGAGTGCCCCAAGTACCTGCTTTAGTGCTTGCACTTAAAGCCTTAGTGCTTCCTAAGCTGTGCTGAGGAGAGATGGGTGAAAAGGAAAGAGGGGAGGAGAGGAGAGACCCAAACATATCATTTAGAGAGACTCAACTGCTGGGAGTCGAGAATAAATAGTAAAAAGTCAGGTTGAACTGTCACCCTCCCACAGCCTCAGAAATTGCGGATCCTGTTTGCAGACGCAAAAGCAGTAAAAAGAGACAGCAGTCAAGGAAGCAGGGAATCAGACAGGGAAAGACAAAATACAGCTATTAGAGGGAGAGCACAAAGGAGAAAAAGGGGAGAGAAAAAAATTACAAAAGCAGAGTACAGAGAGAGAGGCCTGGCACTACACTGATGAATGCAGCATGCCAGCCACAGGACAGATTATCTCCCCTTGATCTTAGAAAACCCACAAGTTATTCTGTGCAGTTCTGAGCAATTCTGAAAAAAATCACAGAAATTAGGAAACCACAGTGTGTGTTGCAGCTATAAACATCCAGCCCTTCAAATCTGAAGGGAGTGGGGAACAGCAGGGGAGATGTTCCACCTTTAGCAACCAAAGCAGGGACATGCATGATGTAGCTGCAGCCATGGGAAGATTGGGCTGTGCCAGCAGAGGACAGAGCAGGCAGGAGCTGCTGCAGCAGCAGGCAATGCTGCCCCAGCTCCCCTGGCTCTGCTCTGCACCAAGCAGCACAGACATCCTCTAACAAGGCCTGCCTAAGGCAGCAAAACCCGTGATGGCCCCAGCCCACCTCCTGTCTGTCTCGAAAACCTTAATAATTGATGACAAGCATAACTAGATAAACTTCGCGGCATTCTGAGCCAGCTCTAGGGCTTGTAAACATTTTAAGGAGCAGAGAGGCTGGGAACAAAACACAGAGCCTTCCACCGCCTCATCACTGCTTTAAAAGCAGCCATGTTCAGCAGCCACTGACATTCCTAATTTCACATCTACACAGCATGAGGACACATAAGCGCTCAGCTCTAATGCAACATCTTCTCTGTGTATTTCCAAGCTCTTTACACAAGACATCATTAATTCTACTGTAACCTGGATGAAATACATCCTTCCTAGAAGAAGTGTTATTTCATCTAAGGCCACAGTATGCCCAGAGAACCACTACAAATCCTCTAGTTAAGGAATGTTATACACTGAACCTTGCCCCAAAAGCCTCATTTCAGTTTCTGTCCATTTTCTCTGTATTCAGTGGGGAACTCTCTTGGGGTTTATTTCTCAGATTCCAGCATGGAAGACCTGTATTTCTGAGTAAAACACAAAAGAAAGCCACAAAGCAGGAAACAAACAAGGTAAGGAAGGAATAAAGAGTAAATGGAAAGCCAGAAGTGAAACAAAAGAAGGCCAGGTGTCAACCAGGGAGGTCAGTCTGCAATTTAAAAAGGAAAGATCAATTCTAGAAGTACAAAAGGGGAAAAAAATAGGCTGAAATCCAGAGGCAAGAAAGCAAAAAACTAAATCAGCAGGTAACAGTCCAGTGGCTTGAAGCTGATTTAAAAGGAAAACAAAGGTCCTGGTATACCTCAGCATACATCACAGTTGGGATAGCCACAATACAAAGAGTAGCACCATACAGCTTCAGAAAGCTTCAACCCATTTGCCCATACAGAGGAACACATACCACATCAGAAGGCTTCAGAGATCTGCCCCTACATAGTAACAGCAGCTCACTCCAGAAGGCTGCAAGTATCTGCCTTTCTTGTTCTTTAGCCCAACTTTTTATGCCCCTCATGTTCATGCACTGCACCTGTGTGCCCTCTGTTCCCTTTGGTGATTGGTCAGTGCACCCGGGCACCCCAAGTCTCATTGCTTTCAGTGCTGCTCACCTGCTTTTCACAGCTGTAGCCCATTAGGGATGAGGTTTGGTCATAGCCCCACTCCTAATCACCACAAACTGTGTACCTACACTGGTAAACTTGGAGGCTCAGATGCTGATGTAAGTCTCATCAAACCCACACTAACTGTAAGTTTCAAAAAGGGAAGATACCTTGGAAGAGTCTGCAAAGACTTCCATGAAATAGCTCTAAACTTCTTATCCAGCAGTACCAGTGACACAAAACCACAAAAATTAACAAGTCAGACTGCCAAGAAACAAGATAGGGGCCTAAATCTCTAAAGTTTTCGGTAGTTCCCAATGTGTACATGTGGCAGTAAGTGTTGTCCACAATTTACTCACTTTTCTACGATGCTTTTCATTCAGCCTGAAAATCTACAAAGCAAACTTGTACTGTCTCCAAGCCCTGCCTTTGCCTCTTCCTGTGTCTGCCATGTGTTACACCTGTTCTCCAGCATGTAGCAGTTCCACAGCTCCTGTATATTTTGTTCACTCAGGCCCATCTCTGCTCCAAAGGATCTTTAGCATCTTCTCCTAGGTTCTTAGGGAAAAAGAAAAGCTACAGCAGGATAGGTTTAGGTCTTTCAAACTGAAGGAAACAGTGGCAGTGAGTCTGCCCTTTTCTCCCAGAGCCAATGCTGCAGGAATGAAGAAGGTGGGGAGGGTAGGAGGGAGACCCAGAAACCATGTCCATGGCCCACAGAAGGAACAGGGAAAAGTCAATCACTCTGAGACCTGGGATCCTTCTACTCCTTCATCCTTTTGACATTTAAGGATAGCAGTGGGAAACAGAGAGAGAAATCGTTCCCCTCCAGCTGCAGAACTGTTTCACCTGCTCCACTCTAGGTCTGCGAGACCAGCAGATGCTCTTCTGAAGAGAATTTTCCCTTCAGGGAAATATAGAAAGTATGAGGGCAGTGGACTTTCAGGCATTTTTGTGAGTCTGGATGCCAAACCCCATTTTTCTGGCCACAAAAACCTTGTGACATGAACTCTGTACTTTATGTAAATTATTACTAGCAAAGTGCTTTCTTCTGATATTCTAAGCCCTGAAGAAGGGCTTGATTGTTTGTTTGGTTTTTTTTTTTTTCCAAATACAATATTTTATGTATTTAAAAATATTTCCTCTATCTACAAAGTGGGCTCTTACAGTACCAGCAGAGCTACTACAGATGCTTGTTCTCTTTCCGTTTGGAACAAAAGAAAACAACAGGTAGGGGACAAGGATTTTGAGAGTTGCTTAATCTTTGTGCTTCCTTATCTCTTCTGTATAGGATGTCTCTTTCGGGGGAAGAGTTCATTTCTTGCTACAGCATCTTGCACAGCGGGAAGCTGATTTAATCTTAACCTGCTCCAACATTATCCACAGAACCTGTGCAAGGCAGAGCCAGATTCTTGGTGAACTGGAACAGGTCACTGAAAAGTGAATGGAAGAGGTAGATGTCTGCACTGGATAAAAAAAAAAAAAAAAAAAAAAAAAAAAACCACCATAATAAAAGACTTTCTGTCAGTCTAAAATAACTAGATACTTATCCATGCAAGTGTATGAATGAAAGTTTTGCCCAGCCCTTGTTGAAATTCAGTAGGCTGGAAAGTTAAATTGCTTTTCAAAGGCATGTCACACTGTTAAAGGACAAAGGTTCCTGTGCACTTGAGGTACAGTGATCCATGGCTCTTTGTAGGAACAGTGACCACAGCACAAACTGCTTCAAGTTGGCAAACACAGCTAAATAGTAATGACAGCAGCACTGGTATTGCTGTTCAAGAGAAAATACAGAATATGGGAAGTGGTAAAGCTGGACAGCTGCTTAAAGCAAAGCACATTCCATAATCCACATATGAAGAAACATGCTGAGGTGAAAATCTGCTATGAATCAGCTTGACAATCAGTCTAATTCATTTGGAATAGACAATACAGATATATGTGTCAGTGTGGACTGTACCAAGTGTTCTGACATCAGGATCCCATTTCCCAAAATCATAAAATTGTGGTTTTTTAAAAAGCCCTAAACTAAATAAATGCTTGTGTTTGTTATATTTTCCTTCTAATGCTGCCCTTAGCTTCTGTCTTCTCACATCCTTCACTAAAGTCCTTCAGACGGAGACTCCTACATAACCCCCTGAATCCAGAAGCTGGAACATAAAGCAAGAGCAAACAGACAGCTATTATGAACTGCTACAGACAGCAGTATGATTAGACATGAATATCAGGTATGTCTTTATTAGCACGTGATACAGAATAATAAGGTGGAACAAGCTAAATCAGATGTCTTCCAAAGCCCAGAATAATAGGGAAATAATAGTTGTTCCAAGATGAACCAGGAACTTTATCTGCATATTCAAGCAGGAAAAATTACCATTTTTCAATGCCATAAGAAAGCAAGCAGAAAGTGAACTGATAATATTCACATATGGAAGTTACTTAAAACTCCAACTGATCTGTAGGCTGGGTTATTTAGTACTTGAAAAGCCAGCTACCCACTGAGGCATGAGATTTAAAGAAAGCTGTAAAACATGAACATTAGTGTCAGGAAGCTTTTGAAGACATCTTAAACTTCAGAAAGAAAGGCATTCCCAATCTGAAATGCAGCACCTGTGGGTTTTGCCATCTAAATTCAGATTATTCAGGCTCTAAGGTAGTGATTTATTTGGATGTTATACATTTAAATGAAAACCATTTGGCGTTCATTCTGTCCCCAAAATGCTTCAAAGAGCTAGCTGAACTGATTTTTGAGGGATTGCAAAGCAATGAAATTTTAATTTTTTTCATCTTGGATGAAATTTTAATTTGAATAGAGGCCTTAGAGGCCTTAAAACAGTATAATGAAATACTGATTTTTTGTTTGTTTGTTTGTTTGTTTGTTTTGTGGTTTTTTGGGGGTTTTTTTGTACTAACATAGACAAAGTCTCATAACATTAAGTTTTTAATAGTACCTACTAAAATATGTACTATATTTTAATAATAGTCTGGAGAAAGCTATTTGTAGGGTCTGCCCAGCTACTGTCAACAGTGACTAAAGTAAAAGAAAGGCATAGTTAAATGTATTTATCATGATGACACAAGGAGCATATCACCACTGAGAGACTGATAAAGCCAGGGAAGCTCCTGTAAAGAGAAATACAGCATTTCATATGCTGTGCTCAGCATAAAGCAGACTTATCAGAAACAGGTAGTTGACTTAATCTAAGGTCAGCAGAGGATATTTTGCAGTTTGAAACATGGAGAAGACATTGTGTGATCCAAATGCCTACATTCTACAGCTATAGTAGAAGTAACATACACTACACAGGCAAAACCCAGTTCATATTAAGAGATGATTTTACATTCCTAATATAAGCCAACAAATTTATCTTGTTTTGCAGTGCAGGAAATATGAGCATAATTCTCTATTAAGGTCAAAGAGCAAAGGAAGACTCTGCTCCTCTGTACGCATGAGTGTGGCAGGTGTTGGTTGTACCAGAGCCACCCAGCAGGAACAGGACAGATGCTGAAATCACCATGTCTGGTAAGACCAAACACAGCTGCCTCCAGAATGCAGTCAGGAGAAACAGCAACGATCATGCCCTGAAAAAAGCTGCCAGATCCTGTTAAAAGGAGATGAAGAAATGTAATGTATTAATAATAGGTACGTGATTTCACCAAGTGTTAAAAACCCCACAGCCTATGTTAGACCGTGATCTTTGGCAACAGATCCAAGCCTGGGGAATATGTCAAACCACAAAGTGCGCATCCATTTAACCTCTTGGTGAACTCACCAGTTTCAAGAGCCTGACCAGACTCTGAGGCAGGAGACCGTGAATGCAGTTAAAGAAAGTGCCTTGCCTTCCTCTTCAGCAAAGTGACCCCTGTGTGCTCATTAAATTTTATTCTGCAGGTAATTGCTGACTAAAATCACAGCAAGTCTGCACCCAGCCTTGCTGGTCAAAGGAGGAGTTGCCTGCATTACGGGTCCTTGCTACTAAAGGTATTTAATAAGAAGGGACTAAGATTTTCTGAGACACCTATGTAACTGAGAACGTTATTAATTGGCACAACAGAAATAGAAATGAGATGGTAATGGTTTCCTTTTGAGGTAGAAAAGGGGATGTGTGTTCCATGAACAGATAATACATCAGTGCAGCTTCTATCACACTAATTCATTAAACATGTTTTGCAGTGTTGACAAAAAAGATGTTTTTCCATCAGATGCCTGCATAAGGCATTTATGAGGTTGCACCATTCTAACACAAAGCATGTGTAACAATGTATTAGGTGTTCCTAATAAATTATGTTTAATCAGTAGAATAAGCTGTCTTGAATATACTGTGTGTATGTAACCATGAACAGCTTACACACAACCTGTAAATTGTATTTTAGGGGCTAAAAGAGAGTGTTTGACTGATGAAGTATTTTGAAAATACTTTCCCCATGGCATTGGCAGTTATCATTTATCTCACTCTGACCAAGATGAAGATAATATGCATATACCAGCAGTAACAACTTTTCTGCTGACTATAATATTCTTTATTGTTCTCTTCAATTTCAGCAAGAGGGTATTAATTCATGGCTTGTTCAGCTTCTTCACAAAGCTACAATAACCTCTCTGTAACTTTGTGAGCTTTCACACAACTGGAAGGACAAATCTGGCAGAGCTGAGCAGGTTCAATTTTCCACCAGCTACTAACAGAAAACAAGAAAATGGAGAAATGTTCTGCATCATATATCCAGTGACTGTCCCTCCAAATCAATTTTTAAAAATAGCTCATTAAAGGGAAAACTAGGATTGAGAAGTGATATGCTGAACAAGCAGTAAATGGTTAATGTTCCCCAGCTCTGAAGCCAGGAATAGGCACCATGTAAGTCCTGTCCAGAAAAATGTATTAGCAGCACTAGCAGAAACTGACACAGGATGCTGATATCCATCCAGCCAGGGATTCAGAAGAGAAGGAACAATAAAACACAGGCATTGAGGTGACATCTGCAGAGGCTGGAGAACAATTTCCAGAGAACCACTGTCTTTTAATACAAAGAGGTTTAACTGTTATTGGTCCCTGTTACAGATCAGTACTATGAGAAACAATGAGAGTCATTTGTATCCCTTTCTCCCTGCAGGATATGTCTGAAGGAGAATAAACCTCTTTTCTCCTCCAGTGTCAGCTTGTTACTGGCAGCCCTAGTTATAATTGAATAAGCTTTACTCAAATGATAGCTAAATTTAGCAGATATTAGCATGAAGTCTCTAGAGGGGTGAAAACTGGAGAAGAAAGCTTTAAACAAATAGACTAAAGTAACTGAATTATATATGTAATTTATGGCAGAGTCAACTTCTCAGCCTGATGAGTCTAGCACAGTTAAATCTGGATTTTGGGGCCTTGCTGAGACAAAATATGACACCATGCCCTTTCTTCCTGGCCTGTGATGGCAGGACCTCTTGTATTGTCCACAAAATCAGATTCATTACCTGGTGTGCAACAAGCCAATAATTACACACTTAGGAGAGACTTGATTATTTATTTCAGAGTTGTGTGAGCCCAGGTGCTCAGTGACATTCCCCAAACCAAGCACACCCACCAGACTCTCCACACCATCATTTATATGCAGAAGTTCAGGGTTTGTGATGAGTTAGTAAGAGTAATTACATAACTCCAGTTAATTTCTGTGCAGGCTCAGGGGAAGGGCCTTCACCTGGCCAGGGTTTTTTTTTTTTTTTTTTGACATTTCGGCATGACTTTTAGTATTATAGAGAACATGGATTGACCTTGAGTATTTTGCCAAGTTAGCAATATATACATAGACATACATCAGCATCTTGATTTATTACATCCTTAAAGGTTGTTTGTTCCAGGATATCCTTGAGTAAGGGATACTAACTGTTATCTGTTCTGATACAGAACATCCTGACTTACTACATCCTTAAAGTTTGTTAGTTCCTGGATGTCCTTGACTAAGGGATGCTGGCTGCTGCCTGGTACACCGATTAAGTCTTTTTTCTTGCTGATTAGCATTGAAAGTATTCAAAGATCTTGCATCAAAGAACATCCTGACTTAAGATAATCTTGATATTCACACAATCTAGTTCCAGACCCTGCCAAGTCAGGGTCACCTAGAGCAGATGACACAGGACCGTATCCAGATGATTTTGAACGTCTCCAGAGACAGAGCCTCCACGACCTCCCCGTGCAGCCTGTTCCGGCGCTCTGCCGCCCTAACCGCGGAGAAGTTCTGCCTCGTTTTGAGGTGAAAATTCCTGTGTTTTAGCTGATGGCCCCTGCTGCGTGTCCTGCGGCCAGGCGACGCCGACAGGATCCCGTCCTCCTGCTGCCGGCCCTCACAGGCGGGGTGCGCGCGCCCGCCGGGCCGCGCGGGGCGCTGCGGGGCCGGGCGGGAGCGCGGCGCGGCCATGTCGGCATCGCTGCTGCGCCGCGGCCTGGAGCTGCTGGAGCCGCCGGGTGAGCCCGCGGGGCCGGGGCTGTGCGGGCTGGCGGAGGGGGGCTCCCCGGTACGGCTGCAGTGATTCCGTCCCTCTTCCTGTTGCAGGCCGGGCGAAGGCGCCGCCGGGACTCCAGCGAGGCCGGGCCGGCCCCAGGGCGGCGGGCGCGGCGAGGCGGAGGAAGAGGGCCCCGGAGCCCGGCAGGAACAAGGCCACGGTCAAGGGCAGAGTCGTGAAGTCGGCGATAGGTGAGCCCCGACACCTCCACACACCTCGTACCGGGGACCCTTGTGGTGTCCCGTAGCCACGCTGCCGGTTGCTGTATCCATTCAATTCAATCCAATCACATCCCATCCCATCCCATCCCATCCCCATCCCGTCCCATTCTCCTGCATGCCCTCTTGGTGTTGCTCACTTTAAACACAGCCTCATTTGTGGGCACCCCTATCCCTGAACTGTAGCGGTGTCTTTCTCCCGGGGCTGTGCTGATCCTTCTGTGTCTGTCCTTGTGAGCTGCCTGGATGAGCAGCTGATGTATTTTGTCACTTTCTGCTTTGCTCCAGAGGAGTACCATAAGAAGAAGCCTGTGAATCACTTGAGAGAAAACCTGAAGTACATGTTAAAGGGACGGCTTGTTGCAGACAAAACTGTCACAGAACAAGTAAGACTTTCATTTCTGTTTGGGATGGGGGGGTCTGTTTCCACTGAGGAACACAGGTGAATGGGAATCATCCCTGGATCTTCCAGATTTACACCTTACACGAGAGAGTCAAGTTAAGTTTCTGTCTACAGATGGCCTTGAGGAATTTCCGTGTGCCCTGGCAAAATAACTTAGTACACTTTAAACTGTTGTTGATATCTTGCCCCCTATGATATTTTCTGATACTAGTCAAAATCATAGAATCATAGAACAGTTTGGGTGGAAAGGGACCTTAAAATATCATGCAATTCACCATCCACCTGCCACATCAGGTTCCTCAAAATATCCTGACAGCTGTTGGCTTTTCTTAATTACCAAATATATATTTCATAGTTTCAGCTGCCAGAGATGCCCTGGTTCAGACCTTGTCGTTACTGTTCATCAAATTGGCCTTCTCTGTAGCTGGAGGCTGATTAACAAGGAAGCAGATGTGCTGCTAGCTCATCTAATAGGAATTACTCAGCTTCCTAAATGGTGTTTCTCATAACTTGAGAATTTCTTGAATGGTCTTCCCCAAAAGGTAGTCTCATGGCAGGATTTGAAGAGAAGAATAGCTGACAGTGCTGGAATCTTGTGCTGTTTTTATGAAATATAGGCTGTCAACTTACACAAACAAACAAAGTGGTTTAGGCCAGTGTTTCTCATGCTAGAGACTCTGACAGGAGGTGACAGTGTATTAGAAAATGCTGAGGGAATTCCACCAGCTTGTTGGGTTTTTGGTTTGTGTCATGGAGTGAGGGAATAAAAAAGAAGGTCATAGTTTCAGAAAGTTGTGAATTGAAATCTATGTTCTTATCTCTGTGACAATTACTAGAAAATAGTTTTCATATTTGACTCCAAATAACAAGTTGGTATCTACTGTTGTCCCAGTGATCTGCTTTGGTTAACGTCAGTAGTTTGCCTCTCACTTTTCTTTGGAGGCACTTTGGAAAATAGCAGGGTTCTTGTAGAACAGCAGGGATGGTGCAGGTGAGCTTGAAAATCATTGTTTTGTGATTTGGTCTGGATAACAATGACTGTTGTTTTTTCCATTTCTATATTGTCTGAAGGTTGTTGCTCAGAACAGAGGCAGGAAGTCCAAAGATCAGCCTCCAGAGAAGACAGAAAAGAAGAAGCCCGAAGGCACTGTGTTTACTGAGGAAGATTTCCGTAAATTTGAGAGGGAATACTTTGGGATCCCATAAACTTCGTGACAGGGATTCTTGCAGCTCCAGTCTTTCTGCAGCTTCTCCAGTCTGGCTGTCAGGCCTGGGCATTTCCTTGGCATGTTTGAAATGGCACATGGGGGATGTGCCTCTGCCAGTGAGTGCCTCTGTGTCAGACTTGCAGAGCAGCTCTGCTTCTGGGCAAAGCTTGTTACTGGCCGGCTAAAGCCACTGAGGTGCTCTTGGCTCTGAGGTGTGTTGTCCTTATAATTATCCTCCTGCAGCCAGCGTGTCTTGCATTCTTGATGTAGAAGGGTGGATCAAGCCAAATAAAATCTTTTCCCCTTCCTCAGGATATAAGGCTCCTGCTACCTGTGTTATTTGGCAGGGAGCATTGAAAGTACTGTATCTGAATGGAGAAATGTTTTGGACCAGCATTAAGAGAAGGATGCTTTGAAAGACCGTTAAACTCTAATAACCCTGGAGTTTGGGTTCTGATTACAGCCCCTGTCAGGCCTGTCAGTCATTGCAAAAACTTTTTATATGTCGTTTGATTAAATAATTGTTGCAGATACTGTCTCTCTGCCTTTGTAGTAGTGATTATTATGACAGGTGATGAAGACGAACCATGTAACTGCTATGTTCCAAGCATTCCTCTCTTTAGGATGACTCAGTTGTGTGAATGGCCTCTCCAATTCATGTTAACGCATATATTAAACCATCTCTCTGACATGCTTAGGCATTCAAAGAGTGCAGGTTGGAATGGAGATGACTCCTCCATTTTGGCTACTCACAATCTTCCCTTTCTCCAAGGAAGAACTCTTACATGGAGAAAGTTGTCCTTTGAATGTTTATAGCTGAGTGTCCTTCCGAGATTTATTAATGCCATCAGGGCACCACTGCTGAGTGTTGCCAGGTCCTCTAGCCAGGTGGGCTTGTGACCCAGATGTTAGTCTTGGCATCAAATTAAAATCTGAGCATGAGCTTGTGGTGCTGGGTTGAAGGGAAGTTGTTTTCTCTCAGACTATCACTAGGTTGCCAGCTGTAACAAACAGAAGGCCCTGCAGGTGGGAGTGTTGTTCCAGAACTTCCTCACTAAACCACTCTAAATGTGCTCCTTGGGTGGCTCTACCACTGCCTTATCCTGCCCCTTACCTAAAAAGATGGAAAATGTGTTCCCTTTTTTTCCCTTGGAGGAAAAAAAAAACAGGTAAGGAGAAAGGCTAATGCCAAGCTTTGGTTAAGCTCAGGAGTTGATTACAAGGGGCCTGTCTGACCTGAGCAGCAGCTGCATGATGCCAGCACAGGCAGGAATTCACTTATCTTTTCCTACCCTCTGATTATAGTTCCTGGTGCTGTCCTTCTAACTCTATGCCTCCTTTGTTGAGTTCTTTTCCTGTTGTCTGTATAGGAGGAAAGGTCACTTGGATATATGAGATCCAGAGGGGGGAAGTAAATAGTGAACATACTGAAGTGTGTGTACTGGAATTGGGTAATAGCACGTGGAAGGGGATTTCTTGTAATAGGATCAGGTTCAACTATCTGTAGCCAAAAGTGGTAAGTATAGAACAGTTCAAAGAACAATTCCCTTTTTTTTTAGTTTGTTCTTACTTCCAAAAATTTAAAAATGTAAAAAAAAAAAGCTTCTTAAAAGAATGGAAGCACTATTGTTTGAAAAAATACTTGAGCAAAATGTGCATTCAGCATGTCTCCCTAAAACTTCTGCACTGTGTGCCTGCTGCAATGCATGTGAGCTGGCCTAATACAAGCAGCTCTGTGTGGAGCTGTCATGAGGATAATTAACTGTGTGAAAAAGCTGGCTGTGCCACAACTTGAGTGAAGGAAGTAGATTTCTGGGGTGTTATTTTGTTTTAAGCCTTCATCTTCAGTATTTGGCATTTCCTATGACCCTGCAGAAGTCCTTCATGTCCTTTCCTGCTCCTCCTCTACCCATTCCTCCTACACATCCTTGTTTCTGTGGTTGTTCAGCTTCTGGGCCCACAGGCTGAAGGAAGCAAAACCATCCTTCCTTGCTCCAGAAAAGGGCAGGAAGGTAATGTGGTTCACTCTCTTTGTGCAAAACCGAGCCTGTTTGTTTGCAAACGTAAGCAATAGGAAAGCTCTTCTTTCAAAGTTAATGAGGAACTTTAAAGTGAGGCCCGGAGCAGTTCTCCATGGGGATAATAACACCCAGATCAGGGAAGTATCAAAATTGGGTGGCAGCTCTTATTACTGGCTGGAAAGACTATTAGGGCCAACACAAGTAATCAATATAATTTTTGAAGCATTATATTGTCAAGGAGAGTAAACCTACCTGACAGACTGAATTTTGCCATTTGAAACTAAACTTGATTGTAGAGTCAATAGTATCCTTACATAAATTACACTTTATTTTGTGGGAGGAAGAAAAAGAAGCAGAAGTGAATGGTGGCTCTAGACATACCATCTGCAGGGGCAAAGATCTAACAGCAGCAACCTTGACTTTCCCCCTCTCTGGCAGGGTGTGAGCTCCTAGGAAAGAAGAGCAGTGCCACCTGAATACTGGGTAGGTAAGGACAGGTGGTGCCCCATGAGGGGAATGTCTTCAAAGGAGAGGGAAGAACAGGTACCAGCCTGTTGCATGTGCCTAGTGTTAAGCTGAAGCCAGGTGCCTTCTCATACTCCCAGCTGTCTGTCTAGCCATGCCCAGAGGATGCCAGCTGTGCTGGGACCCCAGGAGGTGGCTACCTTGGAGCAACCGCCCTATCCCTGTAAGTTTTTGAGGCCAGGCAGGATGAGGCTTCGAGCAACCTTTGAAGGAAGGTGTCCCTGGCAGGGGGGTTGAATGGGATGTTCTCTAAGGTCCCTTCCAACCCAAACCATTCTATGATTCCATAATCTTGGCTCTTTGCAGCCAGACTTCTCTGCCCGATGGAAGAGACAAGAAGGGGTTAGAGAAGCAGCAGCTGCCATAGCTGCTTTTCCTAGTTGGTCTCCAACCTGTTTCCCATGCTGGAAGTTGACGGGCAGCAGGCCACAGCAACCTATGGATCTGCTGGACAACATTTCTTTCCCATGCATCTGTGAGCGGCGGCGCAGGGACGTGTCCCACTGCTGCTGGGCCAACGTCGCGTGCTCACTGAGCTCATCGGGCTGCTGGCTCCCTTCCCAGCTCTGCGACACCAGCTGAGCATCCTGCAGCAGAAAATAGAGGTAGCTGAGCTAGGGAATGGTGAGGGTGCCATTTTACAAGGCATCTCCACCCACGAGCAGCAAGGAGGCAGAATGGGCTGCAGTAGCAGCAGCTTTAATATGAATGCAAATAAAAGCACTGGAGTGTTATTAGTGTAGAACCTTTCCAGGGAAACTGTTTAGAATAGTTCCCAGATGCTCAGCCTTGAGCTAGCTTACTGTGAATAAGATTCATCAAGCCTCTTAATGGCCTATTGCTCCCTTGTTATGTGAATGGAAAGCAAAAAAAGGAAATTTGTTCCAGTGGGTACAAACTAATGTAAGCCCATACAGCCTCTGTTGTATCAGCAAGTCTCCACTTCCTTGCCACAGAAAGGAACAACAACTACTACCAGCACTATGTGAGTGTCAGAGAGGAGAGGACTGCAAATGTAAACCAAGAAAACACATTTGTTCAGGACACCAACTTCTTGCCTCTGAAATGATATAGCAGTAACAAACCTGGCTGCCAATGAACTTGCTCAGGCAAATGAGATTGAAAACATTGAAAAAGCTGTAGAGGAAAATCAAGGGGTAGGGGGAGGGTTCTAAAAACTTTAGCCAATCTTATACTTTGGTTTTTTTTCCATGACTGCCTTATATTTCAGTCTTGCTGATGATCAACACAGCATCAGCACCTACAGCAATTACAGGCTCCTGAATGCCTCAGGAAGGGGACTGGTGATTTTTAAAAGGGTGCACAGCAGCAGGGCCCTGAATAATTCAGAAAAGTTACAGTGAAAGGAAGTTCCTTATTTTGAGACATGAAGATCCATCAATTCAAGTCAAATGAAGAGTGTGAAAGAAGGCAGACTGCCTACTGTCTGCTTACAGCTCAAAATGTGGAACTCCAGCCAAGGCAGACTGAAGGGTGGTAGGTTGGAGAGGGATTAAAGGTTTGCATGTCTGTCTGTAGTTATGTTAAATAGGATTAACAGAGCCAACCACTAACTGGTGTGGGACACAAAAAGCATGAAGGTTGCTCTGCAGCTGTCTAGAGGGTTACACACACCTTTTTCTGAAGAAATAAGCTGTTGGCAGGGCTAAGCAGTAACATAGCCAAGCTAGTCTGTCCTGAGCTGCAGTGTTTGCATGCCAGCAAGATCATTTATCTCCTTTAATGGGAGGCAAAGACCAGGACTCTTTCTCCACCTGCCTGCACACTGCAATGGAGATGCAGAGGAGTTTCAGGACTAGGAGATTCTCTGCCCTATATAAATTCAGCTGACACATCTGCTGCGCCTGGAACTCACTCCTGCCATTCCTTAAAAGGGTGTGTGCGTGCAAAAGAGAGGAAGAGAGCAGCTGAAGGAGAAATGAGAAGTGCTCACTTGGAGAGCATGCACCTCTGTAATAGGGAAACTGGAGCTTGTGGGTGCAGCCAGCTTCCTTCATTTGGTGACTTCATTCACTTCTGACACTGTGTGAGTGCACTGAAAATAATGCAAAGGCTGCATACCTGGGATACCTGAGCAGCCAAAATAGTATTGCCTAGGTCAGGGGACTGAATTTCTCTGTTAATTCACAGGGCCTGAAGCATTTCAATGAGAAAGTCAGCAAAGGTGAGCACTTCTGGCCCAGCAGGGATGCTCATGGTAAGACCCTAAGATGGCCTTTGCACTGGAAATTAAGTGTAACAAGAGTTTATGTGCAGCACTGCATGGCAAGGCTGTGAACACAGCAGGACAGAGGAAGGTAGGATGTCCCCAGAAGCTACTTGGACCATACTGAAAAAAAAATTAATATGCACAAAATGGAAGTTATGCCTATAGGAAGGACTATAGAGATACTTTCTGGTTTTGGGGGGGTTTGTTTGTTTGTTTGTTTGGTTTGGTTTTTTTCCCCTAAGGCCTAACTCTATGGGAAGATAAAGAAAACTGGTATTCTTCTGGCCAAAAATGTATTTCCCACTCCCCAAAAAAGGCTATAAATGGACTACTACTGTGTGAAGCTGCATCAGAATAAGCCACATTTTCTTTCTATAGTCCAGCTTGGGAGCACTGAAGGAGCGTTAATCTCCCAAAGGACAGCTTGTCCTTGCAGCTATTTCTGGGCTTTCTGCCAGGGCAAGCGCTATTTGAAAGATTTTATCATCATTCTTTCTTCATTCCCCAACACTGCAGCTGTGGATTTATTTTTGTAAGCTTGCTGTAAAGGTGCATCTGATTCTCCACACACGCATGTGAAGTTGTCTGCAGTGATGGTTTCCCCTTTTCCTTTTGAAAGAGAAGGGCATGCACCTGGGTTTCTCTAAAGGCAGGGTGAAGAGGAAGGTAGTTATAGATATTATGATAACAGCAGAAACAAGCTTGAGAGAAGGGGCTTTGCAAGCAGTGAACTGTAAGAGATTGTTTGGTTATGTGGGGGAATATTGGACTCCTGTTTACTATGAAGCACAAAATTGGCTGAGGGATTGGAGCCTGAGGGTCATACATGCTGTACATGTGAAGTCTACTTCACTGCCCTTAATTCAGAGAAAAAATAACTGAGAAGAATGCCATCAGCTGTGCCAGCTTCAGATTCAAACAGCTTTTATATAATGCAGACTGGGGGAATGCTGCTGTTTCCAAGGATGTAGAAGAACTAGGCTCCTCCAGGGGTAGTAAAGCCCGCATTTCATGCACTACAATCTAATTCTGGACATGGTATCATGCTCTATGCAAGCTTCAAGGCATCAGTTGAAGCACATTTATTCTGTGAGGCTGTGAGAAAAAGGAGAGAGCTCCTGCAGTTTGAAAAATATAAAGGCAATTATTAGGCAGGAAGCTATCAGACTTTACCCTTGTGGGCTGGAGCTTGTGACAGTGCCCTGAGTGCTCCTTGACTCCTGCTGCAGGCTGGACAAGCTGCTGGGCTGCAGAGCCAAGCAGCGTGATGCTTGCTGTGCATAACTGAATCCTGGAGGAAAAGTCTAGATAAAAAATGCAGATGAAGAATCAGCCCTGATCTCCAGCCCCTGTAAAATCTTAACTAAGTTACTAAGTACGGAAACACAGCGTCATTTCAGCAGGCGTTGCAGGAGATTGCCATATGGGCTGCCTCTGCAAAGCCACAAGCTCAGAGCCTCAGCAAGCACTGACAGTGCTGACTGCTCTTAAAGGGCAGGTTTCTGACTCTCCTGCAAGGAGTTCTGTAAAGCACATGAACAGCTGCAGAGAGCAAAGCAGCATGGATGCATCATGCATTCCTTCTCTCCTGTTCCAACTCTGATCTTCCTTCCCTGGAGTGAGTGTAATTTGGTAAATTGGACCTGCATACACTGTGCAGGGCTGTAGAAATCATGTACTTACTGGCTAGCTCAGACACTGCAGCTAAACACACAGACACTGTGGCTAAAATTTGTTTTAGCCACAAGTGGCTCACAGACAGCCCTGCCACGGAGTGGGGAAGGGATAAATGTGCTGCCAATTTTTCCAGGCTTCAGGAGAACTGAGTAAGGGCAGCAGAACACAGGAGATGTTCCCTCAGCCCTGGCTGCTACCAGGTGTAAGCAGAAGTTGCTATGGCTTTAAGGGAAGAGGAGGTGGTTGCCCTGTGGTGGGAAAGGGGGAATCAGTATGAGGAGAGGGGGCTTTTCCCCTGCACAGGGAAGCCACCAGCTGATAGATTCATAGCCACTTTTCTGCGGCTCAACCGAGACCAAGCGCCATGTCACTTCAGGTGCAAATTTGACCAAAACCTTGGGACTTTCTGCCTCTATCTCCATCCTCAACCCGGCTGATGCAGCCGATTTGAAAGAAACCTATTGCATTAGTCTACTTCCTAAACCACAGCAGAGCCCCTTGTCCCTCCTTGCAGTCTCTAGTTTGTCTCTTACAGTACATGGTCACCAGTGCCCTTACCCAGGAGGTTTGAGACTACTCAAATTGTCTTATGATACCAAGGGGAAAGTCTTAGCTATCCACTGCCTCCACAGCGTGGCATGAGCCCTAACTCCTGATGGGGAGCCTTCTTGTAATTTAAATGGCACAGCTGTAAGCACAGACAGGTGCCACTGAGGGCCTGGCCCACTCAGCCCTCCATGGCAGCAACCAGCTCCTGCTGCCAGCAGCACCATCCATCGGCTGGAGTAGCCTTTGCATACCAGGGCCCCCAGCACACATCTGTTATCCCACCTCACCTAATGGCTTGGGCAAAGAGCTCAAATGTCAGAGACCTCCAACCCCAGCAGGCTGCAACTAGAAAAACCATTCTCCAAGGTTTCCCTATGGACCTTTTCCCTCCCCACTCCAGCACTGACTGGAGCCCTGATGTCACTGCACTACACATTATGTGCCAGCCAGGCTCAGATGTCCAGCACCTGAGGCCCAGCAGCTCAGGAAGCCACACTAGTGGCATGTCCACGTGCCAAAGGGATTAAGCAGTGTTAAATGGGAGTATCAGCAGTCAAAATAAAAAATTGAGCACACATGTAGTTAAAAATGACACATCCCAAATCCTTAACACCCAATACTCCCACACAAACACAGGCGGCTCCAGCACACCAATACCTTCCCTGCAAGCTGAGGCAGGACTAGAGCTGAACTAGTTTTATGGACCTACTCAGCTATAGCCTTGGTTAAGTAAAGGTAAATTTATCTTTAGTTTGAAATTTGTCTCATCAGTGGCTGGCTGAAGCAGCACTTTCACACTGGTACAGGAATGTGACCCATCAGTAAGAACAGTTCAGTAACCCCATCCACCTGGCCCAGTTCACACCAGTTTGACAGGGCCAGGAGACAGCTCCTGCTCATGGTTTGGGCAACTGGGAGACCCACAGGCACGTGGGAACACTGGCACTTGCTCTGGACTTGTCTCCTAGCAAGCTTTCTTAAACCAGTGTTCACAACTTTATTTTGTCCCTGGACCCTTTCCCTCCCTTCAGAGAAATATCCAAGTCTGAAAATAAGCACCTCCCACCACGTGGTACTACTGACCTTTTGTCTTCCATGGGCTCTCCAACCTCACTTGTTTCAATGGTCTTACAAATTTGCTGAAACCCCTGAGGCAACTCAGTGCGATGATGCCCTTACTTCAGACCACATGTAAATTATGGAGGGCACAGGTCAAATGAAACACTTTACACACACTCCAGGTTCCAAGCACTCTGCACTTGCACTGTACCCAGCACCCAGAACAAGCAGCACAAGTGACACACTGCATTCACTAGACACACAACAGCTTGTTGTGCTTGTATTTACACCTAGGTGTGGTTCAAGTCATGCTGGTTTTACAGGTACCACTCATCACACACCATCATTGCACATTTACTACAAAATCATTTATTAGACAGCAATACACAGCTTTAGCAGGAAGCTTATATACATGTACACAACACTGCTGACTACCCTACTCGGGGACTCTAGCTCTTTTGCCCTTGGCCTTGCGGACCTCTTCTATCAGATCTTTTAAGTACTGAATTTCCTTACTAAGGGAATCTGCTTTCTCCTTCAGGGCCTGGTTCTTCTGCTCCAACTCTCTGCACTCCCCAGACAGCGCTTCCTGTTCCGCCCTCTTTTTCTGCCGGTAACGTGTGGCAGCAGTCTTATTCTGCTCCATCTTTTTTAGTTTTTTATCTATTTTCTTTTCTCCTTTCATCTTTGCTGACACTACCTTCTCTTCAGGATGATCATATGGTTTGGACCTCACAGAGCCACAAGGGGCATCTGCAGGGAACTGGTTGCCATTGGGGGATCCAACTGAATTGGTGGGGCTGTGCTGGGGGGTTCCCAGGTAGGAGTCTGGGCTCATGCATATTCCACTATCATCAGAGTGGTTCTCGTCCTCTTTCTCAGACTTGGTGATCACCACCACAACAGTGGGGTACTCCCGTTTTCTTTCTCCTTCCAGAACATCCACTTCACTACCTAGTTCTAAACTAAATGAGTGGTCTGGAGTGGAAGTCAGAGACCCTGGGGAGAGGGGAAAAGACCAAAGGGAAGTCAATGGGGCCATTGGATCTGCTCCAGTGGGGGATTCGGGGAGATGGGTGATTACATTATTCATCAGTGGAAGTTCTTTGTTGTGAAATTCCTGGATGGTAGCATTAAATAGATCACACGTGTCTTCCAACGTGGCCATCAGCTCGTCTGGTGAGACGGTGGCTTCCAGATGTTCCATACCTAACAGGGCATCAAAATCAAATTCCTTCAGATCCATCTTCTCCACCATCCACTCCATGCCAGAGAAGGCATCCTCTGCACAATACAGGAAGTAAATTACCACTTCAGTAAACCATCACACAGTGCAACTCAAGCTTACGAAAACGATCTATCAGTTTATCATCTTGCATCTTTCCTCCCTCATGTATGATAGCACAAAGAGTAAACCATCAGGAAAACACTCTTTCATTAAGCTCCTAAAAACTGCAGGGTACAACATAACCAGCTCTTGTGACATTCCAACCCTCTTAGTTAAATACCAAAAGAATTCAGGGACATGTGCAACATGCAACCATGCTTTCTTATTGTTATCTCTGCCAAGAAACAGTACCATTGAGAGCTGGTACGTTATTTCAAGGCCAACACAAGAGGCACTTTACCATAACCAGCAACTGTGTGTAGAGTAAGCAGTGTAGCATACACTCTTTCCAAGCCCAGGTAACACATGCAAGATTGCCTTCAGATTTAAGAAAACCTAGCAATTTATTTTCAAACTGAGTGTTGTGGTACTATGCAATTGATACTCTTTATGAAAATAAGCAATGCCTTACCCTGACTGCTATCTATGGTGTTGCCTAAACTGTCCACAGCAAGCCAATTGGAGGAGACTGCCTTAGCCTTGTCGCTGGAGAACCCATGCGAACCGAGGGGCTCGGCCACCTCCAGGTAGTCATCTAGGAGTCCCAGACTTTCCTCAGCCACCGAACACGGCTGGCTGAAGGGGGATATTGAATCCCCCAACAGCATCTCGTTGTTCAAGAAGCTCATTTTCGTCAGCTTTTAATGCTTTGACGTCGAAGGATGTAGACAAGTAGAAGGCTTTTTCGTCGACTACAGCAATGCTGCTGTGCGGTGCCGTGAAAAACCTGCGAACAGAACTTGTACCCATCAGTATTTGGTTTGACCAACATAGTAACCTTTTCTACCAGGGGCAGCTCAGAAAGTACGGCGGAACTTCACAGATTATCTCACTTCTTTATTTCTGCGCTGCTGCACGTCCCCCGCCTCCCTCAGGGGCCGGCCCCGCCCTCCCGCCGCCATTTCGCGGTCCCACCGCCATTTTGTGTCCTGCCACGTTTCCACCGCGGCTCAGGCACCGCACAGGGCTGTGCGCCCGACGGCCAGGGCAGACTCAACGCTGCACTAGTACAGTATTTAACATTACTACTGGTGTCAGATGAGTAACAACCCCCGTTCATCTATCTGCGATTATAGCACGTGCTCCTTAACCCTACAACCTCTAATGCCCCATTTCTCCCCACATACAGCAGCACTTTCCCTCGCGAGAGTAAAGAAACCCTCCCTGGGAAGTCCCTGTACTCCCATAAAAAGCCCAAAAAATAAATACTACGTAATAAAATGCCAGATTTTTTTTCGAAAGCAAGGTTTCTCGAACGATAGGAAACGTAGACACCCGTCGTAAATTCTTTCGAAATAGCATTTCCTGCTATTTCTGACACTGGCCGCACACGGGGATACTGAGCTCTACAAGGATCTCCCCACCTCGCACCCGTTTAGAAATAACTAGATAATCATTGTATTAATTTAGTATACCTAGGTCTTTCTACCCGCTCCCATCTATCACCACACGCGCAATAAAGCCACCCTAAAAGCCCACTTCAAAAGGGTAAGAGGGCGCCTATCAACACACAAAAGACGGAGCAGCCGTCCCTCACACACGATACTCACGCCATGGTTGCAGATGCCGGGGATGTGCTGAGGCCGCCGCCGCTGCTGCTGCGCCTGCTGCACTGGCCGATGCCGCCGCTGGCCCTGCCGCCTTAAAGAGCCATGGCGGCCAGGGGAGGGGGGGCTGCTCGTATCCGCGCCGCGCGGGAGGTGCTGCGCACGCTGATCCAGTCACGCACACAACCTCTGCTCACGGCGACAGGAAACAATGAGGTGGCACCGGCCCCGCTTCGCTCTTATATATGAGACGCCTTGCCAGACGAGATGAGGCGATTAGGTATCCTTCCGCCAAGCGTCACCTGCCTGTCACCAGCAGCTAGGGGTTTGTGGCCTGTCTTTCTGGGCTTCTCTCCTGCCGTTCTGCTACAAGTTAAACACAGGAGCCGCCGACAAGACGCCACAGCTCCACGACGGGACAATCAAGAAGGGACTATATGATGTATACATGCGCGCATGGCAGCCCCCCTCGGGCGCGGCTGTGCCACGTGACCGGAGCGACTGACGCGCCCCCCCCCCGCCGGGAGCTTTGGGGGGGAATTTTACCCGCCAACAAAGACGCGGAGCTCGCGCGGAAGACGTCACGCAGCTCACCACGTGGGAAGGCCAGCGCTCATTGGCTAGGGGCGAGTCGTTTACGTGCTCCGTGAGCTGTCATTGGCCAGGGCTCGGAGGAGACCAATGCGGAGGGGAAGGGGGGGAGAAGGAACAGCGGGACGGGGAGGGGAAATGGCGGCCGGACGGGGTTGGGAAATAAGGATGCTGCTGGGAGCGGGTCGAGAACGAGCAGCCGGGCAGGGCAATGGCGCCCGCCCACGGCAGCCCTGGGTTTCCCCTCACGTGCCCCTCTCGAAGCAGTGTGTGCTCCCTCACTTCGATTTCCAACGGCTCCTTTTGTTCCCCACACAAAGCCCCGCTGAGGTCAGGCGGGAGCTGACGGCTGCGGCCGAGGCTGAGGCGCTGCCATGGCGCCCGTGAGGCGGCTGCAGCCCGCCATGGCTTCCTGCTCCCTTAGATAACGCGCTGCCTTCCCTCCCTGCCTGCCCCACACACGGAGCGCGTAGATTACGGGCTCTCCGGGGCTGTTTGTTAGTGTGCGTGCAGGAGGGTGTCTGCCCGGAGCCTGCCGGCCTCACAGCGGCCATGGCGCCGCACCGACGCTGAGAGGCTCCTGGGGAGCCCGGCTGCAGAGCCGCGCTGCCGGGCAGCCGGCAGTGTCAGTCTAACTAGTGCCTTCAACCTATGCAAGGGCTGAAAATTAAGTGGTTATTCCACAGCTGAGGAATAAAAATGTCGTCTCCTGCCGTGCAGTTTGTGCTGATGCAGCTGCTTCTCTGTTCTCTGTGCAGACATCACTCGACTGGTGTGAGCATTAATGGATCACCTATAGAGCCTTGCGGCTACAAAGGGCACTGTCACCTTGGGTAACTTTCAAAGTGCGGCTTTGCATTTTATCAGATCCAAATCAACTTTCTTCTAGGAAAGAAGTCAGACCTCTTCCCCCACCCAGTTTCTGCTAAACTAAACAGTTCCACCAGCTCGCCTGGCCCCTACTGAGACAGCTCACAGCAGGAAACTCACAGGGGTCAACAGTTTTCTACTGGCTTCTGTTCCTTCATCATCCTTTCAGTCGGGTCACATAAGCACTGGACAGCTCTGGTGAGCTGGGAGTTTCAATACCTGTGTCATTCCTCACTGTGTCACAGTTACCCAGCTTCAAAAGGTTGATTTTCCACTTTGCCAGCCTCATAGCACCATCAGCTCTGAGAGCTGCGGTGGGACTTTGCTTGTTCAAACATCATCATCCTGCAGCTCAACTTGCTCTCAACTACTTCTGCAAAAGGCTCCACTATTTTCCAGTTAAAGCCTCAGTAGTATTTGGGTAAAGCCATAGCCTTCTCTTTATTTGCTCAGGTCTGACTGCCTGGAATGTCTAAAAAAACTGGCTGATGATTTGCAAGGATGGAGTGTGACCCAATTTTTACTTTTAGCAGTCTGGTCTTAGCACTGTCGCTACAAAGCAGAGTATGTCATTCCACATTTGTAATGTGAACACTGGCTGCTGAATTAAAAAGGGCAATTTTCCCTACATGTTGGTTTGTTGCTATTTTACTTTGTTTGGTTTTGATCCTTCCTTCCTTCCTTCCTTCCTTCCTTCCTTCCTTCCTTCCTTCCTTCCTTCCTTCCTTCCTTCCTTCCCTTCCTTCCTTCCTTCCTTCCTTCCTTCCTTCCTTCCTTCCTTCCTTCCTTCCTTCCTTCCTTCCTTCCTTCCTTCCTTCCTTCCTTCCTTCCTTCCTTCCTTCCTTCCTTCCTTCCTTCCTCCCTCCCTCCCTCCCTCCCTCCCTCCCTCCCTCCCACAGAATTTCAAATTACTCATTAAAATAGAGGCGGCAGAGAAAAATGTCCTCCAGTGCCAAAACCCAGCACTGTAGCAGTTGAGCAGTCTGAGATAACTGTTCTGATACATACACTAGGGAGGAGGCAGATTTTGCCTCAAAGGAAAATTGAGAGGATGCAGCAGCTTTTAAAGACGCTGAGTGGGTGATTGGCTGTGTGGATGGGTGGACAGCACTTCCATGTCCTCACTGGCTAAGGGACAGCTCTCACATCCACTGCCGTGCCTGCCTTCCCCTCCTTTGAGTGAAAAGGGCGATTGTATGACCATAATAGCAGCTAAACAAACAGAAATGCTCCCAATATTTATACACCCAATCCTTCATCATGAAAAGATAATTATAGATTTCTCTGAAAGGACTCTGGGAATGTGTGCGCAAGAATCACGTAAGCAAAAATGAAGTATGCAACGAACTTAACCCAGATCTGCCTATTTCCTAGCTGCCTGCTTTCCCTTTTGTGTGTGAACTGAGGTGGAAATTCATCTGTATTATCTATTCCAGACAGATTTTCTGTAACAATCTCCAATCCAGAAAGTAAAATCAAGTAACCAGAAGCCAGCCATTTAGAGAAAAGCATTTTTTTCCCTGTTTGCTGCAGGACTGCAGAATAACTGTTGTTAAATCATTTCATGACCTACAACCCCAATTCCTTCATAAATTATTTTTCTTTTTTTACAGATATTATGTCAGAGATATCTCCACTGTGTCTAGATTTTTTAACCAAGGTAGAAGACACCTTTTTTATAAGCACAAATAACAATTTTTGGGAATTTTTGTAAAAATTAAATTGTAAGTATTTTCTAAGCACAGGACTACTAGCTACTCTTTAGTAACTCAAAAGTGTCTAAAAAGGAATTTCTTTCCAATATTACATATTTGTTGCTCAGAGACTGAGCAGCTCTGAAGAAAATTTAATTTCAGCACAAAAAGGTGGCTTCTGAGGGAACACCAATTTGTGTGTATGGTAAGTGAAGTCCTGCTGTCATGTTAACAGCTTTATCACCATGGATGTTATTTTCCTGCCCTGGGGACCTCAGCAAAGGGAGCTCCTGGGATAAGCAACATCCATCCTGACACAGAAATGAGGGGCCAGGTGCAGGAGAAAGGAGCTGTTCTTCCAGAGCATGCTGCAGGAGAGAGGCCAAGGGCCTGGCTGGGAAGCAATGAAGTGCCCTGAAAAATCCAGCACTGCAGAGAGCCACCTCCAGCCAAACAGCATCACCAGAAGGTGGAAAACTAATACTCCTCATTCACCCTCCTCCTTCCTTAGGATGGAAGGTCAATATATGGGCTTTCATAATCTCTTTGTTTTTTGGGGTTTTTTGTTGTTTTTGTTTTGTTTTGTTGTTTTGTTTTGTTTTGTTTTTTGTCTTTTTTTTTTTAAAGTAAACATTGCAATGGAAAAGATGTTTTCTTCTTCCACCAGCAAGAATACAGGAGACAAACATGCTGAATGCTGTTAGTAAGCACACCGAAGACTGAGAGGACGGAAATGTTTCCATAGTAACCTCGCCTCACACAGTCTAGACCGGCTGCATAGGATGCTCTCAGGGACTGTCAGTGGCAGGGAAGCTGGTGGGCCTCTCTAGCAGGGCAGCAAGGGTGGTGGGAAGAGTGGGAATGGCTGGGGCCAGAAGGGGAACCAGCAAAAGTAACAGCGACAGAGATGTCTGCTCTTCTCCGGCGTGCTGGGAAAGCTGCAGCCAGGGGGAAGGTGGGCTGACACTGCATTGGGAGGGTGCATGATGGCCGTGGTGGCACTGTGCAGGCAGCTTTGAGCCCCCACTGAGCCTCAGTGCCCCAGAGAAGGAGCAGATGGGCTTTCTGCTGGCCCTGGGCTCTGCTGGGGTGGCTGGGGAGGAGGGGCATTGTCTGCTTTGCAGAAGGGTGAATGTGAGGGCAAGCCCCAAGGGGATTCTTGTGAGGGATAACTTGAGTCCTTTGAACCTTCCATCAGGAGGGACAGGAAGCCTTATCCCACACTTCAATGAACAAAGCATTTCCAGAGACTAGCAGGAATTTTTCCCGGAGACAGAGTCCTGAGGAAAACACAAGGAAGGAATGAGGAAAAGCAGAGAGAGAGACATTTTGAGCAATTTTGAGGGAGAATTACCTACAACCTCTGTGGCAAAGGCTAATTCACAGTGGTTGCTTGCTTCTTTCCTCATGTGGTACAAACAGATATCTGAAAGATCTTTTCTGCCACATTCTCACTGTAAGCTCTTTAGGGATGTTCCATTTTAAAACTAGATCAAAAAGCAAATATATATGATTAAAGATCAGGCTGGGAAGTATTGACATCCATCTTTTATTACATATGAAATAAGTTATCCATATGCTCTGCCTCGTTTGTTTTGGACTAGTACACCGAATGGAATCTCTAATAAATCATTCACTGCTTACCCACTTCCTCACTGTCTTCTGTTTCCATCCTGCTATGTAAATATCCCTGACATTAGAAATGAGACTAATAAAAAAGAGGATTAAATCTGCAATTTACATTTGCAACTTACAGTTCAATTAATTCACACAGTTATGGAAACAACCCTGGTTGTCCACCTACATTTTTCTTACTGAACAAACTTGGGCATGCCAAGCACATGCTGATAGCTCACAAAACACGTATCTCCAGAGGCTTATTTACTCAGAATCAGCCAGGCTGTGGCCAGCTGCCACAAGTGAAAACATTGTGCAAATCTGGTAAGAGGGAGGTGAGTTGTAACTTGCCCAAACATGAGTATCCTAAGCAAAGCTACAACTGGCTGGTTTAGCAAAAAATATGCATGAAGAACGGAGGGGGGGTGCTGACATTTGTTCAGACCATTGGGGGATATTTTTAGTTGTCTCAATGTCCAGCCTTGTTTTATTATGAGGAAAAGACTTGGGGGTCAAGAATAATCCTTCATGTGCATTAGCACATGTGGGCTCAGTTTAGCACACAAACAAAGCCTTCCAGTTATCCAAGCAATAAAAAACAGAAGCACATTTCATATCAACTATTGTTCTTCATGGGCCTGTAGTTGATGTGACCCCCCTGCAGACTGTGTGCTCAGTGTCTATCAAAATGTAGGTAGCTGTAGGTTATCAGCATCTGCTGGAGTCACATATGCCAGGTAAGGTCTTGTGCCCTTCTGTGCAAAAGGATGAAGAGCACAGTGACAATGCACATTGCTTATTTTCTGCCAGTGTGAAGTTAGCAAGAGCTGAGGCCTGACAAGCAGGTAGGGATTATGAGACTGCAGCATGTCGGCCCAGAGTCTAATGAGTGAGTTAACTTCAGTGGAGCTCTCTTTCAGTGTCTCAGTGCCCCTCAGAGCAGTCAGCCTGAGGGCCCCTTGCTGTTCCGGCCCCACAGCAGCTACACTGCACTCCTGAACCTGGTGCCAAAACCGGCAGCTTCGGCTGAAGCAGGTGGAAAGGTTCTAGGGGTCTTTTGAGGGTGTGTGAGATCTCTGATTGTGGTGCTGGCAGGCAGCTTCAGCAAGAACACTGACAGGAGTGCTCAGATGAAGCTCTGAAACTCATTTGAGATAAGTCACTGTTGAGACTGTTGAGCTGCCCAGGTCCCTGGGGAGGAATGCTGCAGCCATTATTCAGTAATAATTTTCCACTCTCCATAGGCAGCAGCTTCTCAGTGATTTACCAGCAGACTTTGTACTGTTTTAGTAGATATTTGTTTACAAAGGAGGAGAGAAAAAATCCTGGCGGATGTTGACACAATTGTGATACCACCGAGTTTATAGCTTTTCCTGAAGGAATGTCATTTTCCCTTCTAAGGTCTCTGTGTTAGGGGATTTGGCAAATTATGTCAGAAAGTTTCTTTCAGAAGACTTTGAGCCTATTCTGCTCCCTGAACTTGTACATGGACTGACAAGTGGCCTCAGTAGAGCCTCCTCAGGTGTGTTACAGGTGGACTGGCCATAGGCAGGCTGGATAATAGTCCCCAAAGAAGACTTTGTAGCCAAAGTACCATATTGAGTAGGTGCTGTGGCTTCTCAACCCACCTGCCTTCTTACTGCCATTGCTGTGTGGTGCCTGGTGAGGGAGGTTTGCAGTTCTCTTAATGGGAGGAAGTTTCTGTGCTTGACTGCTGAGAGAACTGGTTTGAGACTAAACCCAGGTCTGTCAGGAGCCAGCCACAGCAGCCCAGCTCTGCTGGGGAGGAACAGCTGGCCTGCTCTTCTGGCACTCAGAGAGTGAGACTCTTGAGGCCATGTTCTGGCTTCAAGAGGAGACATCTCTGGGTTTCAGGCAATGCTGGTGCTATTCAGGAAGGTAATATTTGAGCCATTCACCTCAGTCATGCAGTCTCAGTAAGACACATTTGGATGCTGAGCACTTATCAGAAATACACGTCTCGCCTAGGCAGGGGAGACTCACAAAAGAGTAAGTCTGTCCCAGGGCACAAAGCTTGGGAGTCACCAGTCTGCTGGTGACACCAAACATCCTCCTTGGCAGTGCAAAGTGATGGACTGAAGATGCACCATTTTTCAGTCATTATCTTGTTTTATATAGGAAAAAAAAAAAAAAAGAGAGGAGAAAGATTCCTAGCCCAAAACATAAGCTCACTGCTCCTTGTTCAAGAAAAGGCACCAGCCTAGGTGCTTTCTACTGTCTCTCTCACAACCACAAGCAGTGATTTGGAAAAGAGACGGTTTGTGCCTTGGTCACGTTCTTGCCTCAGCAGAAACCAGCCTCCCTGTGAGTGCCAGGGAGCTGGGCCCCTGCCAGCGTGCTCTCTAACAAGCACCGTGGGAGCTGCAGCTCTGCAGCCTCTGGGACTGCTGTGCCTTGTACTGCCTTGGCTCCAGCGCACCTCTGACAGCGCTGCAAACAAGCAGCAGCTAAATATGATTCACATCTTATTATCCATATAAGTGCTGCTACTTACTGTCTCCAAGGTCCCCTGTGCTACATAAATTCAAGAATCTGAAGGCAAAAATGTCATTCTGCCATGCCAGGAACAATTGCTTCTTGCCTTTCAAGAGAGGTAAGGAGCCCACCAGGGCCCTACAAGTTTTCAAGTAATGCCCATTGTGGGAGAAGTAAAGAGCCAACACAGTCCAACATTTGCCATCTGTGTCCTCATGTCTGTTGCCTCTGAGGCCTGTCCTTTGCAATACTGAGCACGAGACAAGAAGGTTGTACAGGACTGGGATCATTGTAGTGGGATTTCTTATGGGACCCCTGTGCTTCTGTACAACACTGACAATTCTACCTCAGATAGAGGAAGGGGAAAGGTGGAATTGCACTGAAGCCAGGGAATTGCTGCCTAACAAAAAAAAAGTCCTAAACAAAAAAAGTAACACAAGTGAGCAACTTTTGTCCTTTATTTGTATGGAAAAGGCTTTTCTTGAAGAATGTGGTTAGAATTTATATATATATATATATATATATTTCCCCTGAGAAGCTTAGCATTGAGTGTTAATAGACAGATCAAAGAGCTACTTAGTCACAGGAGCCAGAGAAATTGAACCAGGGCAGCAAAATAAAAATCAATCCGACTTTTAATGTGTTTAATGTGATTTGGTTCAGAACTGATTTCTTCATGAGTACTTAGGAAAGCTTAAGATCATGAGAAGTTTGAGTTCCTTGAGCCAAACTCTGTGTCCCACTCTCTTTGCTTTTTGTAAAGTGACAAGGACGTCTCCTAGCTACAGAATGATTTTAGATCTTCCCTGCCTTACCCATTGGTCTTACCACCCTCTTTTGCCTTATTGCTTGCGAGATTATTCCACAGGATCACAGACTGTAAAGAAAGGAATAATAGCCTGTTCACCAGCACATTGCTGGGTCCTTGACTTGTGAGTAATGCTGTCCTTCTAAAAGTATGCTAGTAAAAATTTTATCCTTAATTGTGTAAGGGACATGAAACCTATTCTAAGAAGGTGTTGAATCTTACAAAAAAAAAAAAAAAAAAGGGAAAAAAAAGAAAAAAGAGAGAGAGGAAAAAAAAATAATAAAAGGGAGGGGAAGGATATTTCTTGAATCCTTCAGATCATAAACTCAGGTAGTAAACTCAGCCTGACAAGGATAAAGATAAAATCCAGATATCTCAAACACTTCCCTGATAGTCTGGACAGCACCAGTTCTTGAAGGGCTGGAAGCCAATACTGGGTTTCACTGGTAGGAGGTAGAATCTCCCATTTCTTCCTTGCTGCATCTGTGGCCAAAGCCCCACATTTCAAGATCCAGTACCAGATTCAGTGAGCCATGCTGGAGCCATTGAATAGTGCAGGTAGTGAGCAAACATATCTTATCTGGAAGAAAAATTCCTCATTTGGAAGAGACTTCTGTTTTTTTCTGTGAAACTAAAAGTTGGAAGAGGTGCTTCTTTTTTTTTCTGAGACTAAATTTAAAAAACAGCAGCTGTCTACAGCTTTTCTAAACTTTAGATTATTAAAATAAACCTTAAAAAACCATGGAAACAACTAAGTATTTGAGAACAATGAAAGAAACATTATTAATGCAGTTCAACAGTTCAGCATGATAATCTCAAATTTGGGGTTCAGTCATCCTTTCTTCCCCAGTTTAAGATTAGATACAAAATAGGCTAGAATTTATGTATTTATTTTTAAAATTAAGAGATGCAAAAATAAACAAGCAAAATGTAAACTCAGCTACATTAATATCCAGCACAGGACTGTGGTTATATAACAAAGTGGGCAAAAATATTTTGCTTATTCCAAAATTCACTTTCCTCCTAATCTGTTTGTTCCTTAGGCTAAGAACAAAAGAGATTCTAAGTCTTTGCAGCCTCGAGAACTACTTGTGCTCTTCTTCTTTGTAGCAACTTTTTCCATACTTGCAATAATTATCATCACTCCCCTCAATTATTTCTTCTTTACATTAAACAGACACTTATCTTTTGATCTTTCCTCCCTATTCATGCCAGGACAGCTTTTATGCAAAGGTGCAAACCACTGCACCTATTAACCATGTATTGCAGGCTCTAGGCATTCCAGGGGCTTTAACTTGAGTGGGTAATACCTGTCACAGATTTCACAGAGCAGCTTATTTTAGCTGCTCCTGTAAGACTCTGTATGGTATGAAATGCGCTTGATCTCATCTGATCTGTTTCTACCACAGAACGGATTAAAGGAAAAAAAAAAAAAAAACCAGAGCAACGCAGGCAAGGGATAATAGAAAAAAAAAAGTTGGAGATGTAGACTTCCTTTGTATCATAAAATACCCTCTAAAATAGTTAATTACAGAGTCCTCATTAAGACAAGTCTTACAGGACAATGTTGCCACTGTAGTATGTCTTCCAAGAATTAAGAAGCCTGGGACCCATTAAAAGCAGCATGACTTCACACGTTATTTGACATGCAACATTTCCACTCCACCTTCCCAAGCAGGCACATTAAACTGGGTCTTACTGTAAAGAACTTCACCACAGCAGACACAGGCCCCTGGCAAAGCGGCTTCCTCGCTGCCTCAAGGCTGATGCCTGGATAAGAGAGGAGCGTACATGGGAGGGGAGAGGCCTGGCACACAAAAACCAGGGTGTGACTGAACAAGGGTGGGGGAGCCCACACAGGAAAATTTAATATTCCAGAGGCATGGAAGCCTCTGAAGTCTGGGGAGCCACATGAAAAGCAGGTCCAGGCACGCAGACTGTTGGAGAGAGGATGAGAGGCTCAGCGCCACAATTACACATCATCTTGTGACTGGTGTGAAAGCTGCCAGGAGCCAGGACGCTGGAGCTGATTGCTCCCTCGAGACAAGCTGCAAAGTGCTGAGTGCCCAGAGCTGCAAAGGGAAAGCAAGTGAATCAGCAAGGGGCAAGTCAGTCCCCAAGCACTGGTGTGGTGCAGAATTATATCTGCATGAAGGTGATGCACTGAGATGAAAGCATAGAGAGATGTTACTCTGTTTATAAACATGCCAGAGACAACCAGGTTATTGTGGAAAGTAATTTTATTTCAGAATTCCACACACTCTGTCACAGATCATGCACTTGGACTTTCCCCTTTGCAAATACACAGCCTCCAGGCCTGGGAGAGATGAGGCATCATCTCCTCACTGCGTGCCCACATGCTAAGAATGAGGGCCCTGATGGCAGCTTGCCAGGGGGCAGAAAGCAGCCTCTTGTTTCCAAAATTGCTTTTAAACACGGGAAAAGAAATCCATCTGACTTGAAAGATTTGCAGTGGAGCTCAGCAGCAGTGAAACCCACAGCTCAGAAAGTTGGTCCTCACCCTGTGGTTACAGGGAATAAGATGACAATCTCATGGGAAGCTTGCATGAGCTAAACTACAGCAGAACACACAGAAACATTCTTGGAGCTGAGGCAGCCACCAGCCCAATGCATGTCCTGGGCCTCTTACAATCAATCTGTCTGAGCTGCTCTGCCAGGAAGGTGGCCAGGAGCTGCCCTTTTCACATTCAGCTTTAGGCTCTTCTGCTCTGTGCTACAGATTTGACTGGGAAGTAGCCTACCTGTAGGTAAGCCAGCCCTCCAGGCTGTACATCAACACGTGTACTGCATTTAATACTGAAAGGTGCCAGTTTGAAAGACTCAGCAGCATTCTGTTTGACCCACAGGCTGGGCACAGCATTACTGGAAGTTTCCTGCATACTTACTCTACACCTTCTTCCCTGCTTCTGTTGCCTCTTATACCTGACCCTGCTCTTAAAATATTCCTAGTTGCAGTGTCCCTGTGACCCATCACATCTTTGGCCTTTGTCAAGACTGCCACTGCCAGGGCAGCCGTTGCCTGCTGTGGTGGCTGCCTGTAGGAAGTGATAATTTGCCTCCTGAGAACAGGCTCGTGGATAGAGGAGGGCAAAACTGAAGGGAAGAAATGATGGAGATGGTTGATGCAAGTGAAGTGGAGCAGAGTCTACAAAAAAGGCAAAAAGGCAGCTTCAGTCTCCATTTGATACACAAATTGAGCTCAATAGCAGCAAAAAATGGCCATAAAATATTAATTCATTAGGTTGCCAGGAAGAAGTGAAAGCATTCATGTAAAAATTATATACACAGATATGTATGTGACAACTGTTCTCAAGTCATATCTCACCTTTTTTCTTTTTTTGTATCTAGAGTTTTAATAATTTCCAACCACACTGCTGTTAAAATGCAAAGACCACATGACTCCATGAATGGAGTCAGCACCAAGTGAGGTGAGATCACACTGAAGAAATGAGCTTTGGGGGAACTCCTGACAACCCAGATATTTTAATATTTTGACCTTCAAGTAATTAAAAACAAGGGGAATTCCCCCCAATAGCCTATAGGCTCCAAGTCTCATCTGCCTGCTTTTAGGGTAGGAAGGCTGACATCAGAAAGGCAGTGGGGGGCAAGGGAAGGAAGAGGGGAAAAAATCTGGGAACCAGAGTGAAGAGCAATCAACAGTTGAACAACACTGACTGCTGCAAAACTTACAAAACACAAAGTCATACAAATGGGATTCCTGTTAACCTTTGATAGACTATGGACTTTATATACACACACAGACTCCAAAGTTCACATCTGGCAGTCTAGAAAATACCACTACCCTAAGGATTAAATAATTTAGAATGCAATGTTGCATTATCACTGTATACAGAACACTATCTGACACACTGGCTAAAATGGACGGATTGTCCGAGAAAGATGCTCCCTCCCTCACCTCACCAGCACTGCCTCTAAAAAAAACCCAGGGTGAAAGACTTCCCTCTGTGGTTCCACTCCTGAAATTCACCTTGAAACTTCTCTGTCAAAGATGAGGGAAGTCCTGAGAGGAAGGGAGGAGAAAAGAAAAAAAGGATTCCTGCTCCCTCCAAACTCTGCTGCTACAGAACTCCTCTCCACTGGCTGAGGAGGCTGGACAGAAAGGGTGAAAAAAGCTCCTAAAGCAGGGAAAAAGCAAATATGTTTCTGAAACATATTTGAGATACACACAGAGCTCCAGACCCGGGGGGACACCTTTTCTCCCACTTTTTGAGGACAGCATGTGGCTTAATGCAGAGTATAGAGAGTCTACAGCCTGAGAGCAGCCACAGACAGGAGTGAGCAGAACTGCACTGCCAACAGGTCCAAACAGACATAATGGGAAGGTGTGCCCTCACCAGCTTTCTTGGAGTATTTGTAAAATGGGAGCACTGGAAAGTCAACACGTAGGAATGAGGAAGGGGATGGACAGCCTCAGTTCTGGGGAGGAGACTAAAGCACAGAGCAGATGGCAAAGCTAATATATCCCTAAAAGCCAGCTTTGTATATGTACCCTAATACCAGTGTATGGGACAGAACCTTGCTGATGACTTGCCAGTTCAGTTCTACCACCTTCACAGCCTTTAAAGCTGGTGAGAATCTGGCTTGTGTGCGCTTATTCCAAAGCCCTTTGAGGCATGCAGTCTTGTTTCCACCTCTACTAAACCAAAACAGCCATAAGCTCTTGGGGGAAAGATAAAAAAAATCCGCATTCCCATGTGTGTCTCCCACCCTTCCCCTATAATCACCTCTCTTCCTCTAGGCCACAGACAACTGAAGAGCTGCCTTGCTCTCCACTCCTAAGGCCATTCCCAGCAGATCTGGCTAGGCAGGAACAGCAAGCTCTGCTCCCTCAGCCTCATCACACAGCCAGACCACAAAGGTTCCTTCCTGCCCTGTGATAGCTTCAACAAGAATTGCCTGTACAGGACATTGTGTTGCAGCAGACTGGACAAATTTTGGCCCTTAATCCTGAACCCAGCTTGCAAAGGATGAGAAGGCTCCATGGGAGCAGGAGCTGCGGGAATTCTCCAATTTCAAGCTCTACAGTCCTAAATATTGCCAGTGTAATCATTATCCACTCAGAAATACAAAAAAGAACCCTATCCAAAATATCTCACTCAGTCTGCCCTGCATGACTGGGCCAAAAGGACATAAAAGAAAGTGAGACAGTGTAGGACAGCAGAGAAAAAGAAACATAGGGCAAAGTCAGGCTGGAGGAAATTAAACCACCTCCGTGCAAGTCTGCTAAAATCATCACTGGATTTACCAGCCCAGTTCCACCTTCTTCAGACCAAAAAGGGTTTGCTGCAGTAAATGTACTACAGAAGAAAGAAGTGCATAGTTTAGTTTATTTTTTTTGGTAGACACTTAAAACTCAGCAGAATTTATGTGAAGATCTCAGAGTTGCAGTTTTAGCCTCTCTTCCCTAGCCAATGGGTACCTGTTGGGGCAGAGATGGTGGAAATGGACCAGTAGCACCAAGAAATTCAGTGGGAGCACCAACTCCACAGCAGGAATTACTAATGAACAAAACGGGGGGAGTGGTGAAGAGAGAAAGAGAGAGAGCTAGGGAGAAGTGGAGGAGACATAATTCGCAGTAATCGAAGTCTGCATTGGCTAAACCCTATCAACACTTCCCTAGGTAAGGCCCCATTATGTCTGCAGCAAGACCTCTGGCTCCGACAGAGAGCTGTAGAGGGTGTAGCCCAACTCATCCACTTCTTCAGGGGTGAGCTCTGAAAACAAGTTCACCTTGGGGTTCAGGGCACTAGGGAGGACACCTGCCTCCAAGTAGCGGATCAGCCCCTTCAGTGCCTGCAAGAAGCGATCAGCCAGCATGTCCTGGGACCAGTCGGACTCCTCCTGGGAGAGGTGCAGGATGACATTGGTGAGCTGGCTGGCAGTGAGGTGTCCCAGAGCCGGGTTTAACTTGCACACTGCTTTGAAGATCTTGAGGCACAAGCAGCGGCAGCCAGAATCCCCCTGGTCCAGGGCGCGGAGGCGAGCTGTTTCTGCTGGCCGCAGGCTCAGTCGCCACAAGTTGTCGTTCTGGGCCAATCGGTGAGGTTTGGCAACGAGGACGATGTCCCCCAGTGTCAGGGATGGTAGAAAGTCAATAAAAAGATGCCGATCTGCATCATACTGGACTTCCAGTGTCAAATCTGCTGGGGGAGCCGCAGGACGGATCACATAGTCCAAGAGACTCCCAATTGCTGGCCAGTTGATGGACCCAGCTACAACCTTTTCAAAGGTGTCTGCTACAGTTTTGGGGGAAAGGTAACCTCCCACCACACAGCGGTCCCAGTAGCTGCTCCCACGAGGAAAGTACTCTGGGTTTTCTCGACGCACCAAGTAGAAGCCAGGAATGTTCATGATAGTGTCCTCCCCGGGGATACACGACCACAGGTTCTGCTCCAGCATGAGAGGTACAATGAGCTGGATGTGGTCAGCTGTCACTACCTTTCACAAGAGAGAAAAGTCAGTAAGAATAAGCTTTTTCTCTCCATATTCATTTTATTCACCACCTTTAGGTAGCCTTCTGTCCAAAGGAACCTGGAATAAGGATTCAGCTGTCTCACTCTCCTCTCTGCGTGGGATTCTCAGCCTCCCTTTGTTAAAAGGCATTCTGAAGGACTATTTCCAGCCATCAGTGGGATAATTCCAAGGTATAGCCATAGTGCTTATGTGGTATGTACTATTTAGAGACCTGACGTGGACTGCATATAGATGAATCATTCTGCCTCATGTTGCTTTAAGTCTGCTCCTTGGTTGTGAGGTGCAGCTGGCCTAGGGCACAGCAACACCACATGACAATTTAAACAGGAGGCAGAGTATTTTCTTGACAAGCTTCCGTTGCCATGGTTTAATAATCCAATGCTACAGCTAGGTACACTGCCCTCACCTGGTCTGCCACATTGTTTGGAAAAAGGTCGATAAAGATCCCTTTTCATCAATGTGATTAAGACCCCAGGTCTAAGTTTCACTGGGCATTCCATGCTCCATTCCAGAGCTCTGACTCAAACAAAGAAGTATGCCTCTGAATCACTCACTATAGCCATAGGCATCTTGCCATCAGGGAGATATTGCAGCAGGGACTGCTGTCCAATCCAGGTCTGTCATGCATTAACAAAAAAAAAAAAAAAAAAAAAAAAAAAATAAAGGGTAGGAAAGACCTACATGAATACATGGGAGTTCTAAGGGAATGTATTCGGATGGTTACAGAGGGATGGAGAGAAAAAGAGACGTGTACCAGAGAAACAGCAAGAAAAACACAACTAAAAGAAGAGACAGAGGGGAAACAAAGAAGGACTGAGATATTTTGGAGAAATTAACCAGAAAAAAGTAAAGGCTTTGCAGACAATGACAGAGCAGCCTGGTCATGCCTGTTCCAAAAGCACTGTGGGAATCAACGCCTGGCTCCACAGTGGGAAAGGCAACACCAGGGGCCTTATTACTGAGGAATGCTGTGCTGAGCCAGCAGTGCCATCAGGGAAGCCTGAAACAGCCCTGTGTGGTCAGCCTCCCGAACAAGGAGCCGTGATGCGTCCCAGGAGTTACCTGCAGGTCATCGTAGAGGCTGCCACTGAGGTACATGTCCCTCAGGGGCATGTCCGGCAGCTTGGCACGCAGGAAGCTGCGCAGCTCCGCGCAGATATCCACGGCCGCTTGCTTGGCCCGCGCCTGCTCGTCCGCCGGGATCGCCACCCGCCGCCGGTAGTAGGCGAACAGCTTCTCCTGCAGGGACAGGCGAAGGCAGGACTTCTTCAACTCCACCTGACTCCTCTTGGCAGATGGCTTGGGCTTTGTGGGTCGAAAGAAGTCTGCAAGACAGAAGGAAAACTGTTGAGGTTGCAGCTGATTTCGTTGTGAAGCGTTCCGCAGAACAGAATCTGCAGCGCAGAACTGCGGTCTCCCAGGTCTCAAAAAGCCCTTGGCAGACATTTTACAGGCTTTACGCAGCTACCACACCAAAGGGGCGTGCTGAGGAACTTCAAAACGTACTACTAAGAGCATCAAAACAGATGAAAACAAGTTACTAGAATTGAAATTTGGACAGACTAATATTGTGTACAAGGATGTAATTTTAATGGCTACGTGGGCAGTATCTCAATTTCATCAAAAATTCAGTGCTGTTACCAGTTCAAAAGCTTTCCGTGTGATGCCAGATCAGTGAATAAAACATGAACAACCACCATGATCTCCTTGAGTTTTGAACATCGAAACAGATTATTACAAATTACCAGCAAAAGCCAGTCTTGACTAGCATATGAGATCAGAGAAGTCTGTGCCACCTGGAAATGAAATAGTTGTTGGGAGTCTGATCAGTACAGTAATTAGGATGATGAGCTGACAGATCCTGGGGCCATCCCAGCTCAGGCCATCATAGCTCCACTGATACCCCCCTGAAATCTTCACTGGAAAAAGACCAGAGAGCCAACTCAGAGGCACAATGCAACAACACAAGGTTTACACTGCTGTCTACATTACTAAACAATGTCTGACCTGCACAGAGAGTCCCTTTTTTCCTGACTGGTTTCCCAAAGAAATGAATCCCATCTGTTTCAGATTTCTCTTAACATGGAAGAAGTTTCAGACGTTAACAATGAGAATTAAAGGGGAATTACAGATCCAAGAGAACTTTGGAAGGGCTGTGATACCTACGAGGTACAGGAGAAATCCCAAAGTCAGTGGCCCCATTAAAGCAATTGGCTGTTGCAGATTTGATGATTTGGCCACACAGCACAGGAGGAATGGATGACCAAGCTGTACACAAAGCCATCTATCCCAGCCTCAGTGCTGCTGTCTGTTGTCCCACTGGGTTCTTTTGGACACATTTAAGCTTTTTTTGTGTAAAGGAAATAATGCACTAAACCATAGGGAACTGGATTTCATTGCCTAGTTATGAAAAAAAATATTTTTTCTTACTGAGTTTTAATTTACTTCTAATTGAAGAATTTAAGACACCATCATCACTGTTTTTATTACTCAGCCCGTATGTTTGGGGACACCAATCAAATTATCTAGACCCCATTTAACACAGCTGTCTAATTTTTACTGTTTCCTCAGCAGAAAACCTATTGCCATCCCAAAGATAACTTCCTTTAAAATAATCTGGAAATCAAGTTAACAGCCTGATTCTGATTTTTAGTTTAAATCTCCAAATGTAAATCTCCTAGTGACCAGGGATAGAAAGTAAAACCATTGAGAACAAAGAACCAACCACACGTAACAAAACAAGGTTGGATTCTAAATCACTGATTATCCCACCCAGAAAGAAAACTACAGTGAAGACAATTGAAGACTATTGAAGACAAACACAGTGATAAGCAGTACTAAACAGGGAAACATCAATCCAGAAATTATTTGGAAAATGGTAGGAATAATACAGGAAATACTGTTATAAATTGCTACTACATTCCCAGCCCAAGTACTCCCCCCTTAAAAATATGCAAGCAAACTGGAATGACCCAAAGAAAGGCAGCAGAGTGCTTGAAATGAATGGAATAGCTTTCTATCAGGAAAAATTAGATATTCAGATTGAAAGAGCAAAAATGAGGGAGAATAAAGCTTAACACCATGAAATCATGAGAGGAATGAAGAGTGCAAATGGATGACCATTACTGACTAGTTCCCAATGTCAGCTCTGATTCTTGAAGTTACCAGTGGACCTGCTTAAAAGAAAAACATAAAAATCCCAGGCCAGACAGGGTATTTCCTTCCCCTGCATTCCTTTAAACAAATACAGGGTTTATAGGCCTGGATGACTCTCTGATGCAGGAGGACGACCATGCCTCTTACCAGTGTCTGCAGATGAAGGATCAGTGGGAAGGGTCTGCAGGGAGCGGCTGAGGCTGGTCTTCATGTCCTGGGTCAGCAGGCGTGAGGAGGAGCCCAGCCAGTTTGGCTCTTCCCAGCTTCTCTTTCCCGACTGGCTCAAGCGAGTGGGGCTGCTGGGAGCACTGATTGCCCGGTCGTACATCTAAACCGGGAAGAGTCTGAGTCACCAAGGGCCCAACGCTTGCATTCTACCCAGGCCACTGCCAGCACCCGCTCCGGAGCCGTGCCCGGTGCCGGCCGTGGCGCTCACTCACCCGCTTGACGGCCAGCGTGGCGATGCCCAGCATGGCGGCGCCCCCCACGCCCAGCACCAGCCGCGCGTTGGCCAGCACGAAGTCGATGGCGGTGCCGATGCCGTTGTCATCCTTCTTCCCTTTGCGCTGCCCAGCGCCTGCCATCTTACCTGCAAGCAGCAGGAGCGTTACACAGTGGGACAAAACGCGCGGCCCTGACGGTTCACCCCCTTCTCCCACACCTCACACCCGCCGCTGCTCCCGGGTTTTACCACAGGAAGGGACCACCCAACCCTGCACCCTCCCCTAATTATGTTCCCTCAAAGAGCTGCTTGCTCCCAGCAGTGCCAGGACAGTACTGACCAAGCAACGTCCAGTGCCTGAGGGAACACATCCAAATTTGATGTAAGGTTTCTAATAATTGAATAGGTTTAATGAAAGGAAGTAGAATTTACTTCCACTGTGTTTTGCAATAAAATCCTGCATATTAAGGAAAACCCTCTAATTATTCAGGTATTTTTCTTATAATTTGTGCTTCTCAAGCAAAGCACATCCAATTTATTTTGTAATTTCTAATGTAACAAGTGTGATTTTGCTCACAGACAAGGCAATAGAGGGTTGGTCAACTGTCTGGCACAAAGTGGAATCTTCCCCAAGAACTGACAGGCAGTCTCAGAGCTTCCATTCACTGATTAATTTCTGAACAGTGTCCAATCCCAGATACTTCAAAGACACCCAAGAATCAACAGCAGAGACTGCAACACATCATAAAAGGAACAGCTCCCCTGCCTTCATTTGATGTTTATTCCTGCCCTTGGGGCTGGTGGGTTTGACTTGCAGACAAATCATGTAAAACACTGACATGAATATTGTCTTACATGTGTACTTTTGTGTCCTCAAATTTCCACTTAACCTGACCTTGAAATTTAAATTTAAAGAGTCTCTCAGGCCAACATGGCCTCAAGCTGTGCCAGCAAAGGCTCAGGCTGGACAGCAGGAATTTCCTCACAGAATGGGTGATTAGACACTGGAATGGCTGCCCAGCGAGGTGATGGAGTTACCATCCCTGGGGGTGTTTAACTTGGACGTGACAGGCAGTGCCATGTTCTAGTTACAAGGTGGTCATCAAAGATAGGACTCAATGATCTCAGAGGGCTTTTCCAACCTGAATGATTCTGTGATCCTGAAAAACACACTGCCATCACTGTAGCCATAGGGAGATCCCCAGTGAACCTGTATGAAAACACCAAGAAACTCCTGCACTGTGACTTTAGGTCTGTTTTCTGAATCAGTGTCCAAGGCTCTGAGCCCGCCTGCCTGATTGGGGTGGTTTAAAACTAACATTTGTTTTTTCTAAAGCCAAGCCAGTGGGAATGTTCCTGCCTGGATGAACCAAGAATACATTCACTTGTCATTCCCAAGCAGAAAAAACCCTGCACTCTCGCAAAGCTCACTCTAACAGCAGCATGAAGAACGCAGTTTTATCATTGAAAATGACCTACCTGTGACCTAATGCATTTGTGAAGAGAACAGGAGAGCCCTCCTGGTGTACCTGTGGAAGCACCTTCAGGACTTCTTCAAGAAAGTGGTGGGTAGTGAGTGTTAATCATCTCTTCAGGCTGGTGAGAGGATTTTGGAAAGAAGAGGAAGGTACGTGAGACCGGTGGGAGCTACGGGGAATCGCTAAACCAGGCCCCCGAGCTTGCTCTGCAGGAAAGCCTGTCCCTTCTCCAGCTGCCTTTCCTTGTCCTCCAGCCGCTGCAGCCCCTGGTTCCGGCGGAACTCACGGCGGACGGAGGCGAGGTAGAAATCCCGGTCGGTGTAGCGCAGGCCGCGGCCGCGGCGCAGCAGAGCGCGGTACAGAGTCAGCACCGCCTCCCGGGACCACGCGGCCATGGGGGACAGGTGTGGGGCGCGGGCGAGCGACCTGCAGAGGAGTGACCGAGGGCGGGATCCGGGTCAGCTTCTCCCTTCCCGAGGGACCCGCCGGCCGCCGCCTGCCGCTCCGCGGCGGGCCTCGCTCGGTGCCGTGTCCGCCTGTCCAACGGCCCGGGGTAACGGCCGGGCCGGGCCGGGCCGGACCGGGCCGAGGCGCGGGCGGGGCGCGGGGGCCGCTGCAGCCCCGCGGGAGGAGCGCGGCCGCCCCGCTCTCACCGGGCTGGACACGGGGCCGCTCCGGGGCCGCTCCCGGGGTCACCCGGCAGCGCCGCGCTTCCGCTTCCGGGCCGTGCCCCCGCGCCCGCCAATGGCAGCGCCAGCGCCGCGGGCAGCGAGCCGCGCGGGCCTGAGGCGGCGGCGGCGCGGCGCTGCCGCCCCCTGGCGGCCAGGAGGGGAGCTGCCCGCGCCCGTCCCGCCCCGGCAGCCCGGGATGCTCCCGGCCGGGAAGGGCCCCCGGCAGCCCGGGATGCTCCCGGCCGGGAAGGGCCCCCGGAGCCCGGGATGCTCCCGGCCGGGAAGGGCCCCCGGCAGCCCGGGATGCTCCCGGCCGGGAAGGGCCCCCGGCAGCCCGGGATGCTCCCGGCCGGGAAGGGCCCCCGGCAGCCCGGGATGCTCCCGGCCGGGAAGGGCCCCCGGCAGCCCGGGATGCTCCCAGCCGGGAAGGGCCCCCGGAGCCCGGGATGCTCCCGGCCGGGAAGGGCCCCCGGCAGCCCGGGATGCTCCGGTTCGGGAAGGGCCCCCGGCAGCCCGGGATGCTCCCGGCCGGGAAGGGCCCCCGGCAGCCCGGGATGCTCCCGGCCGGGAAGGACCCCCGGCAGCCCGGGATGCTCCGGTTCGGGAAGGGCCCCCGGCAGCCCGGGATGCTCCGGTTCGGGAAGGGCCCCCGGCAGCCCGGGCTCCCGCTGCCCGGGGCTCCGTGTGCGGCTCCGTGTGCTGCGGCACAGCGCGCTGGGCTGCCGGCCCCGAAAGGCAGCGTGTCTGCCGTGCGCCACGGTCATGGAATCACGGATTCCGTTAAATTGGAGAAGACCTCTGAGGTCATGTAGTCCAGGCTCTGACTGAATAACACCTTGTCAACCACATCATGGCACTGAGTGCCATGTCCAGTCTTTCCTTAAACATCTCCGGGGACGATGACTCCAGCACCTCCCTGGCAGCCCATCCCTAATGTCTCATAGCCCTTTCTGCAAATGAATTTCCCCTAATGTCCAGCCTGACCCTCCCCTGGAAGAGAGCAGTGGATCAGTGCTGCATCTCAAGGTTCTTCTGACTTCTTACAGTGCTTTTTACCGACTAACTTATCAAATTCAAGCTCCTTTATCTCCAAAGAACCCCTAGAGATCAGGGCTTGGTCTGGAAGCCTCTAGGCTCTAGGAGAAGGGCAGTAGCTAGCAGCCTCTCTGGGGTCTGCCTGAGATGATGGAAGAAGACTCCCAAAGCCACAACTTTTTGCTCCACTGTCCAGGTGTAAATCCCACTTTTCCATTCTCACATTCTGTACCATGAGGTGTCTCTGGGACATATCTAAAGGAAGGGGATGGCTCCTTAGCCATCCCCTCCTCCCCAGGTCCTACCTAAATATAAAACATAATGTGCTGTGCCTCCCCTGGAGGGGAGGGTGAGAGAAAGAGCAAATGGTGTGTAACAGAGGAGAGCCACATCACTTCACACAATTCTCAGTGACACCAGATATGACAGTGATAGAGCTGAACAGGAAGAAAAACAGAAGCTCTGGACTGGCTCACTCTGTGCCAATCTCCTCTTGCTCATTTCCTTTCTGAGATAAACAACCTCAATCGTTTTGATCTCTCTGTGAGCGAATTTGCCATGCCCCTAATCAGCCCTTTCTGAGAAGGGCTTACTTGAACTGCAGACAGTATTCCCAGAGAGGCCGTGCTAGTCATTTACATAATAGCATTATCATATTTTCCATATTATTCCCTCCTTCTTCCTTCTGCATGCTAATATTTTGTGTATGCTTTTTTTTTTTTTTTTAAACTTGCAGCTACTCTCAGAGCCAGGGTTTGTGTGACATCCATATTATTTCTTGGGTTGCTAGAGAACATCTGGAGCTTTGTAATTCTTATGTGCAATTTGTTTTCCCTCTTCTGACCTTGCACGTACCCAGTTGATCCTTGGCAAATATGTGGTGTTCCCCATTTGCCACATTTGCATTTTACTCAGTCCTTTTTGATCTCCTCAAGAGTCAATAGTTTTGAGTCAGCTTTTAAAAATGTTTGGTATATTGCTCATCTTTGTTTCCAGATCATCAGTTCCTATACTGGGCTATCCAAGACCTCGGAGGCAGCATTCCCACTCTTTACCTGCTGCCAGAATGAAAATCGATCTTTGACCCTTCCTCCCGGCTTCCTGCCTCCTCCTTGGGTTGTTAATCCTCAGAAATACTTCCCTTCTCACAAGCGGGCTCTGTCACCCCTGGGCAGGTGTGCTGATAAGCCCAGTCCCCAAAACTCCCAAGTCTGGACCAAAACTTGAGCAGCCACATGTGGCAAACCGCTGGAGCACTGCCAATGGGATCTGCCGGGTCAGGCTGAGCAGTGATGGGCTTCCCTGCTGCCCTCCTGCCATGGCAGCCAAGGACTGCCACCTCCATAAGCGCCCCCTCCCCAGCCCGGCCCCCTTGGGTTGTGCCTGTTTTGGTGTTTCTCTCTGTTCTTTCCCCCCCAGGCTGGCTGCCAGCTCCCGGGCCTCTCGCCAGCAGCTGCGTGTGCGTGTTGAGCGCTCCTCCACCCACACTGTGCACCGTCTCCAAGTGCCCCAGCCCTTGCAGGGACGTCACTCGCTGTGCCCACTGCCCCATCAGCGCTGCCCACGCCTGCATTGTGTGGGCAGGGGCCTCAACCTGCCCCTTGTCTCTTGCAAAGAGGAGGGTGAGTGCCAGGGCCGAGCAGCGCATGACTGACCCGCTCCAGCTGCCCTGCGAGTGCCCCACCTCTGGTGCCATGCCGGGGGTTGTACATTTGAACTCTGCCTTGAGACACTGAAGTGTGATCCCTCGTCTCCAGGTTTTCCAAACTCTGCTGACCCGCTGCACGCAGCTGGTGGGACCCACCCAGCACCCCAAAGACTTGTGCTGCCCTGAGGGCCCCAGGGCCCCGTTGCCTGCAGAACCCTGTTGCCCATGGGGAATGGGGTTCCCTCTGTGACTCTAGCCTGTATCCCTGTATGAAAGGGAATTTACTTGCCCTGACAGGGCCAGGTGCAGGCAGAGAGGAGGGAGCAGACCTTTGCTGTGCTCCTGGAGAACAATAACAACCTTTGTTTCTCGAAATGACCAAGTGAGCTTGAAATTTCAAAGGCAGCATGTGTGACAGGGCACAGTAACCTGTGCTGTTACCTGGAATAAGACTAAGGCATCCCCTCCTGTCCCCTGCCTTCTCAGGGGTCTCCAGAGCCGCCACTCCTCTGCTGGTCTTCTCATGCTTGCAGCCAGTCCTCCCGCTCAAGCAGCCGCTGGCACGGGCTTTGATGGTCGCTAAAAACAGCAAATGGCTGCCCCTGAGCCCAGCTTGCAGCCTCTGCTCCTGGGAGCCAAGGGCCATGCCCAGGGCTTCCCACCACCCATTCTGCAAGGGCAGGACCATTCCCAGCCATGGAGACATCCCTGTGCTGCCTGTCACCAGCCAGCAAACCCTCCCTGGGCAGCAGGGAGGTGAATGTGAGCCTCAGAGCTGCAAGTGGCATCTTGGAGGGGCTGTGCAGGGATGGGAAACAAACTGTGCTTGGAAGCAGAGGGCTGGTCTCTTAGTGGAGCCAGAAAGCAGTTCTAAAATGTGAGGGAGAAGATGGATAGTGACCCACCAATGGTATCTGAACTTGAGCTTAAAATCTTTAGTATCTTCCAGTAAATGGACCTCATAGGAGGCCTTTTGGTAGTCTCAGCCCTGTTCAACAGCTCTCTCTTTAATTGCAGCTCTGTTTCTTTACTTTTCTTGAGCAGTCACAAGGATTAATGGCATTTGAGATCCTGGTCTCCAGCTGTGACAAACCAGGAGGGGTGGAGGCCCAAGGGTGGCACACGTGGCTTCGTGACCTGAAGCTCCAGCAGCTTTGATGTTGAGTGCATGTGGAAAGACAGGTGGTGAGGGAGGAGAGACCACTGGTACACAGCCACTTTTCAAGGAACATTCCTGATCTAGAGCAGAGACCCACATTTTAGTAGGGACAGTAAATATATGATCTGGGAAGCCAAGCTCAGGGAATGTTTTTGACAGGGGGAAGAAGGGAAAGGTCCCAGCCTCGCTGCAGCTGAAGTGGGGTTTTTCAGACCCCTGGACTTACATCCCTGCAGTGCAGGGGGCTGCAAACACTGTCAGCAGCGAGTGGTCTCCTGTGTGAAGCAGAGCTGCTGTCCCTGTGAGGGGCTGCTCTGACAGTCACTGAGGAAGCTCAGTTTTATTACCTAACACATTGAAATTGCTTCTGTAGTACTTTCACAATTGGTTTGTGCCCACCTTCATTCCCAGCACGACTCATGTTTCTTCAAACAAATTTCTCCATGGCTGGGTTTGTTGGAGACTTTTCTCATTATTCCCTGACTGGTAAGATTTCATCCCCCAGCCTCCCTCACCCCATTTTTCACTTTGCACCAGCTGCATGCTGCAGGTTTCCAGAGCCATTCGGAGACCCTGCTTTTGTGAGTGCTGTTGTCCTTGCAATCTTGCATCCCTACGACAGCCCCTGTTTTCTGCAGGGGAGGTGTCGGCAGAGAGCAGAGGGCTTGCAGCTGGTGGTACCACCTGCCTGAGCTGAGCTGCACATGCTGCCCTCAGGGTTTCTTGTGCTCCTTTGCCTGCTGTGTGCTGGGATGAGGCCCTCTCGGCATGAACATGGGATTTTGGTTTGTGTAAGGGTATCCTGGACTCCAGCATCAGGTGTGGCTTGGTCCCATGTATGTATAGACCACCTGAGAAGGGCATGGCTGCTGTATTCTGCTGCTTCACTTCTTTTTTCCAAAGGCACCAATTGCACACCTTGCCCCTTAAATCACAGGCCCTTAGATTTATTTTTGTCCCGTTTACCTAGTTTTGGTTTTGCCATGGTCTGACATTCACTTCTGGGTAACAGTTTGAGACAAATGCTTTAAAAACACTGTGAAGCATAAAGAAGTGGGTAGATGTTTTCTACATTCTTTTATTTTTGTGTGTATGCCTGGTTCTTAGTAAGTGTCTGAGGGGGAAAACCTGATGATTTGTTGCTCTCTCTTTGGAAGAAGTCCAGACTGTAGAACAGGGCTAAAATGCCAGGAAAGAGTTTGCTGCATAGAGTCAGGCTTATGTTATTTTATTTTATGCATTCCTTGGATAACATATTTTCTTTAATTTCAGATCCTGGAGAAGTCATTTTAGATCTTTATTCAGCACAGCTTATTTGCTCTTCTTCTCAGTTTTCCTTATTTTTAGAAAGGTGAAGTGTGTTCCCAAATTAAATCGTTACTGAGATGGACTTCAGCCAAGAGGATCCGTGGTTCAAGCCATAAGGCACAGGAAACACAAGAGTAAAACAATGGAGTTTTATATTGTGTTTCGTTTGGCAGAGTGAGGAGAGATATGGCCTTGAAAGATTTGTATTCTTCCATAGCTGTAATATGTTTTAAAAGACAGTAAGGAGTATTTTCACTTCTCACTTTGCTTAAAAAAAATAAGCACACACAGAAATGCTGAAAATGTTGGGATTGCCAGATGCTCCTTAGTTCCAAGTAAAGTTTCATGTCTGGGGGTCTCAGAGATGCTTACACTGAAGTCCCAAACAATAGCTGAAGAGGGCTACTCCTTTACCTTTTTGCTGATATGCCTGTCCCTGCTGCGGCTTCAAAGGCACAGCTTGCAGCAGCCTGGCCCCAAGCCAGGCTCCTCAACCAAGCATCCATGCATTATATTCCTTATGTCAGCTTCTCACTTCAGTGATCTGGAGCCCCTTCTCTAGATGGGACAGTTTTGCAGTGACAGATCAAAGCCCCACAAAGCTCGCTCCCAGGTGAAGGTTTGCCTTTGGTGTGCCCAGGAGCCTCAGGAACACACGCCACTGCCAGGAAGCAGAACGTGCCTCCCTTCTGCCATGGCCGTAGCCAAATCCTCTCCGTGGCAGTGCTCTGGAAAGCAGGGCAGCCAGTGCCTGCAGCTGTGGGCACGTGAGCATGAAGCCATTTGCTGGTGACGTTTTCTGGGGCTGGGGTGACTCTCCCTGGCTGCTCCACGGGCTGCCTGCCAGCCAGCTGAGACCTCTGCTTCCCCAGCTGAGCCGCTAAAGCAGCAAGATTTAGAGAATAATATAAAATTGGATTAATACTTAAAAATTAACTGTCCCTGCTAAGCAGCACATTAAAACATGTCCTTACACAGGGAGCAAACATATCCCAGCAACACAAACAAACAGCCGGCAAAATGGGGTCTGGTATCCCCCTTCCAGCTTTCTGAAAGGTGTCTTAAGTTTATAATGAAGTCACTTTGTTTCCAAGCAGCCTGGTGTTTGGAAACAGCATATCCATCCCTTTATCAGCTAGCCTGATATGCATCAGTAAGGAATCAGCTGGAGCCAGCCCCTCTGTGAGCCAGAGGGTTGCTCACAGCCTCCCCACTGAGCAGTGTTGCACAGTGCCCAGGATGAGCACCAGACATCCATGACAAAGAGCAAGAGCTTGGGAGAAACCACCGACTTCCCGGCAGGTCACGCCAGAGCTCCTCCAGGATGCATCACCCCATCTAACACCTGCTGGGGTACTGAAATGCCGCAAAACACGCAGGATCGCTTGGCATCAGATGGCTTGCAGGCTCCTGATTCCATATAGTGCTTAAGGCTCTGTATCCATACCCAGGATGCATGCTGCATTGGTGTGTTGAGGGACCCTCTGACATGGTAAATGGGGCTTGTGGTGAGGCCACATGCTCCCCACTGCTCCTACAAATTAAAATCTCCATCCCAGACTGGTTTGTCCAAGTGTCAACGCCTCTCGCTCACAGAGGCACTTGAAGCTCCTGCAGCAGAAGCTCATGCTTTCCAGGGAAAAAGGTCTTTTAAAACCTTACAAGAAACAAAAAGAAATGCCATTCATGTTAGTTTTTAAAATAATAAAAATGTCAGTAAGGATTTTGTGTTAGAGGCAAGAAAAATAACGTGGGAGAACCTTTGACCTAGTCAACGCTCATTTCTTAAACTGTCTCACTAAGTTGCCATTGGTCTGTGCTTACAGAGGTATACTTCACCTCTTGAAAAATTGAAATTTCAAGCATGCTGGTCATCAACTATTTTTAGATTATCCCCTGTTCAGGCACAAAAATACAGTGATCACTAAGAATGCTAAAAATTCTCAATAGAAAATTTTAATTGCTAATTTTGAGTAGCAGGTTTCTTTCACGCCCTTTGTTCCAGAGACTGAAACAGCAAAACTGCATTAAGCAATGCACAGCACAAGCCTCTAGTTTGATGAGACCCTTCCACAAAAAGAGAATTGAGAACATTAGACTGGTATGGATGAAAGAAAGATGAGGGAATTCACTGGAGCTAATAATTATGAGGAAAATAACCTATGATGCTTACAGTTAGTATCTCTAAATGGAATCAGGAATGAACCTGAAGCATAAGACACTTTAAAAGGTAAAAACATTAAATAGCTGTAGGTGGCACATGAGATTGCAAAAGGCCCTTGCCAAAAACACTGCAGAGGCCAGATGCTTAGGAGGATTCAGAGCAGGACCAGGCTTTGATACCAAGTAATGGGAACAGCCAAAACTACAGCAGACAGGTTTAAAAATAAACCAAAACAAGGAGGTCATGTTCTCTCATGCACTGTGCCAAAAGTCAGCCACCAGAGAGGCATTTCTGCAGTGGGTAGGTTTAATTTAGGGCTCCTGATTTCCAGGGCTTTACTTGGAAAAATGGATGCATCCAAAGGAGCAAAGATGGTGTCAAGGAACCATTTTATGAGATGATGCTGGTTCCCACATCCACCAGCTCTTCTGAGAGCACGTAGCAGCCATCATTCCCCACTCATGTGCCTTTACGTGTTCATACTCGCCTAACACGCAGATTAGGTCTGACAGGGGCCAACAAAATCAGGAATCAGTCCCCAGGCCAGCTAGGCTCCCCTTCCATCTCCCTTCTTGGGAACAGTGTTCTGCCAAGATAGGAAGCTCCCTCACTCCATTTTCCAGCAGCCCCCTTGGCCAGGCAATCAGAAATAAAAGCTGTCACACACATCTTGGTTTCCTTTCATACTTTGTAAATTTTTTTAATTTTTTATTATTATCTCCTCCTTTTAAGCATCCCTTTAAGGGTGAAATGAAATCCAACCATTTACAGAGAAAATGATTTCAGAATGTACATTTGATTTATCCTTACAAAAAGTTCATTATTACTTGCTGTTTATAAATTACAGAGTTGAAAGGAGCTTTGCAGATGCTCTTATTTTTTTCTCTCCTTTTTAGTTTTTGGCAAGTCCACGCATTCTTTTTCCAAATCAGGGTGTCCTGGAGCCCCTCCAGGAGCAACACTACCAGTAGGTCCAGGTGGACCCCAGGCTCAGAAGTGCTGCTGGACCACCTCCAGGATGATACTGCGTCATCACCCGCACAGGCAGGAAAAAACAGTCGTTTGAATCTTAAGAGTATTTCAGATCCCTTCTTAATCCATTACCTGTAGTGCCCAAAGCTTTAAAATGTCCGTGTATTGCATTAGAAACAGTTCTTTCTCAGTGCTGGATCTGAGCCCCTCCTGCCACTCCTTTACCCTCCAGCTCCCCTTCCCTTTCCATAACAGGAGTGAGTTTGTCCAATGTCTCAGAAATCAGAAAGGAGGGGATTAGGGAGGGTAGGGAGAACACAATGATGGAGGGATACAGGAGCCATTCTCCCACTCGCTTCCCTCCTTTCTCACCAAGGTTAGAGGTCAGTGAAGCCAGGACGAGCCGTCCCTTCCCTCTTCACCACCAGTGTTCACTAATGGAACCAGGAGTGACCCTGGACACACGTCTTCACAGTGCAGAGGCATAGCAGCCACAGAGATTGCCGGCAGGAGCTGGGACACTGGGACACAGCCCCAGGGATACTGAGGAGGGGAAGAGACACCATCCCACAAGGAAACAGCAAGGCAGCCAGAGGGGAATGAGCACCCATTCTGCTCTGACACTCTCCCTCCATGCCAACTCTGTTTCCTTGTTCACCTGTCACAGAGACACAGAGTAGGTTGGCCTGGGCAGCACAACCACAACACCTCAGCAGGACACAGGGAACAGAGAAAGCAACAGCAAGAGTGGGCTTGAGCATGTCACCGTCCATACCAACCACAGGCACAAAGTCACCGTGTCTTTTCTGTCACTTGGCTGTGGCATTAGCCCCCGATGGGTAAATACTTCTAACTTGTCCTATTCCCTCTGCTTTAGCAAGCTCACCTGCTGCAGGTGCACCAAAGCCCATGTCCTTCCTTTCACTTGGGGCAAAAGAGGAAGAGGCATTCTCCAGTCCAAAGCCATGCATAGGCACACAATCTCTTTCTAGGTGGGAAGCACAGACAGAAATAAGTGCAAGGCTTGGGTGTGTGCAAGACTGTCGTTACCTATTTCCTGGCCCCACTTTTCAACAATTTGAAGGTAAAAAAGGTTTTGGGAATGAAAAAGCACAAGGCTGAGGAGGGCTGCAGGAAAAGGCTGGTGATGTATTCCCTCTGTCCACTGGACAGTTTGGTCCAAGGGAGACAGCAGGATTCACTGCCCACTGCCCACTGCCCCCATGGGCTGCAACAACCCACAGACATCAGGCTCTGATAGTCTGATCCCAGTTCCAGCTCAGTGCCAGGACAAGGTTCTTTCCCTTCTCAAATCTCAGAACCTGGTTCAGGTAAGATGAAGGAGCCTCAGTGCTCACCTCAGAGTCCAGCACTGGGAAACAAGGATCTGACACAAACCTGCCTCCTGCTTTGCCTCTCTCACCACCTCACACACACACATACTTTTGACTTCCCTCTTGTGGCAGCTGCCTGGAGGGGTGGCTGTCCCACCTGCAGCTGGCTGCAGAGGTCCCAGCAGGCAGCACAGGCAAGGCTGAGCAGAGGGTAAGCCACCACCTTGGAAAATCACTGTGTGAAAGCCAGCTTAGTAGTGTCTGTTCCCTCCAGGGACAAGAAGGAAGATTTTTAATGACAAGCACTCTAGCTCCCTAAGGATAATAAACACAGGGGTAGCCAGACAAATTAGACAAACATTGACTGGTTTGGCCTTAAATCAAAAAAACGCTTAAACAATTCTTGAGAAAGAGAAACAATAAAGAATGCATTTCATCTGTAAAGCCCCTTCCTCCCAGTACAACTGAAGTCTGGTTTCAATTTAATTTCTTAAGAATAAGGAAGTGAGTAAGTCCAGGAGGCAGGCAGGGCAGGAGTTCTGCAGAAGAGCCCCAGCATTCCTTTTCCAGCAACACCTTCTTCTCCAGCCCAAGGGAGCAGAAGGGAGAGACAAATCAGAGGAAGAAGAGGAGAATGGTGGAGCAAATAATGGAGGAGAGAAGGCAACAGGTTGTAGTTCAGGAATGGGAGAAGCAGATACTGCAGCTGTGGGTCTGTCAAACTCCCAAGAGACAAGGGCCACACCTCAACACTGAAAACGTGACTGCTGTGCACTAAAAATCCCCAAGGATGGCCATGCATGGGAAGGGCTGATATCAGAGGAAAGGCTGCTCCCACTGTGGGAGATAAGGAGATGCAACCCGAGCACACACGAACTTCAGCTCCTGCTGAACTGGGGCTCTGGTGCTGCCAAAGCAAAAGACTGGCTTGTCTTTCTCCTCTGCCTCCAGCAAAGCCTGGCACTGACCTTGTGTTATCATCACTGAGACAAAGCAAAGCCCAAAGGTCCAAGAGCAGACCTTAGGCTCCTTCCTCAGAGTAAAAATGGGAAATGGCTTCTTCCTCCCATGCTGTGCTGCTGCTGAATTGCACAAGCTAACACACCTGCTTTCCTCCAGCTGTCCCTGGGGAAAGCATCTTCTCCCCGTGCTGCATCCTCAGTACTACAGCTTTCATCTTGCTCAATACAGGCTCCTCCTTTCTCAGCTGGGACCCTGTTTCTCTATCATCTCTCCACACCTAAGACCTCCACACAGTAGCTCAGCCCATGACTGAGAAGCCCATGACTGTGACAGGAGTTCCTTCTGCTACATCAATAAGTCTGGACTTAAAAAAGCCACAACTTCCCTTTGGGGGAAGAGCATTCTGCCTAGCAAAGTTTGTCTGTCCACCCAGTTCCCAAAGGGGCTTCTCTAATTGTGGGGAAGACATAACAGAACTGAGAATGGTGATGCTAAAGAAACAAAAATAATAACATATAAGAGGTTCCCTTCAGTTTTTCTGAGTAGGCATTATGGCACACAACATGTGGAAGCAGCTAAGGTGAACTGCTAAGGCAGTCTCTGCCTTATTAGGCAAGCAAGTTATTTTTGTTGACAATTTTCTCTTTTTTTTTTTTCCTTCCTAGTCCCCTCTCTAGAGAAGAGAGAGGCATAGGTAGGAATTAAGCACAAGGGTGGCACGTGCTGGGCAACACAGGACCATGGAACCCTGATGGAGTTAAGGGCAATGAAAGCCCTCCTGCTTTAGAACAGCTGGCCAGAAGGGCCACACTTCTTTGTGCCAATGCCTTCCTCTTTATCCTCCTCCATGATTCCTGCTTGGAACATGAGTCAGTCTTTCCACTGCAAGGCTAAGAGAGCAAGTTCATTATGATTTTCACCCTCTGCCCACTACGACCCAGGCTCTGGGCACCCTGTCAAGCCATCTGCTAAGGAAGGGTGGTGGTAAGAGTGGAGACAACAATCTGCCTCCTCAGTGAGCTGAACAATCCAATACAACAGCAGGCCAGATCCTCACTGCCCGTGCCTGAGCAGACACCATCCCAACCAGCTGAAGCTAGCAGACTCCTAAATCCCTTCTCCTCTCCATGGTCTTATCTGCATGGCCCAGGCTGCAGATGTAGGCTGCACACACTGTGGATTGTACTGTGGTCCCCAAACAGTCTCTTGGCCCCAGGAAGAATCTGCCCATGGCTTGTTTCTTCATGAGAGCCCCTCACACCCTAAGGTCAGATAGATGGATTCTGTGCATTGACAGGCTTTGTTTGCCCACAACAATCAAAATTTTGCCCTTCCTCTTCTCCCTTTTATTTACCCCATGGTAAGAAGGAGTACCCAGCACATGTAAGCAGCAGCCCTGCTACAGGCACAGCCTGCAGGGCTCTAGAGGCAGCCAGAGAGGCTTGCAACAGTCCTGCAAGCGTAGCACTGCTATGCACAGCCGATGCTATCCCTGGTCCTCTCCTATGAATTGCCCAAGAAGTCATCCATGCCAACACTGAGATTAGAGCTTCTGGATCCCACCATTTTCTGCAAGCACACACAGCCAAGCCACACTATGTCCTCCTCCCCCCCTCAATACTGGTAATAAACACCCAAGTGCACACCAAACCCATGCATGTGAGCACTCATGCACACAGGCAACCATGCACTTGCAAACATACACTCCCACCATCTGACTGAGTCCCCTGCAGCTTATCCCAGCCCCAACAGAAGCATGTACTGCAGGGAATATGCTTTGGCTTCTGTAGGACAAGTCCATGCAGTGTTGTGGGAGCAGGAGGAAAAATCAGCAGAAAAAAACCCTTAAACCCAGCTTTCTCCTCTGCTTCCTATCTGCTCCAGGATTGGTAGGGTACTGGGGCAAGATCCAGCCCAGGACAGAACACATTAAGCCTGTGCAAGGGGCTGCATATTTAGAAGGACACCTTGGAAGCAAAGGATTTCCCTTCCCCAAAATACCCTTTGAATATACAGTATTTAAAAAAAAAAAAAAAAAGCATACTGAGATGCTTTTGCACATTCACTCATCCAAAAAATGCCAGTGACACACATCTGCACACACAACCACTCACAAGAGTTTGTGCCTGCTGACTCACATGCTCACTGAATAGCCCAGGCTTGCATCTATGCTTGCTCCAATCCACAAAGGATGAGGGTGGATGGGAACAGCTGCCCTCTCTCCCCATGGGACCCTCTCAGCCTCCCCCGGAGGAAAATCTGCCAGCTGGCTGCAGAGATTCTCTCCAGCCAGCAGGAGAGGCTCAGAAGATGCCATGAAGTCTTTATGCTACTACAGAGTGGGTCCTCAACATCTCTCTTCCTCCTGTCCATGCCTCCCTTCATGTGACTGAGGAATTTGGGTTCCCAGGCATCACCCTGGGATGAAGGGAAGAAGAACAGGAAGTGAGGGAGGGCAGAGGCCCCAGAAAAACAGCACACCCTGCCCATAAACAAAGGAAACAAAAGAAGAAAAGGAACAGATGAAAACACCCGACTCTTTCCCTTTGTTGTGAAGTTCTGATTTCCCACCCGAGCCTGAGCCTCGGTGGCCTCACCCAGCACCCTCCGCCTTTCGGTAGGGGTTCTCCAACAAGTAGCGGAACCGCTGGTAGTTCTTGAGCAGGTACTTGGGAGCATACATCTGCTCCTTGGGGTCAGCAGGGGGATACTCCTGCATAGTACCATCAAACCAGCCCCCAGTCCGGATCAGCTCCCGGATATAATTGAGGTCTCGTTTATCCTCGTAGTCACCCCAGCGGGGAAAGTCCCCATTCTGGGCTGACACCAGTTTGAAGTAGATCCCCTCTGGGGTGAAACACCAGGAGCAGTGCCAGCCAGCGAAGTGGAGTGGGCTGCCCAATGACCACTGCACCAGGATGTGTCCTGTGCTGTTCTCATACTGCCGAAACCCAGGCATGGTGTAGTACTCACGGCGTCGCAAACGTATCCCGTCAGTAGCATAGACAGCCTGGAGCATCCCCATGGTGCAGCCTGAGACCACCTCCAAGGTGCCCGGTTGCTTCCAGAAGAAGCCATAGAGCGACTTACGCATGTGAAAGGCGAAGGGCTCTGTCCAGCCGTCGTAGAGCTTGAGGAAAAGCACGCCATCACGGGCCGGGATCTCATCAGCATCATCAATGATGAAGACGTCGTCCGGGCGCAGGTTGCGGAGGCGAGAGATGCCATCCCGGGTGAGGAAGGTACGCAGGTAATCGTCAGCAATCCAGCCATCCTGGCGGCCACCAGGGGGGAAGTGGTCCAGGAAAACGTAGAGCACCTTGTGGCGGATGTAGTCAAAGGAGCCGTTGAGGAGCATCTCGCGGAACTTGAGTGGCCGCGGCTCTCCATAGGCTGTGAAGTTGGACTCGCACACCACAAAAGCATCCACCACGTCTCCCAGCTCATGGAAGCGGACATCCAGCAGGTCAAACTCGTGGTTGACGTTGATGGCATTGATCACCCGCCGGGGGATCTCCCGCGGCACGAGGCGGTCCTTGGTGGGCAGGTTGGAGTACTGGACCACGGTGGGGACCCCACAGCTGGGGCCGTGCCAGCCCGGCAGACACACGCATTCCACCCACTTGCGCCGCTTGGTTCCGCTGGCGCTCAGCGGCTTCCGAGCTGGCCGCCCCGAGGCTGCACCATCCGCTCGCTCCTCCTGCCGACCTCCCACGGGTGGCTTCTCCAACACCTTGGTGCCTGGTTTAAAGCAAATGCCACCGGCTTTGGTACGGACAAAGTATTCTGTTGAGTCTTCTGGCAGCACGAACTCAACCTTGTGCAGCTCTTCGCTGGCTCTGCTGGGAGACAGGGGCTGGAGCAAGGGGGAGTGGGAGTACAGGGGTGTGCGGAGGAACTCCGCACCCCCTGGCTCAGGGCTGACCTGAGGCGTGACGGGGGCATTGTTCCAGAAGAAGCTGGAGACGAGGTTGGGACTAAGCGAAGCCAGCTCCCTGGGGAAGGTGACATAGGAAAGGGCCTTGAGGAAGTGCAAGAAGGAGATGAGGCAGAGACCAGCCATGCAGAGAGTCAGAAAGAGTTTATGGCGTCTCATCTTCATCCTGTGGAAGAGCCACGAAAAGGAAAGTCACATTCAATAGTTACTGAGGTGCAGAAAGTTTACCACTGTTAGAAAAACAGGTTGGGGAAGGCAGGAATGCTGGTCCAAATTCATCGTGCATCTTTAGAGACTTGACTCCAAGAACTACACCCCCACCCCCTGCCATCTTCAGTGGGCCTTTTGCTTCTGCTGGGTTACATCAAGCTGAACCTCTGCTAGATCAGTCTCATAAATCCACAAAGACAAGAAAGGCACTGGCAATGGGGTAGAAAGACAGGAAATCCAGAATAACAGGAATTCATGATCTAGTGAACTCACTGCACTTGGCAGATTTGCCCTTATTCACCAATGGAAATTAAATGCATGTCAACCTCCTCAGAGGTGCATCACCAGAGGGTTGGGAGAAAATGAAAAGAGCAGGAAGGGTGAGAGAGTTGTGGGGCATGGTTGAAACATGACCACTGCAAGAGAGGCAGTTTTAAAGGACCAAGATCATTAGTCAGACTGCCAGAGGCAGCCTACGCTCTCCAGATCTTTACAGTGTTTGTACAACACACACCCTAAAAAACCACCCTTGTTCTTCGGAAATACTACCCAAGTTCACATGGAGGACAGGAAAGCAAAAATAAAATTAAGATTCTGTCACATTTACTCTTCTCCTACCTGTGATTCTCAAGTCCACTGTATCTCCGTATGTTGCCATTTGTTTTCACTTTCTGTGTACCAGATGCTGAGGTTTTTCTGCATCTGGATCAAGGTGACAAAAATAAATGCCTAGCTGTCTCTGCTGGTAATACTGTGCCATCATGATGGATCCACGTCAGGCCAGGAAGAAGCCAGTGGTGCAGAGCCCTTCCCTCCAAACAACATGAAACATTGCCTTCATCCTCCCCTCCACCACCTCCCCTCCTTCAGCTCAGGCAGGGAACATAGAGCTGCTGTCAGACAGAGAAGTGATTGAAGACTACAATTCAGAAAAAGGACCAAAATAAAAAGAAAAAAAAATACAAGAAAAAACTAATCTCACACAGTGCTTCACCAAGGAAAAGTAGAAAAGGTGTTCACCACTTGCTGTTTAGGGAAAGGCAAGCTGGGGCAAAAGTGGCCATGGGAGAAAGGTCATCCAAAAGTAGTTTTCAAGGCAGAGGCTGTCCTGGAGCATGACACCCTTCCTGCAGTGACAAAGAGGCAGAGATCCCCAGGTATGTGACACGTACCACTTTGCCCCCTCCACATGCTCCATTCTGGTGGTTCTCTCCCTGGCGCAGTCTCCCTTCCAGGGCGAAAGTTCCTGAGAGGCACCATCACTTATAAAGGTTCCATCTGGCACACAGTGGTGCCAGCAACACCTTCACTGGAGGCAGTCCCTGCTCCTGGGGGTCATGGGGAAGCTGCCCCACACCACCACCCCCACACGTGGGCAGGTGTGGAAGAAGAACCCAACCAGCTCCCGCCACTTCAGAGGGTATTAGGTAAAATACAGCGAAGTGTGTTTACTGATTAACTTGAGGAGAATTTAATACTAAAGTGAAAAGCCATAAAGCATTTAGACAGATGGCAACTGCCCAAAGGAAAACGTATCTGGCTTTCCACAGATGGCTCTGGCATGGACTTTGGTAGAGGGACTGTCCACAGTTGTACCTTACAGCTCAGCAACAGCATTTCTGGACACTTGGCAGTCACATTTTTAGTGGAAGTCACCATCCACTGACATTGCCCCCAGTGCTCAGGTGGCAGGGCAAGGAGTCCTGGATTAAGCTCTGACTGAAGGACTACAAGCCTGAAGCTGGTGGAAAAGTTACAGCATGGCCATGTGAGGGGAAAAAAATTGAAAGAAAAATAAACAAGGAAAAAGGAAAGAGCTCGATTCTATTGGTTAATGTTTAGTAGGGGTTTTGATATACTTTGCCACAACACAAGTCAGCGGCAGGGCGCTGGCTCTGGACATCACTTTTGTAGTGGCCCAGCCATTAAGGGAAGGGGCTGGATGTTCTTCTGTTAAAAGCCGTAAGAGATCATCTTGGGGCTTGCTGTCAAGCTTTCTTCACAAGGGCAAAACAAGGGGCTGCAGAAAATGCCATGAGCATCTCTTTCTATCCATGCTCGGTTTTTTTCTTGAGGCTCTGTTAATGTCTTGCAGAAGCAGCAAGATCACTTGTAAAACAGAGGAATATTCAGTGCCTTTTCCTTGCACATCACCAGTTTTTCGTCTGTCTTGAAGTGTAGGGAAGAGAAGAGCACAAGGAAGCCAAACCCCCCACTAAATTAGCTGAGTGACTGGGGGTCAGTAGAAAGTGTCCCTCACTGATAATTGAGTACAGCTTTCTCCATTCAGGTGTCCTGTGACTTCTCCGAGGCATTACTTCCAGACATCAGGCTGCTCTCTCAGACATTGAAACCAGGGCAAGATGAACAGCTGACCTGCTCCAATACAGCAATCCCAATGAGTGCCAGGTAATGCTGGTTTCGCTCCAGTTCCTACAGGACACACAAATGCAGGGCAGCCAGCTTCCTCTGGGCCAGCCCAGGGCTGAAGGCAAGTGCTGAAGGAACACAAGGCACAGCATCTTCTCAGACGGCTGTGATGCTCTGCATGCCGCAGTAAATTCCCAGACAAAAAGCCTTAACTCTTGACATTCAACAAACTGCTCTGCTTTCTGAGATGTAGGACGCCGTGTCAACATAGCAGGATGCATGGTTTTAGGAAGCAAAGCATATTTTCCTCACTTGACATTAGCATACATCAGTATCCATCAGGCTCAGCATGTGGCTCTACAGCTCTTCAGCCACGGGCGCGACGAGCTCTGGGCAGGGTTGCGCTGCCTCGGTTCCTGCACCAGGCTGGTGTGCACAGCCCTCCCCAGCTGCTCTGCCAAGCCAGCTGGCCCTGCAGTACCCTCTGCTGTTCCACTGCTGACACGGCCCAGGAGGCAATTTTCACTGCTCAGTTGGTTTTGTTAGGGAGTGGGAACACAAACCCATTTCCTAACCCCTCCTGGAAGAGGGAAAGCAAAGAAGCAAGGTGTGTCCTTTTCAAAATCTCTTCCCTGGGAACCACCTTCATTTTCACATGCCAGGGATTCTTCTACCAGGGAGTGGAGAACACTCATGCACCCTTGGGTGAGCCAAGACACTAAATACCATCAATCATGTATCCCCTCCCATATCCTCTGATCAGCCCTGCAGTGAAAGACATGTCTGGTGGCAGCTAGAGAGACAAGCTGGAGATAAAGGCCAGCAAGGGAGGATTCTCCACCCTCCCCATCCAAAATGTTTACATGTGGTGGAAATGAGAAAGGTACCAGTCAGGGAGACATCTCAGTTTGTCACAGAAGAGCCCAGTTGCTCCAACACAAAGCAACCATCAGTGACCAGGAACACAGAAAACAGCAAGAAGAGGTATTTCCCTTCTGAAATTTTTGACTGAGGAAGGGGGGGGGGGAGGGAAGTCAACTTGATCTCTGGGAGAGTGATCAAGTTGCTGTCAGCAGCAAGAAAAGCTTTAATGTTCAAGTAGAAGAAAAAGCCTGAAGTAGTATGGACAGTCAGCTCCATTAAGACAAAGCTCTTTAGGAAGTGCACAGTTACAGACAGCTTCAGCAATACACAGTCCTGGAGAGACAAGCTGAAAGCTTCTTTTTATAAGGGATTCCTTTGATATTTCCTTGCTTGAAGTTCTGTCTCTACCATGCAGGGGAAGTGCTTTCAGAAAAGGAGAAAAGCTAGAAGTGTTATGGACATGAGTTATCCCCAGGCACCTGTTACCATTTTAGTGACCAGTTGATTTATACCATCCTGAAATAATATACTTATTTTTCAAGAATCCAGAGAGAAATATATGCACCGATAAGAGCTGGCAGTTCACCAGCCCCAGTGTTCTCTTCTGGAGAACACTGGCAAGAGGCCACACAACAGGATACAGGCTTGTTACCCCATCTTGTTAGGGCATGGGACTCAAGTCTCATTAGACCTCTCCTATGGTTACAGGGAAAACGTAACTGTGGAGAACAAGTCAGAGCAGAAGCTTCTGGTTTTCCCCTGATACCAAAATGCTCATCTCCTCTGCCTAAAGTTATCCCATAACACCCATGCAGTAACATATTTGCAGATCGCTCAGACACTTCAACACAAAGCAGCAATTCAAATTAGAATCACTTTCACATGGCAGATTAAAAACCCAGTATGACTTCCACCCCCCACTCCGCACAGAGGTCCCAACTCTCTCTGTTCCAGCTAGAGACAAATGGAACAGGCTCCATATTTTTGGAGTACTAGGTCTACCTGCCATCCTCAAGCACAGCAACCAAGCAGGCAGAGCCACAGTACCTCTAAACACTCTAAAAACCTCAAGTTACTTTTGTCCTGCAAACATCCACAGAAGGAGAAACCATAAAACTTAGTATTTGTCAACAACTAAAACAAGCTTAGGGACAGCAGGACTGCACTTTGCTTAAGGGTAGGAAAAGGAGATTATCCTACGTTGCAGGAAAATCTGAGAGTAGCAGGATGTACCAGAAGGTAGCTAGGGCTCAGCATCTCTCACATGAAGGATGCCACAGTGTTTTCAGGGACTGCAAGCTACAAGGACTTCAGTGAGAAGCTCTGGCAGTCACAGCACAAGGTGGTTTCCATGTAAGCAGGTCCGTATCAGCTTCCCTGCAAGTTCCAAGGACAGAATAAAACATTCTTCTGTGTCCTTCATCAAGAGCTGCTGCCCACAGCACAAATGCAAAACAGCAATACCTCACACTCTGTGTTTCCTTTGCAGCCTCGAGGCAACTGACCACAAGGTGCCACTGACTTGGTGCCAGCCCAAACAGCTGGATGGAGCCATCCAGCACGGTCACTCTCCAAGCAAGGTCAGGCTGAGGGACAGCAAGGCTCTATCCTAAGCACCTTCTCTCCATTTCTGCAGACAGGTGAGAAGAGTGGTAAGGTAACCACTCGACAGCGTGCCACCATGATTCCCATTTGCCTCCCAGAGCTGCCATCCACGCACCAGTAATCGGTCTCGTCAAGTCAGAAAGAAAAACAGACTGAGGAAAAAAGATAGCTAAAGGTGAGTCTACACAAAACTAAGGTTTGAGGTTGGCTAGGGAAGGGTGACAGCAAAGCACAAAGAAAGGCATTGCCTTCCCCTTCCCAGGGAAGAAAGGCACATGATGTATGTACATGTCAACCACAAGCCTCCAGATTGTGTACAAGACCTTGCTAAGTCTCAACAGACCTGCAGCATCTACAGTCAAAAACCAAACAAACCAAGTATCTCTTTTATGCATTCCTCTAGGAGACCCAAGTGCTCCACAGCAGCAACTACTATGCGCTGCACACAGAAACTAAGATGGATGCAACACAAAGCCTCCAGCTTTTTAAGTGCCGTGGCTGCTCACCTCTGTAAGCACAGTATCTTCAGAATCCACTCTTCCCATGGACTTTCATTGTTTCAACTGTTCTCTCAAGTATCTTGTCCTGCTCATCGGTGCACTAAGCCTTGGTTATTTCAGATGCTACCCCTCCAATCGCAGCAAGACAGCCACACACTGTGGGACAAAGCAGCTCTTAACCCTCCATACATGGGACCTGGAGATAAAGTGGTGTTTGTTGACAGGATTTTGTCTCAAGACTGATCTTCCAGAAGTTAGCATCACAGACCAACATCTGAACACCTTCAGAGTCCATTATAAAACCCTCCACTCAAACAGATTGTTCTTACTACCATATTACTAATAGCAGCATAATTATATAACTTTCCAACCTCTGGTTTAAAAGACCTCAGAAAAAGACGAGGAAACTCTAGTGAAATCCAGTAATGGCCTACAAGACACCAATTCAATTTTATCCAAGAAGTACTTGGACGTCACAAGGGTGCAGTACTGCATGCTAAAGGAAACCAAGCTGAATTTCCAACTCCACTGCAATCAATCAAATACTCGTCTCAGTAGCCTTCAAATATGCTGGGCTCCCTTGTAGCTAATCCTCTCTCAAGCTAAATCCAGTCTCACCATAGGAATGTCCACTGCTTCAAGAGATGCTTCTGCACACTCTAATCCTTCTGAGGTTCTCAGAAGCTGCACCTTCCATTTCTTAGCGTCACTAGTCTGAGTGCTCTTTCCACTATAGGAGAAGCAGCATATATTTCTCTCACTTCTGCCTGATATCCTGGAAGGACTCTTCCTCAACACTGCTTATTGCCTCCTCAAAACATCTGGTTCCACAAAGTCTGCTGTGATGACCTTGGAGCTTGCGCCACCCTTGGCTCCAAGGCTGGGCCTCTCCACACATCAGAGGGTGAGCGAGGCACTGCTCACCGCACTCACCCAGGATGTGAGGCCCTTCTCCCAGACAAACACGGGACTGCTGCTGCTGCTCACTGCTCCAACTGCACAGCAGTCAAGTCACTGCAAAACAGAGCTGGTTAGGTCTTCTGGTGTCTTACAGGGAAGGAATACTCCATCATGAAGAATAGGAACGGGAAAAGGGACAACACTACGCAAAAAAGCAATTTATGTCTTCAGACAGACCATGGGGTAATCAAACAAGTATGTAAGGTCTCCCTGGTAGTTTTGGTGCTTTGCAAAGAGGGACAGGCCAAAACCAAATAATGCTTTCGGAGACTTCAAGTGAGGCATGCGATAACACAGGCTGTTGTGTCAGAGGTTCTCCCCCCTCACTCACCACCATCACAGCTTACCCATCCCTCAGTTGTATGAATGCAAGTTGTCAATCAGATGAAAGCCTGCTTTTACAGCCATATCAGCAGCAGATCTAACTGGGTTAAAAATAAACTTGAAGAAAACGCCTAGGCATGGGAACAAGCTGATGACCAGCAGAAACTTTCTAAATTATTTCACCAGTTCACTTCTGATCAAAACACATAGATGTAGATACATCCTCAGACTCTCAAAATTACAGAACTGTAGGTGCTGTTCACCTTACCAAATCTCCAACAAGGCCCCCATTCAACCACCATGAGTTCACTAATTCTTCCCAGCAGCTTCAGAGAAGGAGCATATCTCAGGGAATGAAGTGGAAGCAGCAGCAGCAGGCAACTGCTTTCAATGCAGATCCTGGCAAGCACTCCATGCAGGTCAAGCAAGTGGAGTACAAGCCACAAATCCTGAGAACAGCTCCAAGATGAAGAGTCCAGATTATCCTCAGACCTGCAGGTCCATGGGTGAAGAGCACGTGGCAGATGCGCCAAATCAGGCACCCAAACCTTGTGCAAAGGAAAGCAGGGACTGTGTGACAGCCCAAGCAACAGGGAGATGCAGGTTGAAGAGCCCAGAGGAAGGTGAAGTGTCTGCCCTGTGAGCCCAGAGCAAGGCACTTAGAAGAGGAAAAAGGCAAGAAACACTTGATGCCACGGTGATGGGTGAAGCGCACAGATCCACGCAGGCAGGAGAAACCACGTTAACTCCAGCTATTTTTGAAGCGGGTGGCAGTTGTTTGTGCATCCCCAGGATAAAGGCTCTCCAAGATGGATCAAGGAGCAGAATAATTAAACCCCAGGAAGACAATAAATAAAGAGAGGCCATGGAATAGCAGCAAGATCCTAGTGGCCAGGAGAAGAGCTGGCCCTCCATCCCCACCCTTTTTCTTCCCCCATCCATCACCAACTACTTGGGGTTTGGCAGTGTGCTCACTTTCCCACAGTAGCCGATCTATTACTGTTTGGAAGAGCCTCTTCCTTCCCCTCCTCCCCTCCTTTTCAGGCCACAGGGGTCCTGCTTGGCAGCCCCCGGATCCCCCTCTACTCTGAATGTCTGGTGACCAGCCAATCCCTTGCAAAGAGCATTAACCCCTCTTCACCAGGAACAAACGGAGAAACCCGACTCCATGCAGAGAGGTTTCTCTAGGATGTCTCTCCCTCCTTCTCTCCTCCCCTTCCCCAACCCCCGCTGCTCACTCTCTTGCCTTTCCCCACCCCCCCCCCCCCCCCAACCCCTTTCCTTTCATTTCTCAAAAACTAACTCCAGCCCAGGGAGTGTCACATCTTCCCGAGAATGTTACACAAGCCCATGGGAATTTTTCTTGGACCACGAACAGACCCTTATTTATTTGTCTCTTCTGCCTTTGTTCTTAATTTCCTCTTTCAAGACTCAGGCAAGACCTCGACACAGCGCTGCCTGGATCCCCCGCTGCCACTTCACTTTGTTATTATTTTCGGAAAGAAAGGGCTGATAGGCAGAGAGCTCTTCAGTGCCTTGCCCCGAGGCAGGAATAAGTCAGCCCAGACTCCCACCTCTGGGGTGGACAAAGGGCATGAGCTCAGGGGCTCTGGCTTGCAGAGACAACCTCCTGCTAATGTTATCCTTCTGACTGCAGCACTGCAGCCCCTTGGATTAAATCCCCACGAATCAATTCTGCAGTCACAGCTCTATGCCGATAACTGGCATATGGTACCACGAAAAGGGGCAGTTTCCCAGAATGAAATCAAAAGCTTCCTAATGCACTTAACTCAGGGTCACATAAATCTCTCTTCTGCCTCCCACAGACAACTGGACCTTGTTTACAGGCATTGCAGCAGGCCTGGGTCTCAACAATATGTTTACTACTTCTGCACAAACATTCCCTTTCACTAAGCAAAGCAGTACCCTGATCTCCAGATTAATCCAAGCAGAAAGAACTAGGAGCAGGTCTACGGGGAAAGAAGGAGAAAGTTTGTCCTCATCAGCAAAATCAAATGCCATCCTGGACATCATACAGATTTGGGGATCATTTGTCTTCACATTCTTCCTTTAGGTTGCCTTAGTTCTTGAGAAGGATGAGGAAGAATTTTGTATTTAGCCAGATGGTGATGCCCCTGACAAGAGGTAAAACCATCTGATGAAAGAATGGGTTCTTTTCAGGCTGATGAGACTGGGGGCAAGACAGGACAGCACAGTTTGTCCAGGGAACATACAGTGATGACCTGTCCAACTTTGCCCCAAACGCAAAAGCCACAAGTGAACATCATACAAATAAAAACAGGGAAGCAGAGCATTTCTGCTCAACTGCACAACAGACAAAGCAGTTTACTACCACAATCACTTGATTACAGGCCAACTTTCTTTCTTTCTCCACCCTCAGCCCTCTTCCTCTCCTTTCAGGTCTTCAGTAACACAAACATTTGTATTGAACTGTGTTTCTGAGAAGTCAGCTGCCACAAACAGGTCAAAAAGGAAGGAAGGAGAAAGACAGAATTTTTGTGTAAGCACATTATGAAAATTGGTTATGAACAAGCAGGACATGCAGTGCAGGAGGGGAGCTATAGTCATGTTGAAGTCAACAGGACAAGCAGGGCAGAAGCAGGACAGCCCACCTGTGTGGTGCAGCAACCTGCCACAGTGAGGCGGAGGGATAAAGGGCATTAAGCTCATACATAGCTGGGCTACCCAGCTCATCTTCATGATGTTCCACTGCTGCAAGAGACTGCAACAAACTGCCCCAGTCAGCTTCTCTTCAGGGTATAATCACTGAAAAGTGATGGGAATTTCAGCTGCACGCTTTGCTACTCAACCACCTGGTCTACCCAGTGCTCAGGTCCCGATGATCTTGTGCAAAGTCCAATGGACCGTGTCATGACAAATCTAAAAAACACTTTGGCAAGACAAGATGGGCCTTTGAAAGAAGAAAAATGCTTTCAAGGATCTAAATGTTTTAGAGAACAGTCCAGAAGATTCCAGCACTGTAATTGAGTGAGGGACCAAATTCAAGCACCGGATTCATTGTCTCCAGCTTGACAGAGTCTCTTTACTACAAAGACAAGGCTCTGAACTAGGGAACCTCTTGCACAATCCCAAGCCACAGAGATGCCTAGCAGTATCATACACCTGAGTGATATGGAAGCCAAAACTGCATTTTCAGGGCAGTTCAGCTGCACAGAGCCATGTGCAAACAAACACAGGCAGAAAGGAAGCCCACAGCACTTCCTCATCACTAAGTGATAGACTCTGGATGCCTGACAAACTCCCCTTCCCCCCCTCTCCAGTGCTCATGGGAAGCGAGAAGACTCTGTTGCAGAGCACAAGTGCACTATAAATAATTCAAGAGACTGCTAAATTATGCAAAAGCAATCCCATCGTACCCCCGGCCAAGCTGAATGCAGGTGTGGTCAACCCTTCCTCCAGAAGTTGCTGCTGGATAGGGATTCTGAGGCCACAGAGGCTTTGTGCCAATAGCACATATCTGAGAGCACATCGGCCACTTGCTCACAGCCAGGCCTGCACCAAGCAACGGCACGAGAGGAGGTATTTGGGGACACAGGGCTGATGGGGAAACAGCAGCTCCTTTAATCCACCTCTTCTCCAGAGACCTCACATGCCCCAGGAGCAAATGTAGAAAATCGTGTCCCCTTCAAGCAAGGCTGCTCAGTAGGTCTTGCCTCCATGGATCGGATTAGCTGGCAAAAACTGCAGCTGGACAGCATTGGCACAGTGAGGCAGGGACAAAAGAACTGCTGGGGCAGGTGGGAAGGAGAAAAGGGAACAAAAAAAAAAAAAAAAAAAAAACCAACTCTGGAGTGGTAAAGAAAGAAGAGTTTTGCTAACACAAATAACATACAAGGAAGGCTGAGCTGAAAGCAGAGAGAAATACAGTCAGTTCTGCTGCCCCAGTCTTCTGCCTTCGGGAGATCCTGCTTCCCTGAATATCAGGGCTTCCAAAGTTTCCCTTGGAAATGGGGTCATTAAGCAACAAAGTGCAGCTCACGCTGATCACTCCAGGGCACTGCTCTCCTCATTTACCCTGCCCTTTGCTCTGCCTCAGAGCCAGCCCTCACACCACAAGCTCCAGAAAAACACAACTTCCTCACACACAGTGAGCACCATGCACTCCCAGCCCCTATAGCCAAATCCTTCTTCCAAAACCCTACCTTTCCTAGCCGCTGCAGCCTCCAAGATCTGTGCCCAGCGTGCTCAGCCTGCACAGGCCTCCATCCTCCTTTTCCCTACTGCCCAGCTAGAAGTGTCTGTGTTAGAGGAAGGAAGAACTGAAAGCACTCCTGTAGCCCTTTCTTCAGCCTCAGCACAACCAGCTTAAAATCTCAGGGTTCTAGCCTACCTTCCCCTTCTTAAAGGGCTCAGCATGTAGGAGAGAGACTCCCTTTCAGGACTCTTTGCCATGCTGTCTCCCTGGCTTTCTGTCCAGTTCCGTATCTGCACACCAAGCCAGGGGACACCTGCGCTTAGTTCACAGGTGTCACAGCTGCGAGCTGCCATCAGTCTCTCAGCTGTGCTCCAAGCCTGCCCGCCGCAGCTTTGCCCTCATGCAAGAGACATGCAGCAATATCCCAAGATAAAAATTACCCCAGTTTGAGTCTGCCCGCTAGCCCTAGCCCAACCCGTATAGATTTACACCCCGAGGGGAGAACAGCTCTCCGAGGGAAAGGCAGCAGGGAGCTGGGATTATAGAAGGAGGCGATATCTATGGTGAAAAGGGCTGCAGAACCCAAGCAGTGACTAGAAAGTTATCAGTAACCTCTGGCTCAGCACCTACTCCCAGCTGCTCTCCAGGATTTCCAAGACAGCCAGCAGCAAAGAAAGTACAGGAAGCGTTGGCACTTTGGTTGCTGGTCTCCTGACAAGCCCCTGCGTTTGCCACTGGGCACAGCACAGCCTTGCTCCATGCCTCAGTGTCGCTGCATGGGAAATGTGAGAGACTTTTCTACTCTGGGTAAGGGCTTACCTAATTAAAAGAAGCTTAATAGGTTGCTTCAAGGTCCTTGGAGAGAAATTCTGTCAAAATGCAAGACAGAGATGATCCTCAGAAAGAGGAGAAGCCCCTTCTGCTTTTCTCTCTTCTGGTCAGCCACATCCACCTCTCCTCTTGCAATTTGTGCATTACAGGCTGAAAAAGACTTCTGGCAACGCTCAGTATAGCCATACCCCACAGCCACAGCTGATGTTTTGGAAAAAGCCTATTTAGACACAAACCTGGGCACTCCCCTTGGTGGGGAAACAAGGAACCTTAGCTGAGGTCATCAAGCTGCCTATTCAGCTAGTGGGGTTATCTCCGTACAAAAGGCCAAGGCCTCAACAGCGAGCAGCTCACATAACTCTTGCTGTCCTAAAACAGGTAATAATCACTTCCAGAATCACAACTCTAGAACAAACCCTTGCCATTTGTAAGGCAGCCAGCTCCCTTCATACTACTTCTTCCCTCAGCCTGCCTGTTGAAACCTCAAAATGCAGTGCTGCACTCCCTTTCACCTATCAGCTCTACTGAGCAAGTTTCCAAGCATAAAAATACACCCACCCTGCTGCAGGTGTTCAGAGGTTTGAAGAGTAGGAGGTACCTGTTGTACTTCAGCAACAACTTTGGGAACTAAAGGGTCTGCATGCCAAGGAACACAAAGAAGTCAGAAAAAAAATAGGTGAACAAATCATGTTTCTGCCTTCCTCAGATATGCAGCCCGAGTTTATTCCGTAGGGATGCAGGCATAGAGTGCTTTTGTAAATCCTACACCACTGCTCCAGCACACAGCATTTCTCTTCACCTTCCCCTGGAGAAGGGGGACCTCACCAGCTCTGTGACAGCAACTCTGCCCTGGCCCCTGGCACAAGCAGCTGGTCCTGGCACCCCACCCAGCACGGCTGCTGTGGCACAGCCCAGTCCTTGCAAGGCACTCACCTAATGCTATCAAAGCACCCCAAACCCGACCCAGAACTGTCCACAATACCAGGCTTGGCCCCTCCACGCAGCTCTGTCATGGCTCCTCAAGGCCAGCCTGCATCACTGACTTGACAGCACGGTTCATGTGTGCACTGCAGATATGTCACCACCTTTCCAAGAACAGCCAGGATTGGGAACAGCAGGCACTCCTAAGACTCTCCCCAGATCTCCCTAGATTGCACTGCCCCATGTGCCCACCTTCCCCAAATTTCAGATACCACTGTAATGTTTCATTGTAGTGTCCTGATGGCATTTTGTGCTAGTGAAGTGCAGCCTGACCTTTTGTGCAGAACTGATGGGTGACAGTAGCAGAAAACATGTGCGTACAACTACCCACACTTTTCTGCTTCTGTAGTCAGGGTTGGTAACATGAACCAGCCCTTTGAGGCACCTCCACTGACCTAAAGTCATGAAGACATCTCTTGTGCCAGTCAGTACGCCCTCCTCTCTGCCAGAGTTACTGACAGCTGTACCAGTCTTCGTTAGCACCACCTCCTCCAGCTACATCCCACTGATTGGGTCACAGACTCCAACAATGTACAAAGGGCTCATTTTAAAGCAACTAACCCCACCTAAAACCTAATCAGCCATTAGGAACGAATGCTGGCCCAGCTTGCCCCATCTATCCATCACCAAACTCCCACACTTCCTTCCTCCACCTTTATGATCCAGCACAGAGTCTGGGGGGTGTAGGGGTGTCAATTTGTGATAGCAGGTGCACCTTAAAGATGCTGTTCTCAAGAGAGGAGGAGGCTCAGACACAGCAGACTGAAAACTCAGCTATAAACCCTTGCACGGGACAGAGTTTATCTCTGCTTGCTGACAGGTCAAAGCAAGGGAGGGACAGAGAGAAACTTGTCTAGCCTAAGGTGCCCTTCACATACTGAATATGCACAACAACATCTATGTGCACTGCCCTGAACAACTGCCATACCCATGACTGCTTACATGCTCTACATTTATTGCAGCCATAAAAATCAGCACAAGTGCCTGCATTCCATGGTAAGTGCATCCAGCAGGACCCGTGTGCATTGCTACACACACCCAGCAGACAGCCACCCACATTTGTCACACAAGCATCCCTCAAAGGCATGCAGTAAGCATGTTACACCAATCTGGCAGGGCCCAGTGTCACACTGCACTTAGCCAGATGTGCGTGGGAGAAGGAGGAGAAGGGTAAACACAAGGCACACAGGAAGCCCACAAGTACACAAACCTCACAGGTACGCTCCTCAGGCAAACACACCGAGTGTGTCTGTGCCTGCCATGTGCCTGGCCGAGGTTCAATGGGCTCTGTGCTCACCATGCAGCCCCAGCAAGCCTCCAGACCAGGTATCTCTGTCTCATGTTGGGCACAAGTGCTCCAGGTAAGTTCATAGTTGTGAGCATCCACTGAAGCTAGCATTCCTGCAAGTACACTATTTTCCACCTACTCTTCTTGACCTCCTTGCTAAGACAATCCCTGCGTGCCACGCAGGCAACTTTTTTCCAATCCTACCAGCATTTTCAGGGAGGGAGGAAAGCAGGCAGGCAACTCAGCCACCAAAACCACTTTGGAAACAAGAGCGTGGAGGACATCTCCAATGGAGGTGAGCTACAGCAGCACCTAGGACCAAAAGTATACTAGACAAAAAGGAGCAGTTGGGCCACCAAATTAGTAAATGGGCAAGAAAACACACCTGCAGCTAGCCAGAATCCATTCCCTCTCCTAAGGATATAATTGCCATATCCAGGGCATTAATAAACAAGCTATGCAGGTAAACTGAGTCTTGGAAGGGAGGAATGCTATACCTTGCAGTGGATTTCTTACCCCTACTGCAAAATCACCTGAGAGTGTAGAGGAGCTATAAATCTTTGAGGGACTTTTACAACATGCAGTAGAAGAGCCACAGCTTCCCTCCTCTCCTGCAGTTTGCAATGGCTTTCATTCAATGCTTGTTTTATAGTGCTACAGGCAAGCTGGAGACTCCCTCCTCAGGAATAGCTCAAAGGACTGCTCTTTTCCCACTCTAGCTTGGAGGACATGATCCCAGCACTGCCACTGGGGCTGAAACAAGCACAGGTGCTACAGCTATGTTTAGGGGGGCTTTAGAAACTGGAGGTTTGCTGGAGTGTAGGGACACCCATAGTCCTTCCTCCCCTCAGACATGTCTCTCCATTGCCTGAGGGCCAAGCAATGAACAGTAGATCCTGCTTGATTTCTGCCCTTCTGAGAAGTTGGCAGCAGCCAGGCTGCAGCAACAGGGACTTGCAAGTGCTTCCTAAATCACAGGTGCCAGCTGGACTTAAACTGCTGCAGGAAGGACCCACAGAGCACAAGAGACACCCTTTGGGGAAGGAACTTGAAAAGTTCCTGCTGACTCACACCCTGCCAAGGTGAGTGACAGGTGCAAGAGCATGCAGGAATTTGAAATTCAGTTTGCACAGGCTTGGGGGTTCCTGGTGACTCAAGTCATATTTGTTAGCAGGGGTGCCACCGAATGTTTTCACAGGCTTGAACTTCCCACTCAAGAAGAGAGATTTTGGAATTAACTGGAGGGCTGTTCTATAGGAGGAGAGGTGCTCAGCACCCACACGATGTTCTGGAGACAGGGCAGGCTGAGACCCCAGGACATGCTCCTGACCCCAGCTCTGCCCTAGGGTGCAAAGGAGAAATTCAAGACCCCAGCATAATTTCTGGGAAATAGGCAGGGCTCCCGTGCGACCCAGGCACGGCTCGGGGAAACACAGCATGTGGAAATCCCCGAAGGAAAACCACGAGCTGAGGCACTGAGAGAAGCCTCTCTCCATCCCGGGCCACGCTCCCTCCCTTACTGAGCTGCCTGAGGGACTCTAGAGCTGCAGCAGATGCTGTGTTCCCCACCAACCTTGTCACGCTCGCCCAGGGAGCAGAACTCTCGCAAGGAATGAGGTACACCAGCCCGTGTCACTCCGGTAGGAGATACAGCTAATCCAGCCCACAAACAACCCAAGCCCCGCACGAGCGGGGAGAAGTTGGGTACCCGCGTCCCACTGCGGCCAGCCCCGAACAGAGGAACTGCAGCCATCCGACATGGACACAGAGCAGGGCAGAGGGGACGTTTGACGATACACATTTATTTGTATGGATGTTTTCCCTCCCACGCACGCACTCCTGTTACTCCTCGCTTGCTGCAGGCTTGGCACGCATCCCCAGCCCGTGCCCTCCTAACAAGCCGAGCCCGGGCAGCAGATGGGCCTTCGCTGCAGTGCCCCGGCCGGAGGGAGGGTGCCTCCATCCCCGGCGAGCCCTGCTGCGGGCAGGGGGCTGGCAGCATCACCTCCCTCCTCCCCACAGCCGATGCTCCCTAGCAGGGGATGCCGGGATTATCGGGGGGGGGGGGGTGGAGGGGGGGGGTGGAGGGGGGGGGGAGGGGGAAAGAGAATAAAAAATAGCACTAATATAAATAAATAAGGAGCGCGAAGGTGGGGGCGAAGGTGGGGGAAGCCTCTCCAGCAGCGCTCGCAGGGGATGACGCCGCACCCCCGGGCCGAGGCACAACTTGCAGGTGGCGACAGCGGCGGGGGGGACGGACCGATGGGGGTCCCGCCGCCGCTGCCTGCAGCCCCGGGGCGGCTCCCCCGGGGCGTGCTCTGCCCGCCGCCCCAGCCCCGCCGCCCGCTCGCTCACTCACCCCCGGCCGGCGCAGTGTCGGTGCCCGCCGGGCCCCCGGCGGGGCGAGGCTGCCGCTCGCCCCCAGCCCGCCCGCCGCCCCCCGGCATGGCTCGGCGCCGGCCGCGGCGAGGCGAGGCGAGGCGAGAGGCGAGCCCGGAGCCCGCAGCCCCCCGCCGCCTTCCTCCGCCTTCTCCTTCTCCGCCGCGGAACGGCCCGGCACCTCCTCCCGGCCGCGGGAAAGGATGCGCTGCGCTGCGGAGCCGCGGCGAGCCGAGCCCCGCCGGCAGCAGCGGGCAGGGCTGCAGCAGCCCCTTTTGTGCCGCCCTCACCGCCTGTCTCCTCCCCCGGCGCGCCCGCCCGCCCCCCCGGGCCGCCGCCGCGGGCCGCCCGCCCCCCAGGGCACGGCCCCGCCGCCCCCGCCCCCCGCACAAAGGAGCCCCGCGGACGGGGCCGGCGGGGCGCGCAGGGCCGGGGCTGGGTTCTCGAGCGGGCTGCGGTAGCGAGTGCCGGGCCAGGCGGTGCCCCCGAGGATGCCGCGGGACCGAGGCAGAGCCGCCGTGCCGCCCGCAGCCCCGCGGCAGAGCCGCCCCCTCGGCATCTCTCCCCGCGCCCGGGGGGGCAGCGAGGGCGGGAGCGCTCGCTGCTTGGCGAGGGCGGGAGGGAGGGAGGCGAGGTGGGGATGCGTGAGCTGCCTTGCCCAGCGACATCAGGAAGTTTTGCTGCGGTGCCAGAAATAGAACCTGCATCTGCTGACTCCCGGTCTTGCACCCTAACCGCAAAAGCTATCTTCCTTCAATTCAACTTTTCCCTGCCTTCTTCCACGTTGTGCCCATCTTCAGAAAGGAAAACAAAGCCAAGCCAAACCATAATATCACCACCCTCTCTCCCCTGACTGAACAGCACCGCTACAAACATGCTGAAACACGACCATGGGACCTCACTCCTTGCGGCCAAGAGCGAACAAAAGGTCAAAGGAAGCAGAATTAGAGAACACCCTTCCTCGACATTTCATGGGAATTTGGAAAAGCAGCACGTTACAAACAAAGCCTCGGTGCCAACACCTCTTCAACTTGCCATTTATCGCATGGGCACACTGGGCAGCTCGCTGGGGAGAAGGTGAGAAGTGGCTCTGTCAAATTGCCACTGCCTCTTCTGAGCACTTGTGGCACAAGAGTCTGCCCTACACTCTGATCTGCTGCCTGGCCAGCACCAGAGAGGGTTTCTGTGGGGAAGGGTCACCCTAGTTTTGAGTTTTAAGGCTAACATAGAGAATGTGTCTCAGGCAAAGAGAAAGCAAAACTGAAGGGGAATTTTCCCTGATGCAAACTCAGCTAGAAGGATGCGTAAAGACATCCAGAGGTCAGCTGGATTCAGAAGTGCCTCTAGAGTATTGCAGAAGTATTGAGGGAAAGGAATGAGGACATAGGAGGAAGACAACAATACAGTAAGGGAAGTTCTCACGACATGAGAGAGGTCATTTTGTGGCAGACACAACACCGCACCAGCACAAGTCCTTGAGAACACTGAAAGGCTCCACCTCGATGACAGTAATATCATATTGGTGGGAACATACTGGGAAGACAACAGCACTTCCATCTCTGTGAGTCCAGGATGAAGTTGCTCTCTGACAAGACTATGTTCTTTAAGACAGTCATGGGTCCTTAGCAGTGAACTGGGCTTGAAGGGAGTCCTGAGCTTCTACATCCCTAGGAAGAATTTGACAGCCATAATTCAACTTGCATTGAGTCCATGACTGCTTTTTTTTTGCCTTTTTTTTTTTTTTTTGCTTTTTTTTTTTTGTCTGTTTGTTTGGTTTGGTTTGGTTTTTTTGAGATGGCTGGCAAGTGACAGCATTAGCCTTGCATGTGTGGGTGATTTCAGCTCTGGGAGTATAAATCCTATTAGGGATGGGCAGCCATCACCAATTCATTTCCCCCAGTCAGCGAACACCCATCAAAGAAGGGATGGCTGGCACTAAAGGGAAGAAAACATCACTATTTCAGACCTCCTTTCCTCATAAAACATTATCCCCTTGCTGCAAATATTACCCCTGGGGTGATGCGAAGACAGCTAACACTTTTCCATGTTAATGTGATAAAACTGAAGGCTTATGGGCTCACCCAGAGATTGCAAATGTTCAAGAGCATCAGACCACAAACCTAGAGGTAGAATAATATCCTGTGCACAGAGAGGCACCTGCAATACCACAGCTCCTCGGTCTTGTGACAGTGTTTGCCATGCTCAGTACTCCTAACTAGGGAGACAGGCTCCTGCAGCCTCACTGAGGTGTCTGCCCCTCTGCTACACTATGCAACAATGTGAAGGAGAATGTGGGATTTTAGCTTCGCCTCTGAATCTTTGTGTGAGGAAAGACAAGATTTTGCTCTTCTTTCCTGAGCTAACCCCAGAGCAGAATGATGCAGAAGGCTGTTGTTTCAGTATGTGCTACTACACTGCCAGATGCAGCAGCATGCTGGTATCTCCTCCACACCAGTGCAACTGCATCTGTACCTTCTCTAAAGGGGGACCTGGTTTCCAAAGCCAGAACATGTGGTTCTGGGTTTGCGGGTCCAGACACAGAAGCTGGGGGTTTTATATATTTTTACTAAAGGTATTATTGGCTTTGATGGCACCAGAGTGAGGCTGTAGTCTTAGATGTAGTATCCAAGCACCTCATGATTTCTAACTTACTCAGTCATCATCCCTTCTCCTAAAAGTAAAACCCCAAACCTTTGGCACTGTTTTACATGAAAGAAACAGAGGATTAGAAAAGTTACGTGATTTGCTGGAGGCCAAACAGAGAGGTTGTGGTAGGGTAGAAAACTGACTGTGGATCTTGAATTAGCACTGTAACCATTGCTGTCTGTGGAACATTTTCTCCCTGTTTTGTGTACTTCAGTTTGAGACATGCTGGACAAGCTCCCTTGGGATAAGGAGTCATTTTTATCCTGATTCCTTAGAGAAATGAAGCTCTCACAATCATGTTGTCTATCTGCCTGTCTATCAGCCGCCCACGATACGGTTTGAATCCACTGGCCAATTTCAACCCAACCCAGCACCAGCAGCAAGGAAGGGATTTTACAGCAAAACAATTCAGATGAGCTCCATGATGAGCCAAAAGAGAGGAGGGAAGAGAGGAAGGAAGAGAATGCTCGTGTGTGCCTGTGGGCTGCACGGCATCCAAACACCATTTCTGGCATGGCATGTGATGCTTCCAGCCCTTCTCCGGGGCAAGAGAGAGGGATTGAGCTCAGGTTGATGTGTGGGGCTGGTAAGGCCGGGAAGCAGCTGAGCACACTGCAGGGATGTCCTGGGCATGCAGCAACCCCAGGCACGAATGTAGCAGAGATGATCATCCTGCCGCTGGCAGAGCAACTTCTCCTCTCCACGCTCCCTAACCCCCGCCGGCTGCTCCTCCGGGGAAAGCAGCCGATTAACATATTGCAATGAGTTAACCTTAAATGGTCTAAAAATCCAAACGTCAGCATGCAAATGAATTCTGATGGAAGCAGCAAGATAAAACACCAGCCAGCCACAGCTGAGCCTGTTTACTAACTGAGACACTTTTGTGTTTGCAGCTGAAGCCAAGGTGGTGCTCTCACTCCTGTGACGATTTGCGCCTCCCCACTCCATGCTTCTGCCTTGCCAGGTACGAGGCTTTGAAGCAAAATATTGCTCTATATGGTGGCCATTGTTATATTTTGGTGGCCATGATCTGTGAGATGCCCTATTTTCTTCCTCTTGGGCAGTGCCAAAAGTGGCTGGTGTGGGCAAGACCCTCTAGGCAGGGTGTCAGGCATATGCTGGGCTTTCCAAACCCAGCGGAGCTGGTAGCTCCAACCTGCCAGCCAAAGGCAAGGGATGGAAAGGCCCTTCTCCATCATTTCTGGGTAAACCTGGTTTGCACCCAAGGACATGTGCTCAGTTGCTATTAGACAACTTTTCTTCACTCTGTGGTTAATACTGATAAGTGATTCTTGGTCTCTCTGTGTGCAAGTCACTGACATTTGGTTAACTCCTTCGCACTGAGTTACAGAGCAGAGTTAATGGTGGCAGAGCCAGACTTTCACTGTCACCCTTTCTCCAGAAGATCACCAAAAGGTCACGTCTTTCCCCCCCTCCCCTTTGGAATTAGAGTCCTTTTAATGCCCTTTGGAGCTAGACTCTGCAAACAAAGTTCTCCTTTGAGCCAGCCAGTCTTGAAATCCGATGCCCTTGTTCACTTTGCACTGCTGGTGGCAGGGAGGGAAACAACAAAGTGACATTTCTATCAGTCACAATGCAAACGGCCTGAGACAATGATATTTATCTCCTCCTTGAGTGCTCTGAGGCCTTGTATCCGAAGAAAATTACAGTCACTGGCAACCACCATTTCTAGCAATCAGGCTGTAGTTGAGCAAGAGTGAAGTTGAACAAGTGCTGGTACAAATAATCAGGGACTAACCCTAAGAGCAGGATCCGCCCAGAAAAGATGCCTTGTGTGCAACAGAAACAAACAAATGCCCTTAAACTTGCACTGTTGTTAAGTAACATAAAACTTTGCCAGATAAGGACTGTTTGCTCTCATTTAGGGGTTTCTGGCAGCCTTGCTCCTTGGATTATTTGCTGAAATGCAAATAGCATTGGGCTATTTTTCAGTTTGCAATCTTAAAGGCAAAGAGATTGTGTTTCATCCTCATCTCCTACTACAGAACAATTCTGGGCAGCATGAAAAATCCAGTCTTTCTGCAACTAGGAGGGCAAAGGAGGGCAGTGGGCATGGAGACAAAGAGTGTTTGCTGCCACTGGCATGCTGATAGGCCCAGTTCACACCACATGTACCTGCTAATGCCTCTCCAGCCTGCAAACTCCTTAGCATGGAGCTGTATTTTGTGGTAGAGTTTCAGATCGCTTGATGTAGCAGAGCTTCCACCACTGCCTCTAACAACGGAAATGCAAGTAACACCAAGTCAGTGGTGGCTTGTCGGAAAGGTGAAGCAAAAATTTGGTTTGGCAGCAACTGAATATGTTTCAACGTGAGTTTGATAAAAAGCTTCACCGTGAAAAACAGAAGAAGAAAGTGGCTTCAGAGGCATCTCTGCAGCAAGGCAGAGGAGGTTTTTAACAGCAATCGAATATAAGCAGCTCAGAGCACTGAGAATCCTGATGTCACTGCATGCTCCTGTTCTGAATCACCTGCTCTGAGTATGACAGCAAACCCTTCTTGTGGAAGAAATGCTGCCTGGCTGGGTGTTTTCTGGTGTCTTCCCCTCAGGAGCAACAGCAAACAGAAAAGGAGAATGTTGTCCACCTTCAATTCTCTAGCTCTTTTCACTGCCTGAGCTTGGGTTAGCCTGCACCTCCGGAGTGCAGGGGATCAGTAACTGCCAGCTCTCCCAGTGATGGACACATGAGCCAACAGGTGATCACTATTTGGCTCTCAAAACCAGATAAGCCAGAGGATTTTTTTTTTCTCCAGTGTGCAGAACTGGACGAAGCAAAGGTGAAAGTCAAGTCAAAAGGAACACATCTCTGTGAATGATGCAACAACAGGTGTGGAAGGATTCTGGGAACATGTTGGAAGCCATGTGTGCCCCAAAGGAATGGCTGGGAGCCTTGGGGATACAGGGAGCTGTCACTGCGTTCAAGGAGAGGCAGGTGCCTTGTTGGAGGGAGGCAGTTTGCTCCTTCCCTCCTTCCCGAGGCTGAGTTTTGCTCTTCACTCGTGAGTGTTAATTTGCTTTTACAAACATAATTATCACAACATGAGGGAAAAAAAAAAAAAACCTGGAGAAAAGTGAACTGCAGTTCTCTCTCCACACACAGCACCCACAGCTATCACCTGTCACCCTTCTCCAGTCCCCGGTTCACGATTTTGCAGACACTCACTCTGTGTTCCTCCCCACTAAACCAGGCTCAGGTTAAACAGATCCACCTCTGTGCTTCCCTGGGCCTGCTGCCTTCCCATCTCACATGCTCTTCTTATCCCTCCTTGGTGCAGTTCTGGCCTGCTGGGAGCTCCCAAAGGAGAGCCAAAAAGTACCATGGGGAATGCAGAGGCAAAGGGAGTTTTCTCATTTGCTACTTGGGTATAATTTCCAAATCCTCTAAAAGGGAGCTGTGCCATCAGAAAAGGAAGTCCTGGTCCCATGGAGGTGCCGAGGGGGAAGACAAGACCATTGCATGCTCTCTCCAGCCTTGCTGTCCTTAATCTTCACTGCAATGCCTCTTCCAGATCTGAATTCCAGCACCTACATGTCAAGTTACTCACCGGTCACGGTATCTCTAGGCATATTCCCTTCCAGCATTGTCCCAGGCAGTAACCACAGCCAAGACAGGGATTTGTCGAGAAATGCTTTCTTTCAAAGGCCCATCCAGCGCAGCACCAGCCATGGGCTTGGGCATACTGAGATGTGTGTCAGTGTCACTTTACCAGCAAGGGCAGGAAGGAAAATGGCATGCTGGGGTGTTTTTCATCTGGTGGCTGTAATCTAGAGGAGTTTTACTTTGCTGTTTGCATTCACTCCAGACAAATTTTCATCTCCATCAGCTTGTGGGGTGCCCCCCAGTGTGTCTGATGCTGCCCATATCCAGCACCCACAGAGGAGGAAAAGCCCCAGTGACACAGCACTGTAGTGGCATGTGCCTCTGACCCAGAGCATGGTGCTGATCTCAGTGACTAATGCAGGCAGTACCTTCTGGGGCTGAAGGAGGAAACTTGGGAAAATGGAGGAAGGTTCTGTCAGACTGGGCATGGCCACATCCCAGAGCCCACATCCTCTCCATGACGTGAAGCCCGAGCCGCAGTGGAACTCTCACCTGTACCTGCAGCTCAGCTGTTTGGCCGCGCAGCCGCTGGCTGAGCGAGCGGTTGTGCTCAGCTTGCAGCCAGAGGGATGCCAAGAGCTGCTTGGGCAGCACATGAGTGAGATAGCCGTGAAGACATGGATGGAAAACAGTGAGAGAAACCGCAGGAAGCTCCCTGTGGCATGGTGAAGCAGCAGTTAACTCTTCTGTGCATGCTGTGGGGGCCTAAAGTGTTCACCAGCAGCAGGAGAGATTTATCTTGGGGCACTCAGGAGGGGATGCTCGCTGGGCCTTTTCTATGGGAGTTGCCAGGACCAGACAGGCTCACCTCAAACTGTGGATTTTCTCTGGCTGCCTGTTGCTTGGGGATGGCCCCAACACCTCTGAACTGTGACTTTTCCTCCCATAAATCAGAGACAGGGGAACAACATTAAACCATAGCCATCCCTATACACTTACAGAATTGCTCCTGGGACAGTGTTTTCTGGAGCTAGCTTTGAAACATTCCCCATGGTGTGGTTTCTACCACCGCCTCCCTGAAAGCACATCTTTGCCCTGAAGATCGCAGGTGAAGCGACAGTCCAGCCATCCCTTCTGCTTTCCCTTGCCCTCCCCTCTTAGGCCTTGATGCTGTTCTGAGGCTTCCTTGATTTGGCATCTTTTCCAGCATCTTTTCTTTTCTTGTTGTGATCACATCTATCAAAAAGTCACAGGCTGGACTTTAAGCCACCCAGACCTGCAGAGATATGGCAAGTGGATTTAGGAAGGAGGTGAGGGTAGGGCCAGAAGTCCTGCAGTCTCTGATAAGCCCCATGCCAGGTGAGGCTGGCTCACATTGCAGCCAACCTCCCCTGGGAGCACAACAGCTCCCCTCACCTTCTCCCCTCCAACCTCCAGCACAGGCAAAGGCAACCATGGGACTTGCAGCCAAATGCAACCAGTAAACTGCTGCTGGCTGAATGGGTTTTGACTGGGGCCAGATTGATTTTCCCAGCTCCTGTGGCTGATTCAAGCATGTCCAGATGGGTAACTGTAAAGAAAACAGACTTGAAACCAATTTTATTGCAACCAGTGCCAGCTGCATGCATTGATAAGGCCTTTGATAACATTGTGGAGAGAAGTTATCAGTGTTGGGTGGCACTGTCTTGAAGGTATTGCTCCTTCACCATGGGTAGAGGGGAGATAGATGCAGGTACCAGAAGGTGCTTACAGCACCCATAAGACATCCCTTACAGCTCGTAAGACGTCCCTCGCAAGTAGTGAGCAGCCAGGGCAGCCCCATGGGGGGCAACAATCAGGACATGAGGGAGACCTCAGCCTGTCCCACACTGTGCTGGCAGGCTGCTTGCCTCACCCCTGCTTGCACCTCGGTCGTATCGACCCACAGCCCATCCACCCTTGGCGAAGATGGGGACACAGAGCAGAGTGACATCCTGGAAATCCAATAGTTGCTTTTCCTTTCAAAGGGGACCGCCAAGGAGGTGGTCTGTGTCTGGAACTGGCAACTACAACACATGGGCCATTTGCTCCCCCCATTGTGTGCCTGTCCTAACTACATCTCATTTTATTGCTCTTTCCTGAATTACTTGTGAGATACAGAGGCTTCTTCAAAGCATCCCAGAGAAAAATGTTTAAACTGTCTTGGGAGGGGTGGCAGGCACAGGCAGGAAAGACAACGGAGCCACCGCCAGCAGGACTACTCTGACCCTGCAGTCTCTTAGCTGGCAAATTTTGGCTGCATTGGCTTAATCATGGTGTTCTCCTGGGCTGCACTGAGTGAACCACACGTGTGAGGCGTGAACCGGCTCGGCTCTCCCAGGCTCATAAATCTGGCTGAACCATTAAACCCTGCTCGGGGTGATGGTTTATTGCAGGGCTAATGTGGCTGTGCTGCCGCGAGCTGCACACTCTGCCTGGCCTGGCACGCTCTCAGAGACCCACAGTCCCTGCCTGCACGGGGGCTTGTGACCCCACAGAGCCCTCAATGGAGACTTGCTCATCTTCCAAGTCAGGGCAGATTCCCAACAGCCCAGAAATACAAAATTCAGAAAGCAAAACGAGACCTGGAAAGGAAATGACACTGAAAGATCTGATTGCATCTGAGTTGCCTGCAGCTGAGCAGGGTTAAAAGGTAACTGAGCCCAACTTGCTGTCACCACCAGCCTCCTCATGAGCAGGCTTGGCTTCCTCCTGGGCACTTTCAAAATTACTGAGTCAGCCAATGACCTGTTTTGCCAAAATGGCTCAAGTTAACCACAACTGTTTCACGGCCAGCCTTTGCTTGCCCAGCTCATGCTGCCTGTGCCAGTGCAAGCAGAGCTTCACATGGGGTGGTTGGCCAGCATCAGCGCTGTCCCAGCCAGGGGAGACAGAGGAAGCAGTGGCTTTATGTCAGGGTGCAGCTGCCAGCTGATCCCTGTGGGTCAGTTAGGGCTGCAAAGGAGGCTTTGGTAGATTTGCATGCTCCAAAGTGCTACACAGGGCTGGCTTCAGCTCACCTCCTGGGTGTGGTGTCACAATCAATTGCTGTGCTTGGGGCACCTCCATGGGAGGCATGCGAAGGAGGCTGCCACGTGTACCCCTCAGACAAGTTCCTGTGGGACAAATACCTGGCCAGGGGCTGTCATGTCACCAGACAGCTCCTGGTGGGGATGAGCTGGGAGTCAGGATGACAGAAGGTACTTCACTCAACCTCTTGCCTTGTGGGTGCATCACACACCGGCACTGCCGGGCTGCCACAGGGCCTGGAGAACACCAAGGCGTTTTCCAAGCCCGAGGGCTTGTTGCCAAAAAGCTCTTGAGTTTGCAGAGGGCCGTGTGCTCCCATTTGTGGTGTTCCTGTCCTGCCTGGAGAAGGGCTTTGAGGTGTGAGGACAGCATGGTGCCAGCACCAGAGAGGCATGCACAGGGGAAGCAGGGTCGGTGCCCTGACCGCTGTCAGAGCAGAACAGGGGGCTGGTGTCGTCTCTGGATGCAGCGCCCGTGTAACTTTAGCTCCAGGCCACCCCTATTTGTCTTTGCTTCTTGCATGTTGTGAATAGATATTAGCTCAAGCTCAATGGGCTCCTCGCAGGTCTTGGAACCAGATGATTCAAGCTGGGATTTGTTCTATATCTTGGGTTTCACATGTTTTCTTTAGCTGCATTTTAATTGTGGAGGGTTCCTTTTTTGATTCATGAGATGTTTACCCAGGTGCCATTCCTTCACAGCTGTAAATATCACAAATAAATCCCATTCCTGGAACATGTGAGGGTGAAGAGGAAGTGCCCTACAACTTAATAGGTCAGGTTTTTATCACAACTCTTCATCTGGAAAACCGTACAGAACGTGCCCACAGAAGATGTCTGGCACTAGTCTGGAAAACAACGTATAATGTCAGCAGAGCCCTGAAGAGAGGAATATAACACAGTTAAACAAAGCCTGGATTGAGTTTAGCTCACCTTTATTTCCAGCTTCAACCAACAAACCTCTTTTCTGACTGCAGCTGATCTCAGGCCCTGCTGGTAATGGGAAACAAAATTCCCCTTTTCCCAGCTGCCTGATTTTTTGAGGGTCATTCCTGCAGTAACCCATGGGGTGCAGTAACCCATGGGGTGTTTTATACATCCTGAGCCATGAGGAGCCAGGAAGAGGCTGGTGGCCAAAAATGGTCTGGTGTGGTCCTATGTCGACTTTTCAAACCTCATGCAATGAATTCCCATTTCCTGTTGCTTCCTGCCCTGACAGCCATTTGTCCTCACCAGCTGCAGCAGTTCTGTTTGGGCCATGCAGCAGGAGAGGGGCTAGAAGGTACCTCCAAAGTGGGTCCTGTGTTTGGAAGACCCACCCCTCAAAACCAACACCTTTTCCATCTGTGGGTTGGTGTTGGGAGCCCTCCTGCCTTGCAAGCAATGAGAACGCTCAGAAGAGTTATTGACTTCTTCCCTCGGCTCTTCTCCCATGCCAGGGCTAAAACTTTTCTGTCCCTGCTTACGACAGGGTGGGAAAAGCAGTAATACAAGTTGTGGGCCCTCCCTCTAAGTAGACAGCAATGCGTTTGGACCATCAGCCTGAGTTTCAGATCACTGCATGGGGTCTGCATCCCACCCCGGAGCCTGCATCCCACCCCGGAGCCTGCATCCCACCCTGGAGCCTGCATCCCACCCTGGAGCCTGCATCCCACCCCGGAACCTGCATCCCACCCCGGAACCTGCATCCCACCCCGGAGCCTGCATCCCACCCTGGAGCCTGCATCCCACCCTGGAGCCTGCATCCCACCCCGGAACCTGCATCCCACCCCGGAACCTGCATCCCACCCTGGAGCCTGCATCCCACCCCGGAGCCTGCTGACTTGTCCGGGCAGGTACAGGTGTTACCGGCACTGTAACACCTCTAAGGACTGGTTTGACAGGCTGCTCCTGCCTTTTGCTAACTCCCACTCCCAAATTCATTTTGGGAAACTTGCCACAGGCTGCCCCATCTCACAGGTGCCCCAGAACTGGGTTTCCCTGCTGTGTTTACACACTGTTGGCCAAGGGCCAAACCGCTCTGAGAATTATTGCTTTCCTTCCTGCTGGGCTGTTTCTACAACATCTGATGTGATATGAGAAGTGTCACAGCCTGGGGGGAGCGAAGGATGGTCCCATCCCCATGGGTCTCCCAAGAACCACACATGCAATTGCATCTGACTTGTGAAACCATGGCTGGAATGGAGGGTGATGCATTCCTGGGGTCTGGAAGATAAGCTGCCCCCTGCTTCACCCACCCTCGCTGCCATGCCCATCTCATGGAAGAAATCCCTTCTGAGGAAGGCAGTGAGGGGGGCTCTGTAGCCCCCTGTGCCTGAGGTGCTTTTGTCTGCCTGCTGGATCCTGGCTGATGGATGGCTGCAGGCAGCAAATTTGAGCAGCATCTCCATGCCAATTTAAATAAATAAATGAGTCTGAATGCTTCACCTTGCAGAATGGCATCTCATTCAGCTGTTCAAGCATCAAATACCTCCGGGATTCTTTGGGTCTCAATTTGCAGAACTATTTCCCTTTCAAGTGCTCTTTTATTTTTCTTTTTACTTATTTAAACCTGTTTTTCCTGTAGTGAACAATCCTTGCACGTGAAACCAGGCAGCTTTTAGATGTTGCTGGAGCTTTCCTCCAGACTGAAGAGGGATCAGCGGACTCTATTTAAAAAGGTCTTCCCCAGCCCTTGCAGCTGGTGGGGATGCAGAATGATGTTCTGTGATTCAGTTTCAGTCTGAGCTCCCCAGGGCTGCCAGACTGTGTACAGGAAGCTCATTGCTCACAGCCGAGGCTGAGTAGATGTGTTGGTGCTGAGGGGAAGCTCTTGCCCACCCAGGGCCAAGTAGCAGCTGTGGGAGCTGCTGCTTGGTGGCAGCTGCAGCCCCCTCCTCAGCCCTTTAGATGGGTCTCGGGAGCTGGAGGGCGGGAAGAACATGGATGTGTCCAAAATACCACAGATGCCTTGAGGACAGAACAAGCTCAGGCCTGGCGAAGTTGCATTTAGTGTCAGTAGGATGGGGAAAATTGATGAGGTGGGGAGAAGGGTGAGGAGATGATGTCTGTTGGCTGCATCACCTCTGCTGAGCCCCTTTCACTTTTCTGGGAGCTCTGTGCCCTAGGGGTTGCAAAGAACCACTTGGATAGGCTACCTGAGGCACCTCAGAGGTTGGAAGAACAGAGCACAAATGGAAAGAAGCTGGTATTATTTTCTCCAAACACAAGAATATTAAGCAATCTAATACATGTGTTTGAACACCTGGGCATGATACACAGCAGAGCTTCCTCAGCAGCACAGGAGTTTCTGTGTATAATCTAAAACAAACATCTTCTAGCCAATCTCTAATCAAGGCATGATGGATCAATGAATTAATGTAGGGGCTTAGTTAAGTTAGCAAGATCTGTGTTACTGTTGTTGGTCATGGCGGTGTTTTTCGACTACTTCATGCCACCCACATACCCCCTCGGGCTGATCATCCTCTCCTGCCTTCAGGTAATCTGCTCAGTGCAGTGGCCAGGCATGGCACATCACAGATATTTAGGAACAAGCTGTGGAGTTTCAGGGCAGGACACACACTAAGGGTCAGGCTCCTGCAAAGCAGCCGAGAGCAGCTCGGCTCCAAGCACGGTTTCCTCTTGCTGACACTTGCGTCCTCGTGCTTTTGCACCACACTTTTGTGTGCAGCAGTGCTGCTCCTGCAAAGCTGTCTGGCCTTTTGCACTGGTGTAGGAGGAACTGCAGGGGGTTTGTCCTGGTGCCTTTCTGAGGGTGTCTGGTCTCCCTCTAGCAGCAGTCACCGAGGTCAAAATGCTGCACATCAGCCAGGTCATAATGAAATGGTTTGGCCTCGTGTTTTAGACACGTTGAGTAAACACAGTGCAAACTCTGCTGTATCCCTTCAGCTCCTCCATCTTCCTGCCACCTTTTCATGAGCCCCAGCTGCCTTCCCTGTGCTGCAGATAATGGAGAATTGACTCTATCCCTGTTGGGGATCCTCCCTAGGAGCTGTGGGGAGGATACACTCCTCAGGGGGCTGATCTCCCCTGGTTTCTCTCATTTCCAACCAGCCTCTGTGCTCAGTGTAACCGGAACAAGGGGGAGCAGGAGTGTCTCTCTGACGTGCCTCGGTTGGCCAATGATGACACCTGCTCCCCTGTGGGAATGCCACTGCTGCTGGAGTGATAAACTAGAGGTATTTGGGGATTCAAGAGGAGAGCGAGGGAGCTGGGGATGAGCAAGATATTGCTGTTCATCTCTGCAAACAGACACCACCAGCACATGGGAGCTGAGTTCAGAAGACTGGGGAGCCTGTCCTTAGCTCTGTGGAGACAGGGGTTTCTGCCACTGATGGGGTGGTTTGCAAATCTTTTCTCAGATCTCAGCCATTACAAGGGGACTAAATCCATTTTGTAGTCCTCAGCCTCCCAAGTCTGTGTTAGCACATTGCAGCCCTCCCTGTGTGTTGGCAAGAGCCAGCACTGGGAGCTGTTTGATGGGAGGAAACTCAGGGCACCTTGGCCAACACTACAAGTGGCTAGGACCAGGACAAGCAGCACAGCACAGTCACTCAGTCCCTCCTCAGCTTTCTGTGCCAGTACTATCCCTCTCTACCCTCCACTCTTCAGCCCTTTCCTACCCTCAGGGTAGTAAAACCTAGTTTTGCCCACATCATCACCCTGCCACTACTTGTGCTGGCTCCTCTCCAGTTTCCCCAGTCCTCAGAAATGTGTATCTCTCTCTGCCCCCTCATGTGCATGGTCCCTGCGAGGTACCAGCTCAGCAAGGCTGAGCAGGGTTTGCTGCATCTTGCTGATGTTTCCCAGGCCCCGTGTACTTCTGCAGTTGGCATCCACAGCACAACCCCCACGGTGGGAATGACTCCAAAACCCAGTGCCGCTAGCAGCTCAGCTGCACGTGAGTCCACTCGCCAAGCCCAGCTGGGGAACTGGTCTGGCTGAAAAAAATCCTTTTATTTTTTTTAATTTCTTTTTTCCCTGGGTTATTTTTTAATCCAGATGAGCTCCTCGACTGGTTTCCTCCGGTTCCTCCAAAAGAGCCAAAGGGCAGCCTGGGGGTAGGCTGGAGGATGGGGCACTGCAGAGTTCAGCCCACCAGTGACAGAGCTCCAATGTCAGCAGTCCAAGGCAAGTTCAAACACCAAACTCTGGAGCCACTTCCTTCCCTTCTTCCCCATAGATCAGGGGTGACACCTTCCCACAGAATAGCCAGTGCGCAGGGAGCACGGCCACTGCTCCCAGCTCACAGGAGCTGGCTCAGATTAGAGATTCCTTCTCCTCTGCTGCTGAAGCCCTTTGAAATGTGTTTACATACCAGGCAGGAATAAAAAGTCAGAATTTTATTGGTGTTCAGCCAGGGAATTATTCTGATTTGAAAACTCTCTTGTGACTTGTTTTTTTTTGATCGTGCTAGCAAAAATAAATGGAGGCTCTGAAGTGGGCATGGAGAAATCACAGATCAGGATGCTTGGCCATCCCAGCTCCACAGGGCTTTCTCTCTGGAGGTTGTTTGACATGGTGTGTTGCCCCAAACCCTTTTGGTTTTGATGCCCATTATATTTTCCAAATGTGTCAGTAGGCTGTCCCCACCGAGTCTGTGTGCCAGAGTCCCCTTTTGTGCTACCTCCCTGCCACGTGCCCACGCCAGATGATCTGCTTAACATGGTTTGGTGAACATGCCTTCTAATGAGGCCATCACAACCCCAGCACTGCTGCCTGGGAGTGTTTCTGCAGCGACACTGCTGCAGTTCATGCCTCTCAGAGCTATTTTCCACCACAGGGACTTCATCAGCACCGGATAAGTTGGGAGCCTGGAGCCCTTTGCCATCCTCCTTTGAACTCATTAGTGAAGATGCCAAGGCTTGACTGGATATTTAGTTTGCTGGCACTTCCTTAGGCCTCTGTGCCCTAAATAGCACTCAGCAGTCATTTATCATCGCAGCCCAGGTCCTCCAGGCAGCGTGCTTTCACATAGCTGTATTTATAGCCTTGTCAATTTTCATTCTCTTTTTCAGAAACAGAAGAACTGATATCCTCTGCTGAAATTTCCTGTCAAAGCTGCCACCCACCTGTGGTTCAATAAGCACCAGCCACCTCTCAAGCAAAGTTTGTCACAACAATCTTCTCTCATCCCTTGATCTCCACTAGCTGTGGCTGCTCTTCTTCTGGAAACCACCCTCCTTTCTGTGCAACTGGGCACCAAATTGGCTTTCCCAGTGGATGCCGAACCTTACTAACTCTTGGACTTCACGCCTTTCCCTTGTCACAGAGTCATAGAATCATTTAGGCTGGAAAATACCTCCAAGATCGAGTCCAACCATCAACCCAGCACTGCCACGTGTGCCACATGTTTTGATTTGTGTCATGGGGTTTGACTGCCCTGAGGACAACAAAACCAGCATGCGTCCATCTGGTAGTGAAGTGTGGGAGAGGCTGTAGCAAAAGGCTCAGAGCACCAGCGTGACTCCCAGCTTCCCTGCATGGAGCATCCTGCTAAGTCCGCAGCCGGTTTGGCAAACAGCCCACGGGGCCATCTATTTCTCCAGGAATCACAGCCCTGCTCCAATGCTCCGGCTCGAGAAATTGGTCTAATTAGAGAAGAGTGAAATGCTTCTCCTGCTTGGAGAGCCTCAGGTCCCCAGCCCACTTAAAACTCCACATAAGTCCATTAGCACGACAACGTGTCTCCCCAGAACGACGCATACGCTCGCGCGCTTGGCAGGCGGCCGACCAGATGTAGCCAGGCTGTCTGGAGGTGCCAAGCATAACAATTAACAGCAGCTTCGTGGTGGGGTTGGCAATGGCAGCTCCAAACTGCAGGCACATTCAGCCACCCACCTTGCTTCCAGGCACGGCATAGTCCTCTTGCACCCCTCCAAGAGACACTGCCGGTGGTCAAGGAGGTCATAGCAAGGGCCCCTCGGTGCCAAACAGCTGCAGGACCTTGGTGACTTACCACAAATGAAGTCCCGTGGTGAAGAGCGCCAACTAATACGTGCTTCAGCTAAATCATTGAATATTGTACCGTATTTCTGCCTAAGTGCGGTATCTCTTTGGGTTTTTTTCATGCTGAATCAAGCTGCAGTTCTGCAAACACAGAGTAACTTCATGCAGGTGAACAGCTCTTTGGAGTTTGTGAGGGAGGCTGCCACGTTCCTTGCTTGCTGCAGCAGGCACAAGCTGCTTTATTAGGTCTTAATTACATCCTTGCTATCCAAAATTCTTAAATTTGCCACTAAAGGCAGACAGAAACAAAAATGTCACACTTTTGCAGTTCAGATATTTGCAGCCATGAATAATACACTCACATACTCATTTACTAATGGTTACACTTCTCTAATTTCTTCCCCCTCCAGACATTTGCAAAAGCGCTTTTCATATTCCCATCACACCTTTAGCAAGCAGTAAGCCATTCTATGTTTTGTTGCTCTTATCTCTTCTCTGAAAGCTTTTATTGACTGCATGTTGGTTTTGGTTTTGTCTCCTCACCTTTTCTAGCTTTTTCTTTTTTTTCCTTTTTTTTTCTTTTTTTTTTTTTTTTTTTTGTTATTTTGCTGTTGTTGTTTCAAGTCTTTAGATCTCCAAGAAGTCCCTTGTGGAGCTATTTTGGTTATTCCTCAATGCAGCAGCTGAGAAATCCTGGAGGAGCTAATGACAGGAGCAATAAGAAAAAGCAGAGTTGGCTTCAGAATGCATTGGGATTAAGGGGTGGGGAGTTCAGTAAATTATTGAACTACCTGGATGAAGAATTCATATCAAAACCCATTTTGCCTTAGTGCCTGACTCTCATTTGCATTTAAGAGCTGTAAGTGTTTTAGAGAAGAGCTCTGAAGCTGCTTCTCTGTATGTTTCTTGCTTCAAAGAGAGGGATGAGCCCTCTCTTACATAAGAAATGTCTGCAGGACGGGGGCCATCCTCCATGCTGAACCAACAAGCAGAGCCTGGCAAGTCCATTCAAAGATGAGCTTCTGTTTCTGCCCTCACACCCACCCTGCAGCAGCACCCATGCCACACCTTTAGCACACTTTTAGCCAAGGCTACACTGGGTGACCTGGCCAGTTTGCTCTACTTTGCCTAAAACTAGGCACAGAGGTATCCCTTTCCTGGCGCAGTGGCCCTCACACAGCAGATCTGGGGATTGGATGGAGACAAGGCCTTGGGGCTCTCCCTTCCCCTTGTACACTCCCCGTGTGCATGGGATAAGCCTCTCCCTAGCTGTACAACCCTGCCTGGCTGCCTCAGAGGTCATGGGTGCACCGGGGGTTTGGCCATTTTGCTGAGCAGGTTTGCAGCCAAGACAGGCGTCGAGGGGCTCCGGCACCAACAAGGGCAGGAGGAGCCCCGAGCGCACAGGCGAACAAGAGCAGTTACCTGTTGTGCTTCCATGCCAGCTGGAGCCACTGGAGTGAGGGACTTTCCGAATCTGTGAGGCATGAAACCACTAATAGCTCAGTTTTGATCCCACTACTTTAAAAGGAGTCCTGAAGTTTCCAACTAACTCTCACCAAAAGCAACCAACTCTCATCAGAGGTTGGAGGCTGCCGCCTTTGCCCATTTTCACTTTGGTTGGGAACTCTCTGAGCTGTGTGTCTGGAAATGCCCAGCTACCTCAAGGAGCCTCAGTTTTGGATGGCTGGGCTTGTGGCTGCTTCTGGAAATAAACCACAGTGGCTTCCCAAGATATTTTGGTGGCTGATGGCCACCTTAGTACTGTAGTAACCACAAGGGGTTTGTGCAGAAGCATTTCTGTAAATTCTGAAGTGGGTGCTGCAGGGTTGCCTGCCCTTCCAGAACCTCTCGCTCTCTGAGTCTTGACTTTCCTTGTTTCCAATCCTTTGGACATCAAAGCAGCTGATTCACTGAGGACCTTGCTCTGCAGAAAGGGCCTGGTGTTGTTCTCCACCATCAATTGTTTTTTATAAGGAAGAGAAAAACTCTTTGCCCAGCTCAGGCAAAACTAGCAGAAGAAATGCAGAGTTTCTAGGTCATGCTGTTTTTGAGAGATGAGACAAAAAGCAGCTTAGAAGACTCTTGAAACACCTAGCAGTGAGAGGGCCAATGGCCAAGCATTGCACATCCCAGAAGACTGAATCCTCTTTCATGTCCCTTGGAAACACCTTGTCCCTTCTCACAGGGCTCCTGCCACTTGCACCCCAGCGAGCCCATGGGTGAACTGACGCCTACTTGGGGGAAACATAGAGGGGAAATTCACCTCAAGCAAGAAGCTGTAGTGCTGCCTCTCTCCTATCTGCCCTGGCTCTCTGGAGCATTTCCAGCCTTTTTCTTTCCATGCTCCACTGGAGTCTAATCCTGCATGCAGAAAATTCCTCATGCATTTTGCTCTTATTCCTTCAGGGCATCTGTTTTCTCTTTCATTCTGTCTGGCTGTTCAACAGCCTGAACTCAGTTACTGTAATCCCTCCATCTTCAATGATGTTCTCAGCTCCACATAATAAATATTAACAGCTTACACGTATCTTGGGGTTCTTATGCAAGGGCTCCAAATAGCTTTATGGTTCATACGCACATGGGGCTCACTTTATTCGCCAGCAAAATACAGCCACCGATGAGGCAGCAGTTGTTTAGCAACCTACAGTGACAATACACAATAGTTAAGACGGAAAGTGAAGATAAATATCGTATCCATTTGAAACTCCAGGAGGGGATTGGAGTTGGCAGAATATAAGTGCTCATGCTGAATTTTTGCCAGAATGCTCTGAATAGCATTCCTATGCTTACAGAAAAAGCTATAGGATTTAAAATACCTAACCCGTCCCTGGTGGTTTGCAACTCACGTTAAGGGCATGGACATTTTAGGATGCCAGTGATGCTCTTCACTGGAGAAAGGCGAGCCACTTCAGTAATGAACTGCACAGGATTACTCTAAAGCCCTTCCTCAGACATTCTGAGGAAGGAAAAATCAGATTATTTTGTATAAACAACTATATATTATCTATCAAATTAAATGATATTTATGTCTTTTAGGCAGATTCACCCTTCAGCTATGGCTATCTCCACCCTGAGAAGACACCAGGCCAATTGTGGCATTTTTTCAGTGGTGCCACAAACTCTTAGATGTCCTAACACTAAAAGCCTTAATGTGGTGGGGGAAAAAAAAAAAGAGGAGAGGGGAGAGGAACACATTCCTTCCTCTTCTGAGCATGGTGGCTGAGGGAGCAGGGACTCTGGTTGAGGATGCTGCATTACCCTTGAGTGATCCAGGGAGCATTGGTGGCATCAAGTGGCACTCGTTCACCATATGCCTCTTCCCTGTTGGAAAGTTTAGGTGTGACAAAAGCAACAAAGTGAATGGGAAAAAACCAGCCTGTCTTAGCTTCAGCTGATGCCTTGGCTGCTGAAGAAAACCCAAGCCTTGTGTGATTTACCCACAGGCCATGTAATGGAGCTGAGCTGAGCATGGCTGAGCAACTGCTGGCCATGACCCTTCCTAGCAATTCTCTGCTATTTAAAGATTTTGTTATAAATGGGTGCACTGTTCAGCTAATGGAGACCTTAAAATAAAGAAGCCCCTGGTGATCCTTTAGCCACAGAGATGCTGAGAACTTCAGTTTTAGTGGCATCCAAAGGCTTGTCTCACTGGCCTGAGCACCTCCAATGACCCTCAGCCAGTGACCAGAGCTCAGGGACATGCAAAGCATTCCCGCTACTCCCATTCTAGGGATAGAACTTCTCATTTTGACCCTTGTCTTGCAGGAGGATAGCTTTTAAAAATAGTATTAGCTGCCTTTAAGACAAACTTATCCTGCTTATTCAGATCTTAATTTGCTAGCTTCTCTCCAGCAGTCCTGTGAAGCATAGCTGCACTGTTTTTCTCTGTCTAGGTCTTTACATTTCTAGTGGTTTTGAATTTCACTGCAATGCAAAAAGGGCCCTGATCTTGTTTCTAGAGGTCGCTCTGGGTCTGTCCTCTTCCAGCCACTCCTTCATTTTAAAGGGACAGGGGAAAGGAGGTTTATCCACTGTTGTTACAACCTGCATCTTCCCCTTGCTCCCTGGGGATAATATTAAATACTGATATTGGCTCATGAGCCTCTTGCCCATGTACACAATGTTCAGTCTGTTCCTTTGACCTGGACTCCTAGGCCATGGTTTACAGAGCATGCACAGAAAACCTACCTTCCTCATCTTTTTCCCAGTGGCTGTACAGGCACAGCTTAGTGTGATCCATCCACTTCTACCCACTTTACTTTTTTGTACTTCCTAAACTGGTAATGATGCCTAAGGATCAGTTTATTTTGTGTGATCTGCTTTATATAAGTGTGTTGGCAATTCTTAAACTTTTATCTGGAGCATCCACTTGCTGGAATATTTCCCATTGGAACAGTTCTTGGTATAAGTTCACAAATACCAGAGATAATGGGATGGGGGAATAAGCAAGAAAAACTTGTTTATATAGCTATTGAGATCTGTGCCAGGTTAGGGAACATAGAATAGGACAAGAGCCTTTCAACTCCATTTTAATCCAGGATCACACTATCCTGTTAAATAGCCACACAACCATCTGGAGGATATGACCCCCAGGTCAAATGACATTTTGGACCAGCCCTGGACGGCAAGGCCAGGCTGGGCTCAGATACCTGAACTCTCTGCTCCTTGCAGGGCAGAGGCAAGAGCAGGGGACCGGGTTGAGGGACTGCCAGCCCCTGTGATGTTCAGCCTTGGGGACAAGTCACCAAACCTCCCGCAACTCTGCTGCCTTTGCCTCCACGCCACTGAACGTCACCTCCCTGGCAGGGCTGGAAGAGTCCCGATAGGAGGTGCCTGTGCTGGCACGTTCAGCACACCCATTCTTCCTGGGAACTACGAGGGGGCAGGGAAATGCAAGCTTCTGCAGGTAGTCCGGCAGCACACGGAAACCTGCAGGGCAAAGCCGTGCCAGCAGGACCCGGAAGAGGCACAGGCAGAGAGCCACACACCCACCCACCCACCCACCCAAGGGATCCCTGCTGTGCCTTCCGAGAAAACCGGCATTTCTCACCGCTCTGATCCTGCCCACATATTTCTCAGTGAACTCAGGTCTTGCCTCTGGGCACTCAGTGCTACTTAATTTATCCAAAGGGATAAATCCTCCTCTCCTGCTTTCCAGGCTGGCATGCCACAAGTGCCTCAAACCTGCACACCATATATCAGGGCTTGGCTACACACGGGCCTTAATTACAGCACCCCGTGCTGCATCATCCTAATCCCCTCTCATTCTCCTTCTTCCTAAAGAAGCCATCCATCCATCCATCTTGACAAGCTTGGATGCAAATATAAACGCAGGAAAGAACCCCGGCCAGTTCTGCCTCTTGCCCCTTCTCCTCTGATCCCCTCCAGCCCTCTCCTGGCTTCCTGGTGCCTCATCGCAATGCCCCAGAGGCACCAGGTGCTGCGGGTCACCCCCGAGGCCTCCCGTGTTTGCTGGGGAAAGGCTCGCAGAGAGCGAGGGAGGCTTGAGGGGACGGCTGGAGCCGGGAGGGAAGAGCCTCGCTTGCCGCCTGCCGTCAGAAATCTGAACTGAAGAGGATTGCGGTGATCCCGACGCCTCGGCCAGCAAGTCCAGGCCTGGGCCCACGCCGGTGTGCAGCCAGCAGGACCCCTCCTCTCACTGCACACCTCCCCGCCTTCACACGAAGGTGCCCATCTGCATCTTCAAGGCACCACGAGAGCTGTGACTTCCAGCTGTGCACCACCAGGTGCCTGTAGAGAGAAACTTCATTACAAACTCCACCTGCCCCTCTACACCTTTCCAGATGGCCTACATTAAAGGAAAAAACGTGCATTTTATCTACAAAAAACAATAACCTGTATTTATGGTTTGACTCTAAGCCATAATTCAGTGCCAAAGCTCAGCAAGTAAGTAAACAAAGAGCTTATGCTTTTAAGTCACCTGCAAGGCTTCAGGCCACTTTTTCAGCAGCTTTTCTCCTGCAAGGTGCAAGCTTCTGTTCAGGAGGAACAGAAGGTTTCACCAGGAGGAGCTGTCACACCCACACAAGACATTATAAGGAAGAGAGCAAGCCACATGGGTGCCAATGACTGTAGCTATAAGTTATTTATTCTGCAAAATAGAGGTATCTTCTATGGAGTTGAACATTGGAATCACAGCATTATGAATTGAGTTGTGGAAACATTATGACAGCACACACACACGCAGGCACACACGTGTACACCTACACACACGCACACACGCAGCCTTCGTACAGGCCTGACTCCTGCAGGATCCACAAGGAGCCCTCTTCACACCTTTATTTGCAAAAACCGGCAGTGAGGGCTAAATTCAAGACCCCTTCCCCTATTCACAGGACTTCCCAGGGCTGGGCAGGACTGGGAGCACGGCACAGGCAACAAGTGTGTAGTGCACAAGATCCCCTGCTCAGTGTGCAGCACATCCTGGATAGGAGTTAGCTCTGGGCAGAACGCAGCCCTCAGTGGAACACTCTCACCCTTGCCTCAGTCTTTGCTCACACAGACAAGCACAAAGTGTCTGCAGGAGGCAGACACAAGTTAGGACACAGTCAGTGCTCCCTGCTCGCCATGGTCCATGTTCCAAAGCCGGTAAAACTCTGCAAAATCCACGTAGGGCTCCACACGCCCATCCTCGTCTGGCTGGAGCGAGTGGGTGGGTCGGGAGCGGAAGAGACCTCCATCTGAACTCGAGCTGCTGCTCTGTGTGTGAGTATTGGTTGACTGCAGCGTCACAGTTGGGCTTTGGCTAAGGAGGGAAAAAGAGAGAACATAACCATCTTTATTCTACTCCACCTGATGCACTGGACAAGAAAAGCACCAGAAAAAGCACCAGTTTCTCCACAGATCAAGCTGTCCTAGCAGACAGGTAACAAGTTGCAGTCACTTGCTCTGTGAGAGCACTCAAAGTGTTGAGAACTGACTGGAGTTGACAGACACCAAAGGTATCTGATTCACATTAACTGGAAGGCCTTAAGTACAACCAGGCATCTGAGGAACAGAGAGGAAGCAGAAAAAAACAGGCATGCACTCTGCTGGTATCCCCATACCCAGAACAGTATGAGTTTTACGGGAAGAGTCTGGCAGCAAGGAAAGCTATTCTTGCATGACCTGTGCTGCAGCCAAAGCAGCTCTAGTGCGTCAGCCTCATTGTTTCTGGAGCTACAGAGCACAATACCCACAGAGCTTCTTCACTGTGCAGCATGTACACACCATACTGTGCCAAGGCTGTGCTCAACCTAAACCACAGCCACTAACTAGTATGACCCTGTAGAATAGATCCAAAGAGGACCCAATTCTAACCTTTATCCACTTTTTTCCTCCTTGGCTGTGCCTGTAAGCAAATCAATTTCAGCAGTGCAGCCTCTACAAGAGCCTTACAGGTGACCTGCATAATCCCTCTTCCTTGCTGCAATGAAGGGCACCCACACTCGTCTGTGCACAGCACCCAACACACTTTGCACACGAGGTCCAAAGAGAAGGGCTGCTCACTGCCAGAATGCCCTCCACAAACAGCAGCAGATGCTGCTCCCAAGGCATGTTGCCAGAGCTGGCTTCAGAACTGTTGCTTCACTCATTCCCACTCCTCACACAATCACTTTCCAGCTAACACATTATGCTGGCTGTCAATACTGTAGTGGAGGGGAGCACAATCCAGATAAGGGACTGACTGACAGGTAATTGACAGCTGTCTCTGCTTTTCAACCACTTTATACAGCATGAGGTGCAGGGAAAACTCTGGGTAGCAAGAGAGCAGGACTTTACTTAGTGAGGGTGGGAGTGGCTTCATCCAGAGTTGAGCTGCTGTGGGCACCATTGACCATCTGGCCTTGAGAAGGCATGACAAGAGACAGCGTGACACTTGTCTTGCTTGTGCTTTGGGAGCTGGAATATGGCACAGAGACTGGGTAGACACGGCCTCCTAAGAAGGGAGAAAACAGGAGTTATAAAATGCAGTTCAGACATGAGCAACTGGGGGTGCAGCACAGTAGCAAAATACCCCAAGAATTTGTATCAAAGTGCCCTTGATGCTGTAGTGTATCCTGTCAAATTGTCACACATTCCACATCTCAAAAGCCAATAATCATGTTTCATAAGAAAATTCCTTCTACACCAACTACCTCCTCTCCCAGTGTGAGGTGAGTGTTGGATCAATCAAAAGATCTTATCTTCCTCACCCCATTTTGTTTCATTCTCTCCCCAACACACCTTGCGTTGGTGTCAGCGTGGGCTGGCTCATCTCACCCAGGGGGTACCCAAAATTCCTCACAAGCAGTGTCATGTCTTCGTGACGGGGACAGAACTTGGACCGCTCCCCACCACTGGCAAAAGTGTCACAGTGAATGCGCTTAACCCGGTCCACCACTGCTTGTGCCACAGCATCCAGTGACGTCTGCTTGGCAAACTCTGTGGCTATCATGGCTGCAATTTCCTGAGCAGAGAAGGGGAAAAAAATAAAAAATCACCAGAGGAAACATTTCTAGGAGATTTTGGAGGAAACCTTTTCCTGCCATCTGATCTAAGTTTTTATGGCAACTCATCTGACTGTGATACTTACCTGCTGATAACGTGCCTTTGTGCCTTGAGTCATCTCACTCCCTTTAATGGGCTACTCCTAAGGGACAGGCAGCTGCCTAGAAGAACTGGCTTGGCAAAGCAACTCCCTTATTATTGGACTGGAATGAGGTGGCACAGGCATTCAGCCCGGCCAGCAGTGACAGCACAGATGAGGAGGACAGCCTGTATGAGAGCAGCTGACACCGCTGGAGTGAGTCAATAGCCACGGGAATGTTTCCTTTGTGAGCAGGCTCACCTGGTTGGCCTGCCCAGGCCCATGAGCTGCCTCCAGCGCTTTGTAGAGCCCTTCGGACATGAGCACCAAGAAGCCTGTCACCCCATCCAGCGAGTGCCCCCCGTGGATTTCAGGCTCTGCTATGATGGGCTTAGATTTAGCAGCACTGGAAAGAGACAGTAATTTAGCATTTAGTGGTGACATAGTAGGTGAGAATGGAGTGATCATGAAGAAAAGGAGGGCTTGAAACCCCACAGTTGAGTTTTTCTGACCTGAGTAGTTCAATATCAGTATAGCCGTACTTGACTTTGTAATCTCCAATGCGCCGAGTGCTTTCCTGCCCACGAATAGTTCCCACTTGTTTTATTTTCCCTGCATCCAAGCCTGTCAGATTGAAAACCGAAAATGCTTCATTAACTTTGTGAAACTTGCAGAACTTCCTCTGAGAAAAGAAATATCCACGATTACATAGAACTGTAAGACAAAACAAGACACTGAAGAATGATCAGGAGCTAAACAGGGAGAAAAGGAATATCTGTGTTTGAAGGGACACCTTTCCATTTTAGTTCCAAGCTGGGAAGGAGAGAGGAGGGAGACACACACAACCCAACAGGCATATTCTGAATGCAACAGCTGGCCCTGAGACGAAGTCCACATCCTGGTCCAAAGCCACCAGCAGCAGCTGGCCTGGTTGCACAGGCATTTGCCAAAAAGGCAGGGGAACATCTGCACCTGACAGCTCTGGACTGCGTGATGGGAGGAGAAGGCAGGAATGAGGAAAACATATGTGAAGGATTCTGCTTTTTCTTCCACCTGTAACTGACCCCTGCTCCTAAGCTCCACATGGCAATTTCACTAATACATGAGACTGCAGAGAGAAGCTGTGGAGTCTCCCTCACTGAAAATATTCAAGAATCTGTAGAATATGCTCAGGGATGACCCTCCTTGAGCAGGAGCTTGGACCAGATGATCCACTGTGGTCCTTTCCAACCTTACCCATGCTGTGATTCTGAGAAAAGGAGAACTATCTACAAGAGGCACTGATTTTGCTCAAGTGCTCAAATTGATGTGGGCTACTCCTAAAATAAGAACAATGATCAAGCAAATATTTATTTATTTAAATAAATATGGTGAAATAGGGCCTAGGAAGTAATTGCATCTGGAAGAAGGTTCTAACAGGGACCATCTGAGTGCTGCTACTGCTTGAGGCAGGACTTGGAGCAGATGATCCACTTACCTGGTCTGTTCTGGTAACCTCCCTTTCCTCATTATACCTAGAGCTATCAGCCGGAAAACATTAAGATTTTATTTAGGGATGACTGTCCTCAGTACAAGGTGAAGGCAGGGGTCCAGCTGAAATTCTTCCTTTGAGTCAAGCCAAGCCTTGCTGCACAGATGGCTCCACACCTACCCCAGCAGTAGGACATAAGTCCTCCATCTGTGCAGACCACAGCTGACTCATCAACATGGCCTGGCTCATTTGCCAGCTCCTGGCAGGGAGGTACATGCCACTGACAGACACAAGCACAGGGAGCTCACAGGATGCCAAGAGAAGTCATGTCTAAACCACAGCAACTCTCCCAGTGTACTGAACAAGCTGGGATGTGCCAGCTGAAGAACCACAAAATCACAAGACCTCTCCCCCAAGGCAGGGGTGGCACAAGCACCATCATGACAAATACTATCCCCACTACGTCTTATCACTGTGCTTCAACCTAGCCCAATAACAACCTCCCTTGGGCCCCCAAAACAGCCTGTGCACACTGTCTTGTTCCACAGGATCTTCCTTCTGCTGGGACTGTAGACAGGAGCACCAGTGCTGTGCCAAGTTAAGGTTGGTACATCTAACAGATCCCTGTTCTCCTATGGACTGCAGCTAAATTCTGCATTTTTGGTAGTAAAAACACTCAAAAAGTCTCTTTCCCTGGATTCTTGTATTCAGTGTTCTGTTTCACAGCAGGAGTAGAAGTGGGAATGAAAGAGAAATAGAATAAAACAAGACCTAGTAGCAGAAATTACCACATCAACAGCCTCACCCAATAAGCATCTATCTGCCAGGTGAATCTAATTAAGAATGCCACCTTAGATCTACCTAAATAAAAAGTATAGGACCCAAGTATCTCAATAAGAAGAATTTGGTACTGGCAATCACACAAGTGGTCTGGGTTAGATCTAGACCAAAACAGCAAACATGTCAAACACTTTAAAGGAAAAGAGAAATTGCCTAAAGCAAAATGTCAGCATTAAGAGTTCTGTAGTTACTGATGTAAGAGAAGTAAATGCCAGTGCTTGGCCTGGCTCTGTCTGAAGTGAAGCTGCTTTTTTTCAGCAGCAGCTTGTACAAAGGCAAATTCAAATGTATCATCCTGAGGATGAGGCATAATGCAGAACTTAAAGCAGCATAACTGTGGTTTGCCTCCACAGGAGTCATCATTCATTGTCTGCTTCACTTCTAGCCTCTGGCTCTGTGCTTCCACTTCTGCCTTCCTATCGACTACAGCAACAGCTGGAGGGCAAATCAATGACACTTTGGCAGCTGGACACAAAACTAACACTCAAAACTTGAAACAAAAGCGGAGTTTTCTGCTGGGTCAGTGAGATGAGCTTACTCACCCTGTAGTCCCAGAATGGCTAGAAAGGCACAAAAAGAAGGCACTGAACTTGTCATCTGAAAACATAGTAAGCTTCTTCTGTAGTTATTTATTGTTCCTGTGGCTTGAGTCATTCTTGGTGCCCCAGATAAACAGTCATGCGATATTCTCAGCTAAGAACATGAAACCCAAATACTCACCCAGCTGAGAGAACCGAAAAAGTTCATCTTCATTCTCTGTCGTGTGGTCCACATTGAGCTGAGTCACCTGCAGCCCATCCACCGTGGACTTGCATAGCAGCGCCCGATTGGTACCTGCAGTGGGAGCAGCGAGATGAGGCACCAGATAGCTCTGCCATTAACACAGAGAACATATCCAAAGGGAAAAGGAACAGAGATGGGAATAGAGACAGAAAAGAAGAGAAAGGCTCATGTACTGTCTCATAATGATCTCCAAAAAGCAGTCTTGCTAGCAGCATAGTACGGGCCTGCTAGGCAACTCTCCATCCAGACCTGAGCCGCTACCTCCCAAGAAAGTTCTCTATTTCACAGTGAACCTCCACTACTCCTCCCGTGTTCCCTCCGTTCTTTGGCCATACACACCACATCAGCCAGCATCTGCAGAGATGAAGAGCCAGGCTGATTTCAAGTGCTTGTGTAAGCAGCAAGCATATTGCTGCTTGGCCACAGACCAAAGAAACTGTCCCCCACATTCAAATGTCTTTTACTTCCTAGAACCCCTGCCATCCTCAGGAATGCTGAGACTGAGCCACTGACAAAGAACAACTCACCCACATTGGCGATGTAGAGTTTGTTGTTGAGAACGACAGCCACAATAGCCATGGCTCCTCCAGAAATCTCCTGCTCTACAACCTTCAATCTCTCCACAATCTTCTGGTATTGAGAAGGGAGCTGGTGGTGGGGGACACCCTGGAAGCCAAAATAAGGGGGAAGCTTAAACACACAGTCCACAACACAGAAATCACAGCTGGAATAAAAATTCTGCAGGGAGGGTACTCATCTTGACATGCCTTAGCCTTGTGTCATGACATAAAATTTTCTGATCAGTCCTAGTGAATGACACAGCTTTGACATAATTCTGGAGAGGACAGTCCAGTACACTCGAAGAACAGAGCCCATACTTGCCCAGACACCATGCAAATTTGAGACCTTTCCTCTCATCTGCATGGCTTTGTCCTGGAGGAGCCACATGTACAGGCCGAACTCCTCTCTGTGATACACTCAGTTCCTTACTCAGATAACCAATGTCAGGTCTAAGCAGTGCCAGTACAAACAGTGGGAGCTCCGGGAAATGGACCAAGGCACTTGCTTCACTTCATGCAAGTTTCCAGAAGAGAACCACAGAGAAGTAACTTTCACTTACAGCTTCCCTTGGATCAAACTGACTAATATGCCCAAACCTCATCCAGCAAGCTGGAAGGTGGGACCTCCAGCAAGCTCTGTTCTTAAGGTTACATTACCTCTGGTAGCTGAGACTGCAGGCTGGCCTTCTCTGCTAAGGCATCATCAATGGACTCCAGGAAACTCCTTTCCACCACATCAAAAGCCTAAAAAAGGCCATAAAGAGAAACAAAGCACTTATCCGATGCCTACAGACTTTGGGGCTACTCATTCTCACCTCTCTAAGACCAGCTCATAAGAGTGGATGATCACTGTACATACAGACTTTCAAGGACCACTACAGCACATTGAAACACAATTGTTTCAGCACAACTAGTTAACAGCTTGTAAAAACAACCTGCAACAACTCAAAACAGAAGACAACACCATAAAAATTACATTCACAGCAATGTCAGAGACCTATCTGATCTTGTGTGTTGATCCTGTCACTCAAGAAAGCACGCTCACAAATCCATCTCCTCACACATTAACTTCTCCCCTTCACTCACTGTCATCTCCTCCACAGGCTGACTTGTTCCTACACGTCCAGGGAAGACTGGCTGCAGCTTCCTGGAGAGCTCTCAGCACTGTGCTGACAGAGCCAGGGGACAGATGGGATGAGGCAGGAATGAAACAAAGCACTACAGATGCTCAGGATGAGTGCAACTGCAACCACCAGATGTTTCCAACCCCTACAGAAACCAGATGCTGCTCCCCTGATGGCAAAGAGGAGGAGGGTAATGCAAGAAGCAGGAGCTGCTCCCACTCAAAGCTTCTTTACCTGCAGCAGAACTCGACGCACGTCAGCATCGCTGTGATCTGCATGGAGCTGGCCCAGCAGCAGTTCTGCAGAGAGCCTCTGACCCACGAAGTTGGTGACTCGGTTGCCATCATAACCATTGAAGACACCATAGAGGTAGCAGTTGTTCTCACTCCTGCCAAAAGGGCAGAAGAAAAGAGGTCACAGATCTCTGTAAGACACAGATACAAGTAGCAAGTTCCCATAGACACCTCTTGCATGCTCAGGCCCCACCCTCTTCTTCCATGTCCTGTGTGACAAATTAAATACCTCTTCTACCTACACTTGTGCCAGCAGGAGTCAGTGTCCCAGGTGCAACCCATTTACCTGAATTTTAACCAGTTATCTTCCAAGGGGTGACCCTCTGTCCCCTTGCCATCTGCACTGTAGGAACGGTTTGGAGCTGAGCCCACCCCAGAGAGATGGCAGGATGGTAAGTCATCTGTCCAACTGGGCTGCTGTTCCTGGCAGGAAGAGGAAAGAGACCATGTAAACCCCAAGCAGGCTGAAGTGAAGCTCATGGTCCAGTACAGGTCACCAGTCTACTCACACCCTCTTCTCAACCCTTCTCCCTTTGCTAACCAATAGCACAGCCAATAACTCCACATTTCCCTGCTGCAGAACAGCATCACTTACCACATCCCTTCCCTCTGAAGCTGAGCTCTGGCTGTACTCTAGCTCTTGTTAACAAGAAACCAGATGCGAAATTTGCACGCAACTTTTGCACTCCATAGAGCAGCACAGCACTACCTTAGATACTCCTATGGTGAATCAGATCCTCACGCACTCTTGGCACGGGAGTGCAGGGAAAGCTCTGGATTCTCCCAGGACTACTCAACCAGGACAAGGGACCGGGGTCTGACGCTGCAGCCAGCAATTAGAGAGACATCCCTGGGGCCGCCATCTCCAGCCAGGCCTGCAGAGGCCAGCTGCCCCCTCACACAGCGGGGCACCCCGGAGCCCGCAGCACTGGCACGGCCTCCCCAGCCACCTGTCGCCCACCGTGCGCTGCAGAGCGGCCGGTCAGCGCAGCGTGCGGGTCGCTGACCACGCAGGGACCCCCGCAGTCCGGAACCCCCTGCCCTGAGGCGACACAGCGGGCAGGAGAGCAGCAACCCACCGCCCCACGGCGGGGGAACCTCCCCCTTCCCACACGGCAGCGCGGGGAGAGGGTGAGGAGGAGGCCCGGGGACTCCCTCGCACCCACCTGGGGGGTGCGTGTGCACGGAGGGGGGGAAGATGCCACTCACACTCTGCAGCAGACTCCTCCTCTGCGCCGCCATCTTGGAGCGGGAGCGGCCGCCTCCCGCCCGCCCTCCGCCGCCACAGCTCGGGCCCGCTCAGGCCCCGCCCCCGCGTCAGGCGGCGCCGGGCAGGGCCCGGGGGAAAGCCGCGGAGCTGGAGCGCTTGGAAGGGTGCCTGTCGTTACACCTTCCTCCTGGTCTAGGCGGAGTGCAGGCATCTCCATTTCTTACCTATGGCCTTCAAGTGTGTGAGAAAGAAGCACCTGTTGGCCGCCACTGGCAGCGTGTGTGTGTGGAGGAGGAGGAAAGAGGGGCAGGGTTGTGACGATCATATAATCATGGGATCATCAGAGTTGGAAGAGACGTCTGAGATCGTTCAGTTCAAATGTCCACCCAACACTGCCACTGTAAGCCCTAAGCCACATCACCCAGCGCCAAATCTAGATGCTGCTTGAACACCCCAGGGATGGGAACACCCCCATCACCTCCGTGGGCAGCCTATTCCAGTGCCTGACCACCCTAACAGTGGGGGAAAACATCTCCCGCCTCAGCTTAGGCCATTTCCTCTAGTTCTCTCACTGCAGGCACAGTAGGAGACCAGCCCCAACCTCACTACAACCTCTTTTCATGTGTTGTAGAGAGCAATGAGGTCTCTTCTTAGCCTCCTCTTTAGATTAATAAAACCCCAGCTCCCTTAGCTGTTCCACATAGGATGTTTTCTCGATCTTTAACAAGCCTTGTTGCCCTTCACTGGACCTGCTCCAGTATCTCAATGTCCTTTTTAAAGTGAGGGGCCCAAAACTGAACACAGTCCTTGAGGTACTGTGAATCCTGGATCCTGTGAAATGGGGTCACCCTGAGTGCCAGAGAGCCCTGAGGTAGCCTGGTGTTGAAATAGTTTTCTTAGTAGTGCATCATGTTCCAAGCAACCTCTAGGGAAGGCTCAGCCCAGGTACCAGCTCGCAGCTGCACCCTGTTCCATAGGCACCACATGCACGGCATCCATGTGTCTCAGCTTGCGCTCTGTGTCCTGCCCTTTCCCTCTCTCTTTTGCAGGCCATAACAAGGATGTAGTTGGACCATGTCCTCAGGGAAGCAGTAGGAAGGTGTCTAGGACAGATGACAAGTGGTTCTCAATCCTCACCACAGTTTGGAGCAGTTCTTGCTAGTCTGGAGTCAGGCACAACAGTAAAATCACTTGCGTGCCTGCTTGAGCAATACAGACAAAATCAGAGAGCGCTGATTTTGCTCTTATTTAAGATCCTTTCTTGGCAGACATAGGCTGTTTCCATAGAATCAACTCAGCTGGAGGAGGAGGGAAGACACAAGATTCAATCTCACTGCTTTCTCAAAATTATAAGTCAGCAGAAGAGCCCTCCAGGAGCGTGAATGGCGTATCTTAGTGTGAGTGATGGCCAGCAGTCAGGCTGTGGGAGCAAGGGCTTTGGGAAGAGCCCTGTGTGTTTCCCTGTGTGTATTGTGGCTGCAGGGGCTCCAGCATGAGATGTGCAGTTTCAGTCATGGGCAGCAGCACAGCTGTAGTGAGGGTGGGAGTATTAAATTGTCTTGACATCCAGCAGTGGCTTGATATGCTTATAATGACATCTTTGTGGCAGATATATTCAATTCAGATGCACTTCAGAAATAATTGCCAGTTAATTAACCTCATTCTATAGAATGATGGCTTTTGCTGCAGGGTTTTTTGCCAAAGGATTCCAGCTTCCTTTCCTGTAAATCCTCTATTGTTTTGCTACATTTCTTTCTTCAAAATATACAAAGATTACGGATCCTTCCCCTTCATGCAAGGCTCACAAATATACAGACATTCAACCAGAATTAGGTACACAGACAGAATTACTTTTTTAGAGGCTTCTATTATGCAAAGATAGAAGAAAATGCTAGATTTAGAACCTGGGTCTACAAACAAGTTTCCTCAGTTTTAGGCTTCTGTATAAGCTTGGTCTCAGTTATGTCATTCAGAGTATTCCTGTGGGTAAAGCTGTGAATAGGTACAAATAATTATAGGAATAGGTCTGAAGTCTATATTAGAAGTAGGATGGACAGATTTAGTACTGACAAAGATTTGTTTTCTTGCCAGTATCAAAAGAAGAATTCCCGGTCCTGCAGAAAAATGCATAGCACAGCATTGTCCGTGTCATTAAAAAGGTACAGGCAAGTGTCTTTGCTTTAAAACAGGATGACACTTTTTCAGCATTGCAGCAGCAGCTTATGGTTATTTAATGCCACTGAAGGTTGCAGTCATGCACCTTGATGAGCACAGTCAGACTCTGTCCTTGCTCAGAGCGACACTGAAATCAGCAAGGCTTTGGGTGTGCCTAGACACTGTCAGCATGTATTGCATTGTAGGGCTGGGAATTTAGGAGTAATTTCTGTCCTCTTCTATCCATAAGTGAATCCTTTTGAAACTAACAAGAGCAGAGTCTGTGTGAGAGTGTGATAAGGCAGAATGTGAAGTCAATGAGAAAGAAAAACAACTTTCCTAAAGATACAAGATAGAAAATCTGCCTCTTTCCTTGTCTGTACAATGGCTTGTCACCTCTTGCAGTTAAAAATGTGCCCTGTTCCTAATTTAAATATCTAGCTTCAGCTCGTAGTTACTAATCTTTGTCATTTGGGTTTACCTTTTTTCTGCCAGTTTGTGCTGGAATGCAGACCTGGTGCAAAGCGTTTTTCTCTTGGTGAAAATACTTGTGCCAGATTCTGCCTGGATACTCCTGTGGTCTGTCATTGAGCTTTTGCCCTAAACTTGAGTCAATCAATTAAACTACTTGACCTGGAAAAAAAGTGGATAGTAGAATTTAGCAAGCAAGGCCATTTGCAGCATTAAATGCATGTTTGTCCAGCATTTCACAGTCCTCCAAAGGAAAGTGCTACAGAAGCTGGTGAGCTGCTCCATTAATGTCTGCTCATCGAAAGCTTTATGCAGCACTTGGAAGATGAAATAGTGCACTGAATTTCTGTTGGCTGTATTGATCAAACTTATTTTAACCTCTCTTTATGCTTCTTACTTTCTGCAAATCCTCTCAGAAATTGCCGTGCCATATTCCCATGCAGCCAAGATCTCCTCAGGAATGCAGGATATTGGTCACTGAACCTCACCATCCATGCACAAGTAAATGAATTATATGATTCAGTGGTTACCAGATACACAGCTCTCCCTCTCATGTTGAATTCCCACATTTCTCATTCCTCCCTCTCTCTCTTTTTGTAATTACTCTCCCATTTTCTCTGTTCCCAGTGACAGGTATAATACACAGAGTATTCCTGGTTCCAAGCTGTACTGCTGCCTTCCTGGTTTTATGGAAGCTTTCTCTGCAGGAAAGAAAGAAGCATGGTCACTACTCGGCTGCTGGATGAACGATGAACAGCATGACTGAGCAACATGCCATGGGGAGCAGGGAGCTGGGGGCAGCCCCTGCACAGTGCTCTTGTAGGCGCTCAGAAACCGGGAAGCATTTACCAGATTGCCGGCAGAAGCCATCACACCATTTCGTTTCCCTCTACTGATGATGTGTGAGATATGTTTAGGGAGGTTTTTTTTTTTCTGTTTTGATGCTAACAGAGGCTGGGGCTGGAAAGGAAAGCCGTAATTTTTGGCAAAGCTTGCAGGTGACATGGAAAACAGGAAGGGTCTCTCTGACAGAGCCAGGTTGCCATACTCACTCTGCTCCCATGGAAGACAGAAAGGGATGGTGGGGGGGGTGGTGTTGTGAGGCCTCACACAGCTCCACCCCGAGGTCACCTCATCTGCCTTTACCAACTTCAGCTTGATGTTTCCCACAGGTACAGGTGCCCTAATACTCCTCACTTCTTCACAGGCCACTGTTTCCAGGCATGCTGGAAGAGCAGAGAAATAAGATGGGGCAATAAAAAGTGTTAAGGAAGGAAAGCTGGAAACAGATTTCTTCCCCCAGCACCCTCTGTGAGAGTTGGAGAGCCAATGTGGAGAGCTACTGCCAGAGAAAGTGGCAATGAAGAGAGTGTGCTGATCCCCCCAAGAGTCAAATACCTCTGCAAAACAGAGTTTATACAGTTTTAGGCCAGATGGAGGGAGGGAAATGGGTTCTTTCATATAATTTTATTGATCTCCTTGATACACTAAACAAAGTTTCATCTCCTTGAGTCCGGGGATGATGTGAACTTTAAATAAAAAGAAAACAACTTTATAACAGAATTGTTTCTAGATGTCATGGCTGCAGGGAGAAGCTTCAAAACATGACTCATAAGCATGTGAAATACCAGAGAGCAAAACTAAAGAGATTTCAAACTATTAGAAAACACAAACAAACTAGTAATGTTGGAGTCCTACTCATCTGAAAATGTTTGCTTTTGGCAACATCTTGTCTCACCAGTTCTTAACACCACCTGTTGCCAACACAGATATTTGCCTTTCTGTGGGCTTGGTATCTCCACAAAACATCCACCCCAAAAGCTGTGACTGTAGGAAGGGTCTTTGTCCAAACAAAGATTAATCATGAAACAGATGGTTTGGTCCACCAACACTTTTGCATATCATCTGATGTGCAGCTGCAGTGTGTGCTCAGTAGTGGCCCCAAGAGACAGTCTGAAGGACTGGCTAGAGCCTATTCACTGTCATGTGCCTCTGTTTACTGTCCTCAAACCCCACAAAGGTTGGGAAATGTGATACTCAGGTACTCGGGTGACAGACTCATTAAAAGGGGATGAGAGGAAAGCTTTACCTAAGCATCAGCACAGGATGGGATTTTGAATTTAATTTTTATTGCAAAGTCTGTTGAAACAAGATCCTTTTTAGTGGTGGCCTACCAATCACTGACACCCACTGTGGGCAATGGCCCTGAGACCTCTTTTCCCAGGATTTGATTATGTTTTGAAAACCTGCAGTACACCAGACACCCAAGCAATGGTCACACACAGATGATTAAAGATAAAGACACATCAAAGGACTAAACACTTCTGCTTCCCTGGGCGTGGAAATACAGGTGTTTATTTCCAGAAGGATTTGTATCCTATACTCCTGTAAGTCCCCCATCCACACGTCCTACTGCCACATCCTTTTCACAGTGACAGTCCACTTCTAACATGGCATGTCAGGTTCCTCAAGTTTTCCTACTGATTAGGTGAGAGACACTTGATGGTGTATCTGGTTTTAAACTTAGGCCAAGTAAAACATGTAACCATTAGCTTCCACTGCAGCATCTCAATAAGGGCAATTCTTTAGGTTTCTTTCCTCCATCCAAGCCATTGATTGTCACTAAACTTGCCAGCTTGGCCATGCAGGAGCACAGGAGCCAATGCTTTTGTAGCAAACCAATCTAGAAAAGCCATCCCTCCCCAAAGAAGAAAATCCAGACCATTTTTTTTTTTCCATATAGTATGGTTATTTTGAACGTCATAACTTTATTGAGACACCAGTAGTTACCACCTTCACTTTGTTAACCACAAATATATAGGACATTGTAAACACAGGTGCCGAGGTGGCGGGGTTTGTTGTAGTTGAATTTCGGAACGGACGGGAGCAGGGGAGGGGGAGGAGGAGTGAAGGGACACTCGGGCTTAGACAAGACCACTCAGAGGATCCTGTATGCGGCAGGCCATCCATGAGTCATCGTATATACGTATATATGTATAGCTTTATATTATACATCTTTTTAAATATATATATATAATATATATACTATACACAGGCAGTAATGTGGCAGGGGAAGGGGCAGGGCAGCCCAGGTGGTGTTACAAATGCCACACAGGCAGCAGGGAGTTGTCTGGATGGATGGTTTGAACTTGCTGCATGAGGCGGCCTCACTGGGCTCCTTACCTTGTACCTGCTCTGGGGATGGGAGCTGAGACTCCTGTGGGAATCACCCTGCAATGCTGCCTTCCTGGGTCCTCCTAAGTGCTTGCAAGGGTACAGGGACAAAGATACCTCCTCCCCTGGGGGAACTGCCAGAAATAACGCAGAGGAAGGGCGTGTGATGAGGTGATGAACAGGGTTGTGGGGATATAGGTGATCCAGGGATGGGGACACATCAGGAGGCTGAATCCACAGACAGAACTGGGGCAACATTTCATCATCTCTTTACCCTTCACAGCCTCTGCTTCCACAAAATAGTCCCTTACTTGGGGGCTTCGTAAAATAAGAAGACTTCAAGGGGCCATTGCTCCCAACAAGGGATGTGTAATCCCCTGTAATCAGAACAAATGGCAGAGGGGGAAGAAAGCTGCCTTATCATTTTGCTTATACAGCCTTCCCTCTGATCTCCTAATCTCTAGACCGGGGCTGATCTCACCCACACTTAGAATGTAAAAGGGACATGTTCCAGTCAGCTGCTCAGGTCTCACCTCTGATCACCAGAAATAGGCAGCACCTTATCAGAAGCACCTAAGATAGGATAACCAGCCCTTTGGGTGGGTCTGTATGTCTCATCAGCTACAGAACTAGCCAAGTGCCACTGAAAATTGCATTCTGCATTTTAAAGGGCTACATGCAAACAAGCAGAGTCCCACTCCAAGGTCTGTCACCACCAACCCTCCACTGCAAAGGCTGAAAGCACATGAACCCAAGGAGAGTATGTCTTCTCCCATGAGCAAAAGCAAGAAGTTGTCCGAGTATCTTCTGTTGTAGTGTCACATCAATGCTTTTTTTATGACACAAAGCAAGGAGAACAACAGAGAGATGGGACGTAACCCAAGATGAAGTCACTTGGATTATGTCCCACTGAAGTGCTGGTTCTGAGGGGGAGGCTCATTCCTGCCTCAAGCCCACCTGAGCCCATCAGCTTGTTACATGAGGGAAGCAAGCCCAAGAGGATAAAGAAAAGCTTGCTCATTAGTCAGCCCCAAATGGTGTTTAGCCACCTACGTACATTGGATGGGAGAAGGGGCATGCAAGATGCTCCTGCACCACACCCCAAAACAGAGCCCCAGGTAGATTCCCCCTCCACACTGCCTGTACCTCTCCTTATGTGCCTAGTCACTCACAGAGGAGGCACCTCCCAAAAGGTACAACATATTTTTGTGCTGAGGGATAGTTACTTACAGCCTCCACCTCCTCTCTGTTCCCTTCCCACACCCCAAAGGAAAGCATGAAGGATGACACAGATGAATCTAGGTGAGTACAACTAACTTCTCTCCTCCTCCACCTCATCATTCAATCATTCTTCTCCCCTGGTGGGAGACAGACAGGAGGGTGCTCCCCCCCACATCCAGTCACAACAAACCTCTCTCAATAAAGTAAACCCGTCCCAAGCCTAAATATTAGGCTGAACCCACAGAAAATGAAGCTCAAGGGGCTTCCTTCCAAAAAGCACCCCTTTTATTTACAGTATTGCATTCACTTATAGGCACAGAGCAAGGGATGTGTGCCTGTGCCCAGTCATTCCTGCTGTGTCCTTAGGGCTACCTGATCCCCCGCTCCTGTCCTCACCAGTGGGTAACCGCCAGTAAGGCAAGGCAAGCCTGGGGAGGAGAAGCCATGGGGACAGCCACCAGCAGCACAAGTTGTGCTGGTAGGAACAGGGAGAAACAGTGCCTGAATATACAGTGGAGAACAGTGCTCCACTTCCCCCTGCTGCGCTACAGTTTCTACCCCTTCCTTATCTTTGTGGGGCACTGGGAGGAGGGAAGGCCTGGTAACCTTGGTGTCCTCCAGATAAGATGTTCACACAACCACAGGCCAAACCTGCATCCTATTCTCCCCACTCCTAATGGGGCTATGAGTAATAGGCTGGATGTGCAATGACAGATTTTGGATCTGCTCCTGATCTTTGCTACTGGGACCAGTGTTGCATCAAGCAGGGGAGCTGCGTGGGGGAAGGAGCTCCTCACTTCTGCAAGGTAAACCTGCTTCTTGTGCTCTGAGAGATGTCTGTGCCCAGGAGAATTGTCTAGGTGGCTGTTGCTGAATTATTTCCATTTAGGGGAAATCTGGAAATCTGTCCTCACACACAGACCTAACTTCTAACTTGGAACAAAGAGTGGGCTTCCACAGTTCTGTCTTTACTTGGAACAAAATTATGAGGAGTGTGGAATGATACCCATAAGAGCTCTATCTAACAGTCACTGCTGCCACCTAGGCGAGGCTTTAAAGTCTCAGGATCTGAGATGCGGCAGAAGAGCACTAAGGTATGGTCTATGGCAAGTACAGAAAGACCAGGTTTCAGACAACTCAGTCTGGCCCCAACCAATTCTCTGCACACCAAGACCTTTTCCCTATCTGAGTGGGAGGCAAAGCACAGCTGTACAGGGCAGGACCCCTCCCGCTTGGCTGCACCTCTGTGTGAGAGCCAGACACATGCTGGCTATCCCAGCAGCAGTATTTCTTCCTAAGTGGGGTCCTGCTCCATTCCTGTGTGCTACAAAGATGGTGTCAGCAAAAGGCTTTGCACTAATGTAAAGGAACAGAGGAACAGAGGAAGGTTCAGCAGGACCTGAGGAGCAAAACTGTCTTTCTTTTTCTCCTGCTCTGGGTGAAATGACAAAGCTCCCCTCTCCCCCTCGAACCAGCCCAGCTGGGGTTGAAGGCTCTCAGGGCTCTCTAGAAGCCCACCTCCTCCATCCTTCCTCCCACAGGTACTGTATCTGAGCCCAGAGACTGGGCATGGCTCCCCTCCTGCCTCATCAAACACTGGTCTGGGAAGAGCAGTGACTAGCAGGACGTACAGGCGAGGGGAATCACTGTCCACCTCAATCCAAGGGGGCTGAGGAAGGACTGAATTTCAGGTCACCACCCCTCTGCTCTGCTCAGTCTCTTGCTGTAACCTACAGACATGCCTGTGATTTCTGATTGTACCTGCAAATCTTCCTTTTTCCCTTCCCATTTTTTCTTCTTGTACTCCCCTCCTCTCCAATACCACTTCTCCCAAACCCTCTAAAAGTAAAGCACCCCTCCCTCACTAGCATGTGGCAGGGAAAAGCCCCCTTGTCTTTACATGGAGTATGCTTCTGTCCTCCAGGCCCCTCCGCACACTCTTGAATGCTGACTCCATCATCATTCTCCTCCCTGAGCCACCAGGTACTCCAAACCAATTTGGATGCTCCCACATCTACTCCAGCCTTGAGCAATACCATCTCTTCTAGGAAGGTCCTCGGTCCCTCTCATTTCTTCTGTTCTGCCTACAACACCCTTTTCCCTGCCCTGCCAGTGCCATAGCTCCTCTCCTATCCACAAGACAGACTCTGCCCTCTGTAACAAGGCAGAGGGAGAGGAGGAAAGGAGGGACCTTCCTGTCAAAATGCAGATTTTGGAAAAATTTGGTTCTGGCAGGTAGCTTGGTGGGAGAGGAGAAGGAATAGGTGATGGGGAAACCTTTTTACCTTTTTTTTTTTTTTTGCCTTTTTTAAAAACAATAAATAAAAACAGATGACCCAGAAGGCTGGAGCATAGCTGAGAGCCACCTCTTGTACCACTATGCACGTGTCTTGTTTGTGCCTCGGCTTTCTGCCGGCAGTGGGAACGGGGGCAGAAGGGAAAGGGGAAGGGAAAGGGGCATCGGTGGCTCAGTAGTTCTGCGTTTGGTACCCCTGTGTCTCGGTGTCAAAAGCATCTGCTGGAGGGGGCTGCTGGTACGTCCCCACCGCATCTGTAGCATCCTCCTCGTTCGTGTAGGGAGCATAAGGCATGCCGGAGTCCTGGCTTGGGTCCATGTAGTCCTGGGAGAAGAGGGCCGAATCGGCACCCAGCTGGAAACGCTGATACGCCAGGAATGCCTGGCCCACCTTTAAGGGAGGAGGTGAAGGGAAGAGATGGGAAGCAGAGAGGGAAGAGGAAAAAGAGGAGGAACATACCGAAAAAGAGAAACAAACAAAAGTGGGGTTAGTAGTGGTTATGGATTAGTGTGCAAGGCCCACCTGACAGATCGCCGGTGAAACGCCCCATGAGCATGGAAGTCCACACTCTCCCGCAGAAAGCACAAGCCCACAAGGAAAGAAGAGGATTGGGCAGGGATGGCTGCAAGACCAGCTGGCTGTGTGCAGCCTGCCAAGGCTCTCTGCTTTCTCTGGGATGTTCAGGGCACCTCCTGTCTGCCAGTGGGGTTTCACCAACATCTTACGGGTGGCAGAGGCTCAGTTGGCACTGGTTAGCCCAGTCAGCCCCTCCTGGCTGTGGGAAGGCAATCTGCCTCGGCAACACCAGAGGGCCCAGCTGCTGGGCTGTGTGTACGAGGCCATTTGACTTGTAAAGGCCAGTAAGGAGAGCAGGATTTGACACCAAGTACTGAGGTAGAGGTCAACCCCTGAAACACCTTCACCAGCCAACATGTGCAAAGTGTAGCACAGACCTTGGGAAGGAGCTGCAGGAAGCAAGGCAGCTGCTTCCCAGACCAAGGGACAGTTAGCAAGCAAACTGCTGTCTCCTGCCTCAGACACCTTTTGGTGGACTGTGGGAGCCTGGGCACAGGGTTCAGCAGGCATGGCTCATTGTCCCAGAGCATCCCTGAGAGAGGTGAGCAGTCTAGCAAGTGATGGGGGAGAGGTTTTTGGGGAATGAGGTCTGGGAAGAAATGGAAGAGATAAAATAGTGGGGGCAGAAGGCATCTCCTCTCTGAAGTATTAGGTCTGAGCAGTCATCAAAAAAAGGCTCAGTGGTGTTACATAGCATTAGTTAGGGTACAGGTGAGGGAGAGAAGGGAGCAGAAGAGGAGAAGAAATTGCCAGTTCCAACTCTCCAGAGGGAGATCCCCCATTCAATGGACAACCCCACTCCAATTCAATGGCTATGTCTTCCCATCCCATGCCCTGCAGTGACCACACACTCATAGTCAGGGCATTGGAACCAGCTCTGCTCAGTGACCTCCTCCAGCTGCATCCCTCCACCCCTTCCCCCAAATTCTCCCATCAGCAAGGGGCACTAAGGCAGCAAGGATGGGGAGTTAGGGAACAGGGTATTGTATTCCTCCTGAAAATTAATGTCTCTGAGTCTCCGGAAAGCCAGAAATGCGAGGAAGCCCTGTGAGGAGAGAGAGGGTTGTGGGAAAAAGAATCAGTAATGTAGAGCAAACCAGAATGTTTGACTGAAATAAAAAAAAAAACCAAGGAACCACGGGAAGAGGATGACTTTTTGGCCACTTGCAAGCCTCTGCATGAGAGAGGATCATTGCAGGTGATGGAACCTCCAAAAGTGTCCTGAGGGACCCCTTGCAAAAACCCTGCTCCTTATCTCACTTTCTGATGGAGCTTGCAAGGGGCTTTTGGCAGCACTCAAGTGCAGGACACGGCTCATGAAGGGAACACACACTGCTGTCCCTCAATCCTGCCCAGTGTCGCCGTGCCGAGGGTGCTGACAGCACAACCCTTTGCAGCCCCTCTTCCTCTTTGACAGCTCCATGGTCTTATGGCACCTTTCCTATCTGGTCCTTGCCCAACATCAGGGCTTGTAGGAAGAAGAGAAGATAAAGCCACAAGGGCTTATGCATGGAGACAAGGTTAAAATGCTCTCCTGCTTGGCACTATCCTGTCACTTCAGAAAAAAATCACTCGTGCTTGGTGCTCTCAGAGGCAGGAGGAAGTCTTCAGAGATATTTATATTTCACTCAACAGTTTTTCCAGGAAACTAGCAGTAAAGAACTGCTGGGGAAAGGGTAGCCTTAAGACAGCACTATCACCTTCCTAAAAGGTGACCCTGTGAGGTAGCACTCCAGTGGTGGGTGCAGAATCCAGAAGAACAATGATGACATCTTGCATGATGTGAGCAAAGGTGGGAGGGAGATGGGTGCAACCCCTGGCCTGCAGAGCTCCCTTCTCTGTTTAGTGTCTGTAAGGTGAAAATGCTGTTGAAGTCCTCTGACTCACAGAGAAAACAGTAACAGGTTGTCCAGAGAGGTGGTGGATGCCCCATCCCTGCAAACATTCAAAGGCAGATTGAACTGGGCTCTGAGCCACCTGATCTAGTTGAACATGTCCCTGCTCTTTGCAGGGAGGTTGGACTAGATGGCCTTAAAAATTCCCTTCCAACCCAAGTTATTGTATGATTCTATGACAATGATGGCTGGGGAGCTGGCTTGTCCAAGGTCATATTAAAGGTCTGTTGAGAACACTTCTTACTGGGATATGGGACTCTCTTAACCATTATGCTTATTAGTGCTCTAAAACCTTTCATGTAAGTTTTTGAGTCCCTGTTTCCCAAGTTTACTTCCCAACCACCTCCTCTCCTGCTTTCCTTCTCAGAAGCCATGTGAACTGCGATCCCAGGGGCCCCACTCTTACTCAGTCTCCTTTCATTCCCCACAAGATAATACAGTACAGAGGACATTTTATCCAACATCATGGCTACTGTACTCACCCAGGTAAAGATGGAGAAGAACGAGAACGTGATGGCTGCTCGGGCTGCATCCCCTCCCTCATTCAGTGGGTTGTCCTCTGGTTTCGAAGCTTGCCACTGGTTGGTCAGAAAGCAGAAGCCAACGAACCAGAGGAATGCCCAAAAGGCTGGGATGGACCACCACCGGCATGCCAAAGGGAAGGACAAAGACAACAAGAAGATATGTGTGAGCACAACATATACATATTACATTTCTCTGGAAATTTCAACCCTCTGAGACCCACCGCTGTGTTGCAGACTGGGCCAAACTGACTGCTCAGCCAGGCTGAGCCCAAGTGAGCTGGCAGGCTCCCTGACAGCAAATTGTCAAGGTGACCAAGAGGTGTCTGCAGAGAGCACCTCAGGAAAGTTCATTTGCTTGTGTTTGGATTGATCATAGGACTTGCATTTGGCCTTGGGAGGGAGCCTGAAGGGCTTCCCGTACTAGAGCAATCACCTGGGCTCTATGAAACAGCCACTGCTTCGCAATCCTGTCCTGCAAGGACAAGCAAAGAGCTCCCCTCCACGGGAGCTGCAAAAGAGTGGGAAGCAGCTGGTCTGCAGTTACACAGAGACCAGCTTGTGCTCAGGACAGAACAGCTCAGGGACTCACATCAAGGAAAGGTGCTGAAAGATCACTAACATGCTGTGCCCCCAGGAAAGGGGTGAAGGTAGGAAGTCCCACCCCACCCTCTGCCAAGTACAGGCAGACACCTGGCAGTGAGGGAAAGGGGCATTCCAAAGCAACAGAAAAACAGGACACAATCCTTCCCCTTCTCTTGTCAGCTGTACATAGGATTGCTAGGCAAGGGGCTAACTGTGAAAGAACTTGCAAGCACAGAGTCCTTAGCAAATCCAGGTGCTTCACCTGATCCTGCCCTCACTCCATTCCTGGCCTCTTTGACATACTCCGGGGAGAGCCTGACATTGAGCAGTTTGCCTGAATGGCTGGAATAAGCCAGTAGGGCCAAAGGGCAGGAGGCTCACCCGAGACGCCGATGTCCGAGAGCACTGCCTTCTTGCGGTCCTTGACGCTGCTGATCTGCGGGAAGTAGGCATCCAGAGCCAGGTAAAGAAGGCAGCTGAGGAAGGCGAGGACACCCACGGTAATGCCATAGTTGCAGGCATTGTGATTGCGGTTGAAAATGCAGTGCTCTTCTACCTCATCCACGCGGTTCACGTACCCTTCATTGACAATGGAGCCGAACACCACGATAGAGAACACCTGGTGGGGAGGGAGGCCAGAGACACATCAGGGCAAGCCCCATCTCTCTGGACCAGGAGAAAGGAGCAGAGCTCTGCAGGGGACGGACACCCTTCACCAGCACCTTTCTGCTCTGCTGAGCTCCTACCTTGCCTGGGTTGTAACCACAGGAACATGGTCTAATTTTATTTCTGAGGATTAACTTATAATAGGACATTTTTAGATTGAACCTTTTTATCCATCTGACCTAAAGTGATGCAAAGCAGTTGCAATCTGGAGTAAGGGTGGATTCCCACAGACACACAGGGAGGTGACACAGAGTGTGAACTGGGATATGGTTTTGGTGTGGGTGCCTGCATACAATGGCTTCAAGTAGTGGAAATCCTCTTAGTCTGCACTTACTCTCCCACTCACTCCTTTCTCTTCCAGAGATTAATTGTTTTTAACATTCATCTGTTCACTGATTTTATCTATCAAGCTACTACACTCTTTTCCCCATCCACCCTCCCACAATCCACAGCCCTGCTTGCTCTGCAGCTCCATTCTGCTGGGCTTCCATTCTCCCTATTTCCCCACACCACATACCTCTCTCCACCAGTTTTCCATCAGCCCACTCCATGACATCACCTATCCTTCTGTTCACCCACCCATATGCCAACACCCTCCAACCTTCCCCACAGATTTCAGGGGCCAAACATCCCTACTCCAGGTCCACTTGTCAGGGCCATTTTGAGTCCTCCCTACCTGTAACCACCACTGCCATTGCATGTTATTTTAAATCAGGCAGAATTAAGGATGAGTCCAGGTAGAAATGCTCTAATCCGCAGTTGCTGGTCTAATCTTTGCTCATGGGCTTAGCCTTCGCTGCCTGCCACAAGGCTGTCCCTCTTTGACACAGCAGGTTCACCAAAGCAGAGAGCTATTTACAGCAGCCCCAGTCCTGCACCTTGCATCTCAAATAAACAGCTTCCCCTTCCCTACAGAAGAAAGAGAGGAATCTTAAGGCAGCATGTACAGATTTTTCCTTGCAGGTCATCTGGAGACCCTCACTAGGAACAGCTGACTGGATGCTGCCTGCAAGAAGAGCCTCAGGGAAGTGGGAATGGGACCTCAAGCATGGGATGAAATTACATATGAAGTGCACTAGAACATCACCAGGGTACTCTGCCAGCCTGGGAGATGTCTGCACAACAAGACTTGGCACCTTTGAAACCACCCTCCCATCCCCAAGAAGTAGCACACCAGAAGATGAGGAGGCCAAGTCTCCTGTAGGAAGGGGAGTTAGGTCTGAGTGTTTGCCTGATCAGGACCCCAGTTCCACTTAACCCAACCAAGCACCAGAAGACAACCCAGAAAGCAGAGAAGCAGCTTTGTTGAATGTAGGGAAAATGGTTGATTAATGCCAGCCCAATACACCACCTCTTACCAGTGAGGTTGGATACCTGAGATCCAAAGCACAGACCTCTGCTGCTTGGCCTGCGGCATCAAGATCCAGAGGAAAAGCCTTACTCAGAGCCCCCAACAGACCTTGGGCTGATACTCAACATCAACCACATTTCACCTGCCAAACTCTAACAAATATCCACTGACACCAATATTATTTTTTCACCTCAAGTCTCATAATTGGGTCACACTTGGGTTGTTGAAATTGAGTGTATCACACTAGAGCAAACTAAAAAAAGCTGGAAGCTGGTGTTCCTAAGCGTAGGAGCTATATGGGTTCTCTGAAAATCATAAGAGCTTTTTAAGTTTAAAGTAGAATAACCGATTTGTCCTCCTCCTACTCCTCCTTCTTCTTGCAAATTGAGATTGATCATATTTTGCAGAAATTGCCCGTGAAAATTAAATAAGAATCTCTTCTGTTAGAAGCAAAGATTTAGTCCTCAAAATTTCAGCCTGAATGGTTTGGAAAGCAGCTAAATTGCAGACAATTACAGCCAGGCTCTTTCAGTGGGGTGTCTCACACACCTTCACAACAGGCTGGGCTGGCAGATCTGCTTAGGGTCATTGGCAATAACATCCTGCTCCTCTGACCCAAGGGAGAGCTGACAGACTCCTGAAGTGACATCCCAGTGTGAGGCTGTGACCAGCACTGATGCTGACACCTGAAGTACCAACCTCCATATATTGAGCTTACAAAGCAGGTGCCCTGTTTTCTGCAGCATTAGACAGAAGGCTTATCTTCTCTGTGGAAGATGAGGAACGGCCTCTAAAGTAGCATAGTCTGGTGTTCAGTTTTGGTTTAGGATTCAAAAGTAGTAAAATGTTGTTCCCCTCTGTCAGACAAACCCCTACAATGAGCTGTATTGTGAGTCTCTGCTTACTCATTTTGGATGAATGAACTTTTTAATGGTTTCTCCCCAGAGACACATCTGTGGAGATACATCCTGATACACATCTCCTCTCTGCTCCTACCTTTGGGTTTGCTGCTGGGCTGGACAGAATAATTTCTTTTTGCATTTGCTCTTTCATACCTTTTTATGCTGCCACATCATAAAGGCACAGCTCAGAGTCACAAGACTAGAGGAACATCTCCCTCTCCCTAATTTTCAAGCAGAGGTGGCATTCATAACTTCCTTTCTCCACCTGCAGGCAAGATGCCAGACTTCTCTCCTATGAAGAGAAACCTGTCTCACAGCCTGGAGGTGCCCAAGGTATGATTTACAGGCAAGCATTTGATTTCAGATGATCTTAGGAGTTCTCTGGGGACATTCCACTACGCCTATTCTCACTTGTGAGCAGAATAAGACACTGTGGATGCTTATCTTCTCTGTCCTGAAAAAGCCATCCCTAAGTACTCTTTCTCCTTAGGAAAGCTTTCTATGGACCAAAGCACACAAGCTCATGAGATGTCTCCTTCTCTCTGTTTTCCTCACCATTGACATCAGCTCTGATCCATGCTCCACCCCCTGGCATTGTAGAGAGGGCAAAGAGAGGGTATGCTCCCTTTGCCAGCCTGTCACCATCCTGATGGCACAGCAAAACACTGTGAGGATCCACTGTGTACAGAAGCCTTGAGCTGGGCCGGGTTACATTGACTGGGCAAGAATGGGCAGGCTCAAACCAGAGATTCCAGGCAGAGATGGACAGCAAAAGAGCCAACTGCTGCTGCTGCTGCTGCTGCTGCTGACAGGCAACATCACCTCTTTCATTCCCATGATGTCTGTACCTGGAAACTGTTGTGACAAACAATTTTCTACAAAAAAATCATAGTTACGAGCTTAGATCTTGCAGCCTTTAGAAGAAACAGTTGCACACTTCATCCATGGCAGCTATTCCTTGTTGGTAAGGGAGCAGCTGGGTGGAAGCTCACTGACATGGCAAGTCATCTTAGAAAGAGCAAATATATTTTATTTCCTTGATTTCACAATCCATGCCCTGCAAGATGATCCAAGCAGCAGATGCAGAATGAATGACTGCTTAGATAACAAACAAAGCACCAAGTTTTCAAGGATGAAGTGTTTACGTTCCTGTTCCCATCACATCTGCAGCACTTGTAAGGAAATACCAGTGACCACCAGCACTGGCACAAGCCTCTTACTGCTCTGTGTTACTGCTGCTTGTGTCTTCTCCCCCCATTTGGCACTTGCTGCACAAAGCCTTGCCTACGGCCACTGATAAAGTGGCCCAAAATACACATCCAACTGCAAAGAGAAGGCAAGGAGAAGATGGCAGAAGTCTTCTTCTGACTGAGCAGTGAGATACAGGCAAGTGGCTTGTCTGCAGGCTAACAGGAGGCCTCCCAAGGCTCCCAAATGCAGCCCATCCTTCCACTCAGCAGAGGGAGATCACCGGCCACTTTCTTATGCTTGGTAATGAAAACCAGCCAACCATCCCCAGCTTTGTACACTTAAGCTGCCTCATTTCTTCAGCAAGGCTGCTTAAGTCAGTTAACTAACTAGATTTTTAGGTTGAGAGGGTTTCTTTAAGCCTCCAAGAGCAACATTAATTGGGCAGGTGTGCGGCCTGCCTGGAGGTACTCACTTAATAAGCAGTAATATATTTGGCTATACTCAAAAAAGGGACAGAAAAGATCACTTGGAAAATATCTGACCAACTCAGCCTTGCTGCTGGGACCGGGCTTTGCTCCACTTCACTGCTCCTTACCCACCACGTCCACATAGGTTGTTGCAATCATTTCCTCGATTCCTGTTTTCATCCAAGAGTTTTGAGGACACCAAGTGCAGCCAGAGCCCGGTGCATTGCAAAGCTGACACAGGCAGAGCAATGTGCCAAGAGACACAGCAAAATGAACTTAATGCTTAGCACTGCGGGGAGGAGACAGAGAAGCTGAGAGTTTTCCTCTCCTCATTTCTCAAGGGGCTCATGCTGGCCATTACAAGCACATAAAGGCTCATTACAGTCAGAAAAGTGCAAACCAGGCAAAATTCTGCATCTTCTCATAAAACACCTTTCTTTTTTCCCCCTTGGTAAATTAGGTGATCTGATTTTGCCAAAGGCAAAGGTGAAAGATGAGAAGAGAGGCTCTCCAGTCCTTCCCCACTGTAGGCTCAACCCTGCAGAAAGTCAGGCAAAACCTCCTGAGCATCATGTGAGGTGCTTTCTACCATGCTGTCCATCCCCAGCCATGCATCAGATGCTCCTGAGCATCATGTGATGGAGGCAAAGCACAGCCAGCCTCTGGCAGTGCACTAGGATTTTCCTGTACCTCATCCCAGGACTTTGTCGTGCTGCCTTCCTGACTTCATCCCCAAGATCCCCATGATGGCTGTGGTGGGGATGAGGCTGAAGAGGGTTTCTGCTGAGCTGCTTGCTTGGGCTTGCTGCAATGCCCTCCAGTCACAGCCTCTGTCGCACTGCGTGCTGCCTCTCCCTCTCACATACCCTGTTTTTTATTCTGTTATTGAGAGGAAATAGTTTGATGACATAATATTCCTTGTGGGACTTTAAATCAAATCCCCGTCTGGCAGAATGAAGCCATAACCTCTTCTGAGTTTGATCTGGTAATGACCAGGAATAAATCTGTTTAAAAGAAAGCAAGAGCAGGAGATGGTGCAAATGATAAACTGGCAGAGATGATCTGGCTTTCATTTTCATTCAGCCACTTGCAAATGGAGTCTCTGGAAAGCTTTGGAGTGCCCTGCACAGACATGGAATATAATTATTATTATTATTGTCATTAAATATACGTGTATTTAGTTAATTTTGAAGAAAACACATGCAGCTTTTGAGATGCATGGGACTGGCAGCTTGGAAACAGGCGGCCTCTATTTATTCCCCCCAGCCAGCACCAGGCAGGCAGCAAACTCCTGCCCACAGTCTCGACAGTCTGAGCCTTGTGCAGGTGCTGGAGGAGGCCAGCCTCCCTGGACCCCATTTCCCTGAACATGGGGCAGGGGAAAAGCATTCCCCTGCCAGCACTTCCCTCCCAGCTCACCCTCCCTGGCCATCAGCCAAGTGGCACCAGCTCCCCAGCCAGGGCTCAGCCGGAGCAGGTGACTCAAGGGAGAAAGGCTCCACATTCCTAATTCCTGCCATGGGATCTGGGACACACTTTCCTGGCTTTTTTTTCACACGTGGTTTGGCAGCTGACTGCCTGGCCATTAACCCTTCTGCCTCCCACCAGACCTGTGCTCAGGTCTCATGCACTTCCCCTGGTTAAAAAGCATCTTCTGTCCCACAGCTGCTGGTGACAGCCCTTCACAGTCACATGTCCATGACGGTATCCAGATTCTTCTGTGCTTTCTAGATGGTCCCTACATTGCTGTGCCACTGGTCAGCGAAGTGGCTGCCCAAAAGATGCATCTTTTTCCCAGACAAAAAGCTCGGTTTTCTTTCTAGCAACACATCTCTCCCTCCTTGGCTTGGCTGTGCCAGCATAGGCAGAGAACTGCACGCCATGCCACCTGCAGTGCCTGCTCCTCTTGCAACCACGCAGGTCTTCTCTGCTGCCTTGTTTCGCACAAATATTTGCATTAGCCATGTCCCATCACCATGCAGCTCCTCTGCTTCTCCCCTGTATGCCTCTCGTGTTTTGAAACAGCAGATTACATATGGTTGTATGGTTGTCTTATTTTTTGCCCATGTTTCTGACTTTGGTCCCTATTGCTACTTAGATTTTTATCTGGAAATATCAGTAATGAGAGATTTGCTTCTGCTTCAAGATCCTTCCTGGAAATGCTGTGCTGGAAGCAACACAACCTGCTGTATCCAACCTGAATCACTGAGCAACTGTGCGTATCTGTTGTTCATCTTGTGACACAGCCTTTCACCCAATCTTAATGACAGCAAGACCCCAAAAATCCTTTTGAAGCTGGCCTAGGCAAGGGCATCCCATGAAGAACTGTCCCTAGGGCTTGACTGAGAGCCCGTGCTTTGAACTGCCATGCTCCTTTCATCTGCACCAATTTACCTCACAAGCAAGCAGCCAGTGAGCATGGGGGCTGCTGCAAAAATAGAGTGGAGGAGCAGAGGCAGAAAGCATGAGCTATGGGTCAGGAACATGGGCAAGGTCTCAGCTAAATTAACTGTGGACAGAAAGAAGGTGGGAACACAGTTGCAGCTGGTTTTAGACTAACAAGGCCTCCAGGCTTTAAGACTCAGTTTAACTTCCATTGCAAGCCCCTACTACGTGTCCTTAGGAAGAGACAAGTGGTGCTGTAAGCCAAGCATGAGTGTGGCAAGCCAGGGACCTGCTGGCAAGGCAGGAGATGGGGCTCTCTGCCATGCTGTGGCTAGCTCCCATCCTCCAGCTTTCAGGTGCCAGCCTCTCATGGGGAAGCCAGGAATGTGGTTCCTGTCCTTCACCTGCCTTGTCTGCTCAGCTGGAGCCACTTGGGATGTGCTAGGGGACAGCCCTTCCTGTACCAGTTCAAATGTTCTGGATGCACCTATCAGCCAGAGGACATGGTGGTAACAGCAGCAAGTGATAGAAAAGGAGACTGAGTGCCTCTCCTCACTGAACCTCCCTTCGGAGAGGCAGCGTCCTTGGTGTCAGAGTGGGACTCAGCACCTCAACCTATGTGACAAGTTTTAACGGGCTGCTTTGTCTGTGCAGCTCTGGTTAGAAATACTCTTACTCAAGCCCACATCAAAGCAAGCTGGGCCTGCTTCCAAAAACTGAGTTACTTTTGCCTTGTTAGGCTTTTACATCAAGCAGCACTTCAGTTTCTCCAGCAAGCAGGTTTCCAAGCAGACAGGAGCACCTGGAACAACCTGTTTCAATTAGCATTTTACTTATTTATGGCGCCAGCACTATGTCCAATGCCTGTGGGTTGCAGAGGAGCCACCCAGCTCCCCTGCACCAGCTGTGGAGAGCACTGCTGCACTGCCCTGTGGGTCAGGGCACAGTGGCAATATGTAGGGATGTGCTCACACTTGCCTGCTTTATTTCAAGAACAATCCTGGAGCTATGCAGCCCTAGCTCAGTGTGGGTCACCCAATGACATTTGCTCCAGCTGTAGCAGCAATAGCTCCAGCTTCTGGGTGACCTAAACATCCAAACCTGAGATGAGAACCCCACAGAGCCACCACTGATCACCAGCACACAACACCAGGCAACCAGACAACCTTTCTGTAGAGAGACACTCACTCTGCTGTGCCTGCTGACCTCCAAAGCACCCACGAAACTTGAGCTGCCTCACAACACTGTTGTGGTGGACAGATGTTCCAGAATTGCTAAACTCTTTCCACGGTTTAGCATTCTCCTTGCCAAACTTAACCTATGTCCTCTTCAGCAAAGAGCAACATAAATAATCTTTGGTCATCCCATCTGTTCTTGATCCTGCAGTTCTCCCTGGAGATTTGCTGCTGCCTCAATTGGGCTGCAAACTCCCTGGGCAGGAGCCAGTTTTTGTGCCTCTTGGTAAAAAGTCATATGCACCTCTGTGCCATCATGAAGTCTGCTAACAGGCAGCATGACCCAAGCACAAGGTCACTGCCTAAGGAAGTGATCATGAGAATTTCTGCTCAGTGAAAGCTCATCACGTGAAACAGGCCAAAAAGAGCCTCCTGCTTGCCCTGGAGAGATAATGGACCATTCATGCCACGAGTAGGATAAAAGCAAATGAGATCTCAGAAGATGACAGGCAAAACACTTTCAGTATGTGCAAAAGCATGTGAAAGGAAGGATTCTCAGAGAGACCACAAGGAGGGAGAGCCTTTGGCCACCAGAAGAATTTGGCTCATAGAGCCTGGCATGAGAAAGTCTAAGTATGGATGCAATCACAGTTTATAAATACATAGGGGAAAACACCAGGGACGGAAAAGCACCATTTAAACTGAAGGGCAAAAGATCACAAAAGTAAATGGATACCAAACAGATTTACAATGGAAAGCCTCTGACCACTGGACCCATGGAACCCTCTCTCAGAGAAAGTGAGAAGGGAAGAAAACAACAAACTAGTCTTTTTTCAGAAAAGCTCATCCAATTTATGGAAGGGGCCATAAAGGGTCTGATGCTTGTGACATCTTGAGAGAGGATTTCACTGCCACAGGGGACCCCTCTTGGTCTCAAGTTTAAAGAAAAGACCAAAACTACAAGTATTTGGGATGAGCTTTTGGTTCCCCTGCTTTGTTAAAGGAGAGATGCTCAGGAGGACACACAAGACCAAGACAGTGGAAAAGAAGGAGAAGGAAGGCATAGCCTTGCACCTTGATGGCCATGCCACCCTCCCTTGCTGAACTGCTGACCTGAAGTATCTCCAGCTTCTGCAAAAGAACTTTTATTTCCAGGGCCAAGTGAAGTGCCTGAGGTAAATCCCATCCTGTCCCCTGTCAAGGTCAGACAGGCAGGGAGAAATAGCATGGGGTCCCAAGGAGATGCTGCTCTGTAGAAAGTGCTTCTTGCCAGGGGAGACCTTGCAGGACACAGAAATGAGCTCAGCAATCAAGCCAACAGTATCTGAAATACTCTGAAGCAGATTAGGTGCCTAATTAAAAAACAAATGTATTTCTTATTCTCTCTTCCTCACCTGGTGCCTCTGGGAAGCCAAAATCCTGCAGTGCTTGGATGAAGGGGAAAAAACCCACCAGACTGAGAGGCAGATAGAGAAAGATAAAATTCTGCCACAGAGATTAGCAACGGGAGAGCCTTTGTAGGTCACATCACGTCCATCATCCCTGGGCACACAGGCTGGCTCCGCTCCAGCCTCCCAGGGGCGGGGGGCACGCGTACTCCCTCGCCTGGGACCCAGCAGCAGCCCCGGCACAGCCAACCCGCTCCCAGCATGATGTGCTGTACTGTAAACAAGTTCAGGCAGATGGACAGAAAGACAGAATGCCCGCATTAATCAAGTCCTCAGCTGTCCTTTGGCTTTCCAACCACCCTCTGAGTCACCCGGAGGGGATATCACACACCCACCCCGTTGGGAAGGCAAGGGCTGCCTCTCCACCACCACCAGCAAGCCAGGCCACCTTCCCTTTTCCTCCTTGATCCCACCTGGCATTGCTTTTATTTTATTTTCCCAAAGCCAGCCTGCCGCTTTGCCTCCCAGCTCCCATGCGCATGTGCGTCCCCTGCGCTCTCTCCCTGCCCTCCCTTCTCTGCTGCCGGCTCAGACCTCAATCTCTCCCCCGCCAGCTCGCTGCTGCAGCTCTCGCTCCCTTAATCCCAATGACCTTCTTGAACAAACGCGCCAGCCCCATGGGCAGCCATGGATCAGCGTCACGGGAAGAGGGAGAAACCTTCCCATGACACCCCCGCTAGGCTCCTCTTTCCCCCTGCCCCCCGAATTACTAAGAGGAAAACCTTACAGGGAAAGCAGGCTGGGGGGCTGAGAGGATAAGGGTAAAACGCAGAGCAACATCCAGCCCCCACAGCCCCTTCAACTCACCCCAGCACGGCCTGAGCCCAGCACCTTCTGACCCCCAGGGAAGCAATTCCAGGACTGCAGCATCCCCCCTCCCGGGTTCCCCCTGTCACCCCACATCCTGCTGTCTCCCTGCATCCACCATAAACACACAGGCATGGAAGAGTGAGAAGACATCCCACCCTGGAAACCACCAGAGACAGAGACAGGGTCATGGTCCAACCTGACTCACCCTTTCCCTCCATACACAAGAAACCCCAAGCCAGCCTGCTCTCACCCTACATGGGCCTGCACTCACACACAGATATATGTGCTTACAGCTGTACATCTATGTGCATGTATACATACGGATATACCTGGAGGTTTCTACATAGAGAGATATATAAACCCAGAGACAGATCCCTACATCCAAACATATATATAACAGAGACATAGCCATAAATGCTATGGAAGCATATACATACATATCTCTGTGTACAGATCCAGGCTGTGTGCAGACATATTGATGGACACATGCATATTATATATATGTGGATACTTGCGCATACACATGCATATATAAACCAGGTAATAATAAATATGTAATACATAGCAGCATATGATGGTAACATATAATAACATATAATGGTATATAACGCACAGCGTTTTGATTTTACATGTGAGTGTGTGTGTGTGAGAGTGTGAGTGTGTGTGTGTGTGTGTGTACGCAGGTGTGCAGGAAGGTCAGGGTCGGGGCCGGTGGCAGCCGCCCGCCCGGGAGGGAGCCCCGCGCCCCCCGCAGCCCGGCGGGCCGCCCCCCGCCCCGGTGCCGGTGCCGGTGTCGGTGCTGCCCGCGGGGGCAGCGGGGCCTTACCCAGGAGACGAACCGCAGGATGGTCTGCGGCTGCCGAATGAAGGCCTGCGGGTCGAAGGCGCCGCCGGCTTTCCCCGCTCCGAAGGCGCCCCCGTCCATGGCGGCGCGGGGGTGGGCGGGAGGCAGGCGGGGGGCTCGGCGGGCGGTGCCGGGCTGCGCCGAGCCGAGCCGGGCTGCGCCGAGCCGCGCCGAGCCGAGCCGTGCCTGGCAGCCCGGCGGCGACGAGCCGCGCGCGCCCGCCCACGGGGACGCGCCGCGCCGGGAGCGCGCAGCCACCCCTTCACCCCGCCCCGCCGCCGCCGCCGCCGCCGCCGCCGCCGCCCGCGGCACACGGCGGGGACAGACGCGGGGCCGTGGGGCTGGAGAGTGCGGGGGGTGCCTGGGGTGCGGGGCTGGGAACACCTCCCGGCACTAAGGCAGGCCACCGCAGACCCCCGGGGGCGGGATGGGGGCGATGCCACTCCTGGGTTCTGTGGGGCCCAGCAGAGCCAGACCCCCGCCCGCCCACACCCTCTGCTCGGCCCTAGTGAGGCTGTGTCCGGTCCTGGACTCCCAAGTAGGAGACAAAGAGCCGCCGGAGAGGGTCCCACAGAGGCCACAAAGATAATTTGGAGTCTGGAGCGTCTCTTAGGCGGAGAGATTGCAGGAGCTGGGCCTGTTTAGTCTGGAGAACAGAAGACTGAGAGGGATCTCATTAATGCATATAAATATCTCAAAGGTGGGTGGATGTGCCAGACACTTTTCAGTGGTGCCCAGCAGAGCACCACTAAGCTAAAACACGAGAAATTTCACTTCAACGTAGGAAGAACTTCTTTACGTTCAAGGTGGCAGAGGCACTGAAACAGGCTGCCCAGGGAGGTCATGGAACCTCCCTCTCTGGAGACACCTGGGTGCCTTCCCATGTCACCCGCTCTAGGTGTCCCTGGCAAAGGACTAGGTGATCTCCAGAGGTCACTTCCAACCCTAGCAACTCTGTCATTCTGGGATGCTGCCCCACAGAGGGGTAAGGCTGGGCCCATGGGCACAACTCATTATCCCTCACCAGATGCCTGCCCTGGACAAAGATGCTCAGTGAGCCTCAGGATCACTCTGCACCAAAGCCTGGGGCTCTCATTTCCAACACCCACCACCCTACCCACACTGTGTCCTGGGAGAGGGTGGGAAAGGCCCTCTGTGAATGGGGAGTCCAGATTTTGGGGAGACCCCCTGACTCTAGGAGGCAAAGGCTGCAAGATACACACCTGGTACTCCAGAGGCTGCAGCCTTGAGAGTAACTCGGGCTTTTCCATTGCCCACATTACCACCATGGCCACTGGCACAGCCAGGAAGGGATGTGTGGGGAGAAGCCTTCCAGCCTTAGGGGCAATTCCTTGGCCCATGTCTGTTGGGCAGAGTAGCTGCATACCAGTGGTCTGCTGGCTGCTGCAGAGCCCCTGATAATCTGAAATGGAAAGCAAGCCCTTGGGTTGTGACATGGCTCCCTAAGCTCAGCAGTGGGAGCCAAAAATGTACAAGAGCTAAAGGTGAATGTACGAGGGAGATGGAAGAACATTTACAGCCAGCCCATGGGCTCCCACTGGGAGTTCCAAAAAATGAGCAGCCATTCCTCACCTTTTGTGGGGCTCCTTTTGAGGGGCGGGTTGGTAGTAGAAGATGGACATTCCTCCACCACATCCAGCCACAGAATCCTAGAATGGTTTGGGCTGGAAGGGACCTTAAACGTTATCTAGTCCAAACCTCCCTGCAATGAGCAGGGCCATCTTCAGCTAGATCAGCCTGCTCAGGGCCCTGTCCAACCTGACTTTGGATCTTTCCAGGGATGTTTTGTGCTGTTTTAGGAAGATGAGCTGCAGTGCCAGCACAGCTGGATCCTTAGCTCTCCAGTTCATTCTGGCTGCAGGAATCTCCTCACGGTGTTGTTCAAACACATCCTTATTTGTCGGGTGCAGGAGATCCTGAGGGCAAACTCTGGGTGCCCCATGTGCAGGAGGCTCCAAACCACCCAGCTCTGGGTTCCACTGATACCATTGCCTTGGGTTTGCATCCCCTTCCGCACCACAAGCTGTGGTGGATTAAGGCCCGTGGTCATTATAATAAGACAGATGAAATTTCACAAAAGTAAAATAAATTAAATTTTGAAACTCCATTTCAAAAAAGGAAATGAAATGAAAATTAATGGAATGAAATTTCAAAATTTCATGAAACTGAGTGACATTTTGAAATTTCCTGAAATGAAGTTAACATAATGAAATAAAATTTAATTAAATGAAATAAAATGAAACAATGAAATGAAGCTTGATGAAATGAAACGAAATGACGTGTCAAATTTTCATGACATGAAATGTCAAAATTTCATTAATTTCAAATAAAATGACTTGAATGGAATGAAGTGAAGTAAACATTATCTGTTATGACCGACGTTCCCCACAAGCCCCGCCAGATGGTTTGTGCCAACTTGGTTTTCCGCGCATCGCTGCCCGCGCACCTTTTTGGACGCGCTCGCTGACCGTAACGCCGCGCGCCCTCTCGCGAGAGGGAGGGCCGGGGCGCTTATAAAGGCTGCGCGCGACAGCGGCGGCCCTTCCGGCCCGGCGCGTGGACAAGATGGTGGGTGCGGAGGCCTCGGGCCTTGCCGCGCATCCCGCGGGCATCGCCGCCATCCCGGCCCCGCCCGCCGCGCGGCCCCGCGCCCGCCGCCCCCGGCACCTGCGGGACGCCGTGCGGGGCTCATCTCGAGGCGCGGGCGAGGCGATGCGCGGGGAGGCCGGGCGGGCCGGTGCGGTTCCGGGCGGGGCGCGGGATTTGGGTGGTGCGGGCAGCTGTGGGGGCATTTGGGGCTCTTTTTTCTAGAAGGGGGGGGGGGCGGCTTCTGTGTGGTTATGGCTTTTTTTGGGGTTCGCTTAGGGTAACTCGTGCCGAGTATTTTTTTTCTTAAATAGAGCCGTGTTTATTTTTAGTTCCGTATACAGCTGCACGGTATTTTTCTTTAATTTGCGTGTGAGATTGGATGTGTAAGTCTTTCTTTGGGCTGAGAGTTCTCGGGATGGAACCCAGTCTTTATTGGATCTGAGGCTGCAGGGGTGCTACTCGGGGAGAAAATCTTTGGAAAAAATACTGCACTTCCACCCAGAGCGACTGGCTCAAAGGCGGGTGTTGAGATGCTGCTTTGTTGCAGTTTTTCAAACTGAAATTGTTTCTGTAATGCTTTTTTTGCTACCGGTTCATTGAAAAATGTGAAGCTGCCTGTGCTTCATTTTCTAGACTTGTGGGGTGGACTGAACTTGTGGTGGCACGCTGTGACCAAATTACACCCTCTGTAGTTCCCTGGCTAGAGTGGGACTTGGTGGCATTTTAGAATAAACTTGGAAGGGGCATTAAAGAAATCTGAGCAGTACATAGGTATTGCATGGGGATTACGTTCCTGTAACATAATGGAATTCAGAAGCCCTGCAGGTGATACTGGGAATTTCTGGAACGCAAAATACCTTGGATATATGTAATACTCGTGTTCTCAGGCAAGGACAGAGCTGGCCTTGGCCCCCTGGCATAAGCAAGTCTCTGTAGCAAGCACTGAGTGTTGGTTTTCTCTCCACAGTCTCACCGCAAGTTCTCGGCCCCGAGGCACGGCTCCCTGGGCTTCCTGCCCCGCAAGCGCAGCAGCAGGCACAGGGGCAAAGTCAAGAGCTTTCCCAAAGATGACCCCAGCAAGCCTGTCCATCTCACCGCCTTCCTGGGCTACAAAGCTGGCATGACCCACATTGTCCGGGAAGTGGACAGACCTGGCTCTAGTATGTATTAATACTGCTCTTGGAACAGGAGGTGGGTTTGGTCAGGAATGGTGACAGGTGGCCCCTCCAGAAGCAGCTCTGGATTTTAGTCCTAGCTTGGCTTCACCCTGTTCAGAGTTGAAGTAGGTGGTGTGTTTCTGCTGTAACCACTGGTTTGGTTTAGCTGCACAGTAACAGACTCCTTGGGATGGCTCTTCTGGATGGAGGGACATCAGTCAGCTGCCTTCAGTGTTTATTTGGAGATTATCCAGTCCTGGATGTATTACTTGTTGCCATCCAGCTTGGCTGACCTTTCTCCTGAGCCAGCCTCAAAGTTTTGCAAGGCATTAAATTATGACTTCAGAGTTGGTGGCTTTACCCTGCATCGTCTCTGTGAAAAGAGCTTGAGTCATTTCACCTTTCACACAGAGGACTTGGGAGGGAGAAAAAACAGGTGGTTTTAAGAGAGTTGCTGCTGGAATTAATTGTGCTGTATTTCTGTTTCCATTCAGAGGTGAACAAGAAGGAGGTGGTGGAGGCAGTCACTATTATAGAGACTCCACCCATGGTCATTGTGGGCATCGTGGGATACGTGCAGACTCCTCGCGGTCTCCGTAGCTTCAAGACCATCTTTGCTGAGCACATCAGCGATGAGTGCAAGCGCCGCTTCTACAAGAACTGGTGAGAGGGCAGGGCCTTGCCTGGTCTCAGGCCATGGGTCGTGCTTTTACCGTTGGGTTGCAATGATCCTAGCATGGCTTTTGAGCCATTCGTGTTTAGCTTTGACAGACTGGCCTAAGAATGGGATAGGCTGTAGGAATGGCTCCATGAGGGTGGCAGCATAACTTTAGGTAGCGCTGGTGTGGGTGTGGTGGCTTTGGGTTTGCCCGAGAGCTCCCTAACAGGCTACACGTGATGATACTTCGACGGGCGGACATAAGGAAATCGCCTCTGGCGCTTGTTGTTGAGTGTCGAGTCCTGACTGTAGCCCTGTTTTCTCAGGAAAGGGGAAGACAAGTGTCACTTGTGATTGCCATTCCAGGTGCTCTTGTTGTGATTGAAAGTGTGCATTTGCCCAAGTGTGGCTCCAGCATGTCTGGAGCTTCCAGCCTGTTGATGAACTTGGCAGGCTGAAAAGATGTCAGAGTGGAGTAATAGAGTTCTCAAGGGTGTTTTAGTAACAGCTTTGCTGTTGGGCACACAAGGGGGGGAAATTAGAGTATTTTGAAGTAGATCACAGTAATCTCACAATTGCTTTAAAGATCTGGGGTTTTTTTTCCTGTTAATTGTTTGACATCTCCTTACAGTCTTTTGTTTTCTGTAGCGTGAAATTTAATGTGCTTTGGAATTCGTGGCAGCTCCGCTCAGCTTTGGCAACCTGGCCACTGTCTGATGAGCTCCCGGCTCCGCTTGCCAGTGGAAACGAGTCATTAGAAGCTGGCAATGAGCCAAAGCCCACTGAGGTGGCAACTCCTTCCGCTCACCCCATTTCCCTGGGGATTGATGAAGGGCTTAGCCAAACCTTGTCTCTGCTCTGCTCCTGAAGGCACAAGTCCAAGAAGAAGGCCTTCACCAAATACTGCAAGAAGTGGCAAGATGAGGAGGGCAAAAAGCAGTTGGAGAAGGATTTTAATAGCATGAAGAAGTACTGCCAGGTTATTAGAGTCATGGCTCACACTCAGGTAAGTACCTGTGGGCTCAGGTGTGCTGGAAACTGCTGAGAGAGCAGGCTTGAAACTTGATCCATCTCTATAGGGAGATTTCTGCCCTCTTGCAGCTTGATGCTGTCTATTCAACGCATTACACATTCATTTTCTGCAGAGCTGTGCTCACAGAATGTTTCAGGAGCCTTGGCAACCACTGGCTGGTTTTGAAGGAGTATCTAAAAGAGACTGAGCTGTAGTAGGAGCTTTTTGTGCTCAGTCCTTTGCTTATACTGTGTAGACCTAGATTCTCTCAATTTCAGCTACAAATAAAACCAGACTGAACATTGAACTGAGGGGTTTATGTGCTCAGCATCATTTCAGGCTGCATTCTGTTGAGATTGTGAACAGTCAGACTTTTGGCAGCTTCTCGTGCTCAGCTGGAGGAGGTGTTCTGCTGAGTGATGTGGTGTCTCCTCAGCTGTCAGTGCTCTGACTAAATTTCTTGGGCGATGGATTAAATCTTTTGAGTTGGCTCTCAGTGCAGTAAGATGGCTAATTTTACTCTAATTTCCTGTAGCAGACAGTAGAGGTAGTGTTACAACCTCTGTTGATTCTCTCACCGGTTCCCTCTACTAAATACAATAGAAGTAGCTGCAAATGTGATCCAACCCAAAGTGGCCTTAAGTGTGGCAGGCTTTATCAAACAGTTTGGGTTGGAAGGGACCTTAAGGATCATCCAGTTCCAACTCCCATGTTATGGGCAGGGACACCTTCCACTGTACCAGGTTGCTCAGGCCCCTGTCAAACCTGACTGAGCAGTTGTAGTGGGGGGGGCGGGGGGGCATTCCAGAGCTTTTCTGAGCAACCCATGCCAGTGACTCACAACCTTCATAATAAAAATAATCCTTCTTAGGTCAAATTTAAATCCCCTGCTTTTCAGTTTAAAACTGTTGCCCCATGTTTCTTGTTATTCCTCATTGGAATTTTTCTGATGGGTGGCATGCAACTTCCAGGTGCAATGACTTGCAAGCCACTATACAACTTCCCCCTTGTTGTAGGGCCTTCGTCAAGTTCTATATTTTGGAAGGGAATACTAGAGAAATAGATTATGCCAGGGCTAAAAGGATGTTTGGCTTAATACAGGGTCCATTTCAGAAGAGCAGGAGCTGAAAGTCATGTTTTCTGTGTTCTAGATGCGTTTGCTCCCCCTGAGACAGAAGAAGTCTCACCTGATGGAGATCCAGGTGAATGGTGGCACTGTTGCTGAGAAAGTGGATTGGGCCCGGGAGAAGCTTGAACAGCAGGTGTCTGTGTCAACGGTCTTTGGCCAGGATGAGATGATAGATGTCATTGGAGTCACCAAGGGCAAGGGATATAAAGGTAAACACACAGAAATCCTTCTCTGCGGTAGGATACAGTTTTTAATGAAATCCTAGCGTTGAATTTTCACAAGTGCACGTGCCAAGAGCTGGGTATGTAAATCCATACTGCTGTCACAGTTCAATGATGAGACCATGGAATGAGCGCTGGGCACAGCGCCTGACATCCGTGAGGAGTCATTCCATGCTGCCTTCCTTCTGAGAACACAGCCAGGGAGGGAGCTTCACCAGGAAATGCTGATTCCGGGGATGCTTGGTCTGTGCTTCCCTTTTGTTGCCTGGGGACTGCAGCTTGAAAAGGTGGCTTAAACTGTGATTGAAGACTTCAGTGACATCTCAGTTTGACAGCAGACTGCTTTGGTCCCTTGCAGGTGTCACCAGCCGCTGGCACACCAAGAAGCTGCCGCGCAAGACTCACCGGGGCCTGCGCAAGGTGGCCTGCATTGGTGCCTGGCACCCCGCCCGCGTGGCCTTCTCCGTGGCCCGTGCGGGCCAGAAGGGCTACCACCACCGCACTGAGATCAACAAGAAGGTTGGTGTCTCTCGGCTGCTAGGAAGAACGAGAGCTGCCTGATGTCACTTGCTCTGTGACAGTGAACAGTGGGGAGTTTTGCTTGGGGTGTTTTGCTGTGTTAGAATGTTGTCTTGGGGATAGTGGCTATGGTTAGTTATGTTGGTTAACTAAAATTCTGGCATGGCCACGTGTTTCCCAAGTGCAACAGACTGTTTCCTGAGGCTTTGTAGAATTCCTTACATTTTATTTGATGACAGGCTTTTTCTCCTACCTTTTGCTAAGTAGAATTGCTTTCTGTTTTTAGATTTACAAGATTGGCCAAGGTTACCAAATCAAGGATGGAAAGCTGATCAAAAACAATGCATCAACTGATTATGACTTGTCTGACAAGAGCATTAACCCTCTGGTGAGTTGCTGTAGCTCTGTGCCAAGAGTCTGCTTGTGAGCTGCAATCCTAAGAGGCAAATGGGCCCTGGTGTAAGTCACAAAATGATTAAATGAAGAGCTCTTAAATAAGTCAGCTGCTGTTGGAGATGGTGGTGTTTAGTCAGCCGAAGTATTGTCTTGTGTGACATGGAAATTGAATTTGTTATGTGGCAGTAGGACAGATGTTGCAAACCTTGAATGGTACTTGTACAAGGAATAACTTAGCAAGATGAGCTTTTGCTTTTTTGTCAGCCTCTTCTGCTGTTCTTAATAAAAAGCCTTACAGCAACAAGTAAATGGCTGCATCAAGAAACTTAACCAGTGAAAGGCAATACTGGAAACAGGATTTCAGTGGATGTGGGAATGGCCAAGGCTCAGAAATGGTGTGGGTCTGTAGGCAGATGTGATCACTGGTCCTGCTTGGTACAGAGACTGAGTGTTCTCTCCTTGCTCAGGGAGGCTTTGTCCACTACGGTGAGGTGACCAATGACTTCATCATGGTGAAGGGCTGTGTTGTGGGGACCAAGAAGAGGGTCCTGACCCTGCGCAAGGTGAGTAGTGGGCTGGAATGGTTTAAGGGAGCTGTGCTGCCTCTGGTGCAGGTGTGGTGTGTGCTGTTCTGAGAATCATGAGGCGTGCTAGAAAGGAAAGCCTTAAACACACCTTGTAGTATTGGCTGTGGGAGTGGCACAAGGTCATTTCTGCAGGTGTAGTGATGGAATGGACATGGTTTTGGCTTGAGAAATCTTGTGATCAGAAGGACACTGGCAGAGTGGGGCTTGTGCTGCAGGGAGCTGACCAGTCCTCAGCCTGGGGAGGCTGAACCTGCACCTGGGAGGTGGAGGGCAAATGGCTTATGGTCATGTGTTCCTTGCACATGGTAGCATCTGAAGTCTGAGGTCAGAGGGACCGAGGAGGCATTAGCCTTGGAGGGGACAAGAAGTAGCCAGTGTACTGGAGGCTAAAAGGGCACTGCTGCTGCATACTCACCTGGCATCTCTCTGTTTAGTCCCTGCTTGTGCAGACCAAGCGCCGGGCCCTGGAGAAGATTGACTTGAAGTTCATTGACACAACCTCCAAATTTGGTCATGGCCGCTTCCAGACAGCTGAGGAGAAGAAGGCTTTCATGGTAAGGGCTCTTCCTGGCACATTTATTGTGTACCACTGTATTGTCTTTGAGCTCATGGCAGCTGATAGCTTGGCCTTTGGGCTGTCGTGTGGCCAGAGTTCCTGTGAAACACAAACTTCACTTGAGAGGCCTCCTGCCAACTTGGTTATAACTGCAGGGGGCCTGGGGTCTCACTTCCCCAGTGACAGCTCTCTGTCTCTGCGGGGTGATGCCATGTTAGGGCACAGGTTATTAAGTGTTGAAGCACAGAACAAGCACTGCTCCATTTCCTCTAAGAGCAGCTCGGGAGGAGGGTGCTCACAGTGGTGGCATTCCCAGTTTGTCACTTTGCTGGAGAAGGCAGAGGGAATTCTGTGAAGGTCCCGACAGGGTCAGAGCAGTGCTGTGCTTGGGGCCGAGCAGGAGCTTCCCCACCAGGTGGCACCAGCGTTGCTGCTCAGGCACATCCGGAGTCACGCGGCCAGCCCAGTGCGGCTGTGCCAGGTTCAGCTTTCCCCAAAACCTCTGGCTGTGGCCGTGGGACAAAGGGTTTCCAGTGGGTTGTAACATGGAGGGCTTTTTTTGCCTTTGTTTCTTTACAGCTTTTGTGGTTGGGATGTTTTGTCTTTTGTGCAGACTGCTGTTTACATAGCTTGTTTTTTGTGTGTTTTTTTCAGGGACCACTCAAGAAGGATCGCATTGCAAAAGAGGAGGCAGCCTAATGGGTGGAATGGTCCTATGGCCTGTGTGCTCTCAGACCAAAAAATAAATATTTTAAAGAAATTAATTTTGCCTCTTGGTATATACATCACTGTGTCAAGCCTGGTACTCTGACTACAGATTCTACATGTGGATCAAACCAAAGAACCATGTAAAGTTTTAGCTCATGAGCATCTGCCTTATAGCAGCAGGGTTGCTCTAATAAAAAATGAAGCTGCTATTGCTGTTTTTGCAGAGCAAAGATTGTGGATTAGAGCAGGATGTCTCTGGTGGTGTGAAATAGTGAAGCAGCAGGGGCCCTAAATGTGTTTGCAATTGCTGAGGTATTAGTCCACCTGTCAAGCCCGAGCTGGGTGGACAGAGAGCTTTGAGTAAAATGGGTTTTGAGATAAACCAGACGTTCAAACCACTAAATTTTAGGTAGCTGGCGAGTGCTGGTTGTTGTCATGGAAACCTTCCAGTGTCTGTATGGCAGGGGCTGTAGCCTGCACACTTTGCAAATGCAGTTTGTTGCTATCCCTGAGAGCAGCAGAAGGCAGCAGGTATCCTGAAAAATACAGCCTTACAGCAGCTGGATTTTTCTGAATTGCATGTAGTTTCCCTGCTGAAAGGTGACAGGAAGCAGGCCTGCCTGCGTGGGGAGGGGGATGATCTGCATCCCACTCTGAGGAGGTGGGAGGGCTGTGAGTGCTGCTGGTATTGTGTTACTGCCTGGCCTAAAATACCCTGCTGGCTCCCGGGGAGATGGTTTGCTGTGTCCTTCACTGACCATAAGTGGAGACGTGGCAGCAATTGAAGCAATAACTGCAGACCTTCACACCGAAGTGTAGCACTGCCCTGAAACAGACTTGGGTTGGCCCTATTTGCTCTTATCTAGAGTGGAGACAGGTGGGATGTAGAGATTTTTTTCATGTGGTGGTGAATGAGAGCCTTCTAAGAGTTAAAAGGTGGCAAGAAGGAGGAAAAACATTTACCTTGTTTCCCTAGAAACCAGACTGGGTGACTGAAAGAGCTGCCTGGCTTGCTGTCAGCTTCATTTAACACATGAACCTGCTCGCTGATTTCTGCCAAGTGAAATAAGAGAGAAATAATAAGAAATCATTTTTTTCCCTTGTCTCAAATTGGCAGGTAAGTGGAGAAGATCCTTAAATTAGTATTCCTCTGATGCAGAAAAGTGGAATTCCCAACCTCTGTCCAGCCTGAGCCTGCAGTTTTATGGGCAGCTCTAGAGTGAGGCTTTTTTCCCTCCACGTGTTAGCCTTAGGTGGGATTTTCACTTTTTAAAGCTGGTATGTACTAGCTGACATGGGAGGGCATGGCTCTGAGCCAACCCTGCCTTCTGTCTCACCAGTCAGATGCATCCAAGGGAATTGGGATTATGAGGATAAATGGCTGTGCTGGGGGTGAGCATCCATGACAAACTGTGGACTACCTTGATGAAAATCTCTAAAAGCACATAATTTTACCATGCCTTGTGGTGGGAGCTCTGGGATGTTGCTGATTCTAAGTGGCAATGATAGCAGAGGGAATTTTTAGTCATACTGGCACCTAAGTAGGTGGAAGCAGTCCTGGAGGAATGTCATTGTTGAAGATGCTCGGCGTGTGTCTGGCAGGAGGAGTTAGTTTGTCTTGGAACCCAGTGCCAGACTTGGGTTTGTTTATTTTTGAAGCGATTGTTGCTGACTGATAAAACAGCGGATGGTGAGGGGGAAAAAAAAACCCACAAAAGCGGTTTCCTGAAATCCTAGGGACATCCAGCGTCAGGAGGTGGCGCTCCTTCCTCTGTAGACACTTGTCGCCTAGGGCTTGCTGGTGGGACTGGCCTGGAGAAAAACCCTGCTTAGCTGGGGCACCCGGGCTGTGCGAGTCCTCTCAGCCCCGCTTAGGGCTCCCTGGAGCCCCACGATAATACCCGGCTCCCTTGCTGGGCAGCTCCTGGGAACCTGCTCTGGGAGGTCCCTGCCAAGCCATGTGCCTGGGGAGTGAAGCCATGGGATGCCAAGCTGGCTTTGGCAAAGCCTCCCACTCCTAAAACCTGAGTCCACCCTGCAACTCTCATCTCCCAGCCTTCCTGCTCCTGCAAAGCAGGCATACTCTATTTTGGGGACAGTCCCCAGTGCAACAGGCTGCAGATCATACATTGGTCCAGTAGCTCCTGAGTCCCAACATTTTTAGGGTGACTTAAATTTATTTTTAAGTACTTTGAGTTTTTCTTTTTGGCACTGTCATCTCATATCCCACAGCTCCATGAATGCTGTGGTGGTGCTGCTTGACTGTATCTTCCCTGCTCCAAAATGTCTAACCACATCCCAGTCCAGTCAGAAAAGATCCCACACCCTGGTGATGCTCAGACCAACCCAAGAGCCACAGGAGGACAGGGACAGCCCTGGCCCTGCTGAAATAACAGCAAAAGCCGTGGGAACGTGCCCTGCCCCAGCTGGTGGTGGGAGGGCTGTGGCTGGGAAGCGGGACTGGGTTTCACCCCCAGCACCCGGCGCTCCCCAGCTGCCAGCGGTGCAGGGCTGGGACCCGGCGCTCCCGGCTGGGGGGCCGCTTTTCCAGCGGCATCTGGCCCCAGCCAGCGTTGCTGCCTCTTTTCCTCGCCGAAGATGAAACGAGATGCAGCTGTGATGCCGGAGCAGAGTCCTTAGAAGTTTGTAAGGATGCCTGGGGGGGGGAAAAAAATTGGGTTCAAGTTGGAGGTCTTGGCTCCTGCAGTCAGCTTCACAAGTGGCCCAGCTGACACCCTGTCTTCCCACCCCGGCCCCTGCCTTTGATCCCAGTGACAAGCAGGGAGCTTCAAGTATGCTCGATGGGGGAGAAGGGTTGATGAAGGTGCCCCGGGGGAGCCACAGCCGGGTTCATGCACCGCAGCAGCTTTTCTGCCAGAGCAGCTCCGCTGCGCTGTCCCGAGGGCAGCGTGCGTTTGATTTGCAGCCCCCCCGGCCTGAGGACTCCTTTTGTACCTGACAACTTGCTGGCTTCTCACCAACCCTTAGAAGTGCCTGTGGGACCTGGGGGCATGGATGTGGTGGGGAGTGGTTCCCCACAGAGGCACTCCCAGCGCGGGCCCAGGGGGTGGCAGGCAGCCCTGCTCCATGACTGCAGCTCCCTGTGCCAAAAAGCAAAGCCAAAGCTGAAGTTTGCCCATTCCCATGGCCACCAGGGCCTTCTTGCCATGGAGATGTCAGTAGTCCTGGTGCAGCACTGCTCCCTGGCTGGGCACGGGACTTACAGGAGCCCACGTGAGTTTTGGGAAGTCTTTTCATTCCTTCCCTCAGCACGGTGCTGAGGAATCACATGCTTCTGTGGCAACCAATGGGCACATGGAGGAAGACTAAATTTATCTTCCACAGGCTCCCAACTTCCCCAAAACTGTGTGGGGCTGTCCTCCCTCCCTGGCAGGGACAGCTCCTGTGCCAGGGTCCCCTGGATGCCTAGGTGCCACCCAGCTCCCTACAAGCCCCAAAGCACTCCGATGTCAGGCAGCATTCTTGGTAGCATGTGTGGCATCAAATTCAAACCCAAGGACTTAATCAGGGAAAGACATATACCTAGATCTGGCTTGGACATCTAAGGGATACCTCTCTGAGACTGTCCACTGGGCTCAGGCATCACTTCACACCCAAATGCCACATCACAGGGCTTTTAAAACATGTATTTCTTAACTTCTTTATTGACACCAGTGGCCGTAGAGACTGAATTAATCCAACAGGGGCCGTTGCTGCTGGGCACAGCCGTGCAGGCACTCAGTGAGAGAAGCTACCCCCACATGTATCATTCCACAGGATAATTCCCCCTCACCTTTGTGGCTGGAGCTGTCTGCTGTGTACTCTGCTCCTCTCTGCCACTGTGTTCAAGGGGTAGATGGAAACCAAAGCTCATTATTCCCCTTGGGAATCAGCCAGCAGCCTGGGCTCTGGCAGGCCAGGTCGGCGAGGAGCTGTTGATGGCAGAGGTATTTATAATCTTTGTTTGGTTCCAGCAAGGCTGGACGCCCACTCCCGCTTCCCTTCATACAATAAGATCAAACAGCTCTGGGACATTTCCTTGCTCCTTGCAGATGAAATTCTTGCATCTGCCGACCTGCTCCGCCCTGCCTGGGGCTGCAGCCTCTTCCTTCGCTCAGAGACCTGGAGGGTTGCTGCCGTTGTTTATTCTGCCCCTAAACTAGCGATTTGCTAATTTTTCCCACCTTATACCCCACCATTTTCAGAGCTTATGGGTGAGCAGTAGAGGACTTGGACTGTGGCACCTTCCCCACCTCATCTTCGTTCCCTCTCCCACTTCTGAAGGACCTCAGCTGTGTTTGATGTGTCACATGTGGACTTTGCCCATGGATGTCACAGCAACTGGAGCAGGAAAGCAGGAGTTGGCACCTTACCCAAGAGCAAAGTGCCTGGCAGGAGTTTGTATCTGTCCCACACATCCATCCTCTTCTTTGGTGCCTGTCCCTGGTGACAAGCAGGGATAAGGAGAGGATGAGGTTCTAGGAAGGCAATACACCTGTGCTGGGAAGGTTGTCTGCATCACAGACGATGTGGAGGCAGGATGTACATCCTTGCTACTGGAACCTCTTGCTGCTGGCCTCATTCCAGCCCAAGGCCTTCACCATGTCTGTGTTGGAGATCTCATCCGACCCTTCTACCAAAGGCCATTTTGTTCTAGGGATCCCTCCGAGGGGCTCAGCAATGGGAGACCCCCACCACCACCACTGCAGCCAGAGATGCAGGAGAGACAGCATGCAGCATCCCAAGGGAGGTGGCACTGAACACTGACAAAGGCTGACTGTCCCCCAGGCTCTGCTTGAGGTGGAGTGGAATCATCCCCTGGCACGCAGCCGCTGGCAAATACCAGCCCAGATTCACCTGCCTCCTCTCCAAGAGGGGTTTTCCTGCCAGGCAGGAGCAGGCCCCAGGGATTCCAGCCAGCTGATGGAAACTGTGGCTGACCATACCCCAAGCCATGCTGTGCTGTCCTGTCCATCTCCCAAGCAAGTTTCCATTCCCTTCTCCAAGCAGGAGCCTTCCCAGGTGTCCCCGGTACTGAGGGGCTGCTGGCGTGGCAGTGGAGCCTGGCTGTGGGCAGGAAACACAGCTGCTTTTCATGTCCCCTCTCATAGCACAGCTCATGCTCAATCTTTCAGCAGATCCCTGTGATCTAGGGGTAAATTATGTGTGTCAGGTTTGGGGCAGCCAAGAGGGGATTTTGGAGGGGGGAGGTAGCAGGGAGCAGCACGTGTGAGTGGCTGGGGAAGGACAGAGCAGGGTGGTCCATAGCTGGATATTTGGTACCTTTGCAGCATCTCCTCCTGGAACATGCTGGGGTTTCAGGCTGAGCTTGGAGGCCCAAAATGCATGTCACCCCTACTTTGAGCCTTTGGCATCCCTTCTTCTTCAACCCAAGCCTTCATCCAAAAGGCAACCCTCAGTACTGTCCCCCCATGCCTTGCTGCTCCTCCTCCTTGCCCCCAGGGTGCTGAGCTGGGTCTCTGCAGTGCGGAGCATGGGATGTGCGCCAGAGGAAGCAGTGGAGACGGCGGCAGGGCAGGGACCCAGGTGTGAACCCACACAGGTAGCAGGGCTGTGACTCAGCCATCCGAGAGAAAGCGCCGCGGTTCCCCAGCTGTTGGCACGGCTGAGGCCGGGAGGGCTCTGGCGGGGAAACCAGACACGCCACTGGCCTCACTGCTCACCAGCCTTTTGCTCCAGCGGCCGTGCCTGGCTGCCCTGGGGCTGCTGGAGTGCAGGAGCACTGAGCTTTCAAATTTAGTGCTTTTCATTTCCATGGGAAAAAGCACCTCTTTCCCCTGGAGACCCAAGAGACACATGTACCCCAAAGATTTTCCACCTCTGGGTCCAGCCTAGTGTTCGAATCTGATGGGGTCCAACCACGGAGACCCTTTCTCCTTGCAGGCAACCTTTCCTCTTCCTTCTCTTTCTCTGCAAAGAGTTAAACCTCTCTCCAATTCAGCACCTTTTCCCTCCCTCCTGCCCCCGGGATAATGTTTAACCGAGCTCATTGCTAATTAAATATCGATGACCTCAGGCAGGTTTTGTTATCGTCTGGAAACACCTGATGCATGTGTCACCAGAAAGAGTTTTTCTTGTCTCAAGTACACCGGCAATCCTTGAACTCATGTTGGCTTTTCCCTTCCCACCCCGCCGGCCGCCCCTGCCCATGGGCACCACCGAGGCTTTGCTGGCAACCAAGCGCTCCGACTCGTGTGGGCTTGTTGTAGCCACTCCTAATTGCAGGGGTCAGACACGGTGGGAAGGAAAGTTTTATTCCTCTTTTCCTTTCCCAAAGCATGGCCATTGCTGCCCACCATCCACAGCTGAACAAGCTCAGCTTGATCTTGGGGGTCTTCTGGGCTGAGTTTGTTCTATCCTACCTCCTGTGAGCATGGGGATGACCCATCTTGGGGTTTGGCTCTCTGAAATATCTCCTGGGATTTCCCAGGGGAGCAACAAAGTCCCACAAGGAAAGCATTTCTTCTTCTCCTGTCCTCGAGGGTAGACTTGGATCCACACTGCCAGAATGAGCAGGCAGGTGCCAAAACCCTTAAAGGTTGCAATGGAGAATGGGATAGAAAATAAAGGGAGCAAAAGAGAAAGACAGTGATAAAAGGGAGGCTGTGAAGGGGTTAGAGATGTTCTGAGAAGGGATTGTGAGTACATTTTAGGCAAGATGGACTTTTACAGGGCAGAGCCATATTCTAGATGGGTTTGGGACCTCTGTCCCCCTGAGCTGGATGTGTGGAAATAGAAGGGACTCCTCAGGAATTGCACAGCAGCTGGGGTTTCCTGCCAGGTCCACCAGCCTTGTGAACAGCCTCTGAACCTTTCTGCTCAAGGAGGTCTCTCAGCACTACAGAAATTCTCAAGTCTGGTTTTCTTTGTGGCGAGTAGCAGAGGCTTTGCTGACATCATTTTCACACTCCATGGTATAAATAGCCATCCTGAAAAACAAAGGAAAACTCCCCATGAAGACCATGTAAGGCAGAGCTACAGTTGCAGCATTTATTTATTCGCTCACTGTAGCTATTTCCTGCCTCTGTTGGTCAGAGACCTCCTGTGTTGGCCAAAAATCAGATTTCCTCCCTTGCCAGGAATTTATGGATCAGCAGTACTGATGGTAACAAGGGAATCACAAACCCCTGGCTCTGACAGCACAAACTCTTGTCTACACTTGGCCTCAGTCCCACCAGTTGCTCCAAGGCCCAGCACATCTACTGGGCATCTACAGGGTAGGGCAGTGGAGGAACAGCAAGGCCAGGGCTGAGGCTGGAAGGTCCAGTAAGGCTGGAGGAATCAGTAAGGCTGGAGGTACTATCTTTCTACCTCTATCAGCTCTGCAAGTCTGGTGTTCACTGGATGTTGCAGCAGGCAGAACTTCCTCAATTTCTCTCAGGTTGTACCACCTCCAAGCTACCCGGATCCCCAGCGGGAAGCAGATGCCGTGTTAGAGAGGAGCACACTGGAAAAGTTTCCAGGCCATAAAGCCAGGGGGGTGCCACTCAGGTGCACACAGAGTCAGTTTTTGCTGTCCCCCACTCTACAGGTCCCTGCCGTGCGAAGCAAAGGGAGCACTCGGTCAAGGACCAGCCCAGCACCTGGGAGGGGGAGGGTGGCGCAGACACAGACCCAGCTTGTTCAACAAGCTGGAGCGTGGCTGCAGATGCACCTTCTTCAGGCTCCAGCTGCACCACGGCTCTGCAGCTCCTTCCCAGTGTTTGTTGCTGCCTCCAGACCTGCCAGCAGATCAGTCTGTGCATGTGCTCCTTCGCTCGCTCCAGGCACCATCAGCCAGGCTCGCTCGGGCTCCTTCTTCTCCTGCCCCAGCTGTGCCGGCAGCGCGCTGGGAGGGTGGCAGCTCCTCCTCAGGAAGTGGTGGCCAAGAGCTGGGGATGGGACCTTCTTCAGGAAATCCAGGCAAACGTTTTGGGCCATTAGTGAGGGTTCCCTAAATTTCAGATCTGCATGTGGGATGCTAAGCAATCCCAGCTCTCCTTTGGGCGTGCTTGGGGTGGAGAGGTGGACATACAGGTCCAGGACTCCTGCTGCATGGGGGCACATCTGCAGGCATTAGCTCCCTTGGCCCTGTCTGTAAGCCTGAGCTGCCTTCAGCTTTGTTCATGGATGAAGACAGATTGCAATTACCCTTGCCTGCTTCCCAGAAATGCTCTATCCCCTAGGAAATGGAGCTGGGATGGCAAGGGAGGGCACGGGACAGCACCTTGCTGCTCTGCTGACTCGTGATGGGGACAGCAGCTGGGGACAGCGTCAGAGCTGCTTTGCCTGGCCACCATGGCCAAGGTGTGGGGATGGAAGGACCTGCCAGCATGGAGCAGTTCCCCTTTCTGGCTGCTCACTCCCCTGCTTGAAATCCCCCCTGTGCACAAGTAGCCATGGGGGCAGGGAAGAAGGGGGTGCCAAAGGTTAGTGTGAGCTGTTTGGAGGGCTGACTCTAGGGAGGGTCCCATCCAGAGCACTGTCTCCTTGGTCATTGTTATCAGGATAATTCTCCAGCCACTCGAATCCTGTTTTTGTGCTGGTGTTGCCTGGCTCTACAGGAGTGAGGGGGGAGAAACACAGGAAACGCTAGCGACGGAAGCAGAATCATCTCCTGGAGAGAGCGAAGAGCTGCTGACGCCACTGAGGGGAACAAAGACATTCAGAAGGAGTTAGACATGAATTTGTGCTGGAGACAGCCCAGACAAGTAGTCTCAGTCCCAGCTTACGGCACACCTCACATTCCTCCAGCACACTGCACCTCCCAGCCCAACCTCCTGCACTGAGTTCTGGGGTGCAAAGAGACCTTGAGGGGTCCCCAGGTGAGGAGAGGAGGCAGCTGTGAACTAACACTGCCTGATGTTCTTGCCATGGAGAAGCCCTGGAGAGGGTGACCTGGGGGCATGTCCTCTACTCTATCCCCAGCTGCTGCAAAAGCTTTGGCTGACATGGTGGAGCGAGGGTGGCCATGGGAACAGCACAACACTTGGTGGCAGCGTGGGCGCCAGCCTCACCGCTGCCTCAAAGCTGTCCCCTCCAGCACTCCCGAATGCCAGGGGGTTGTCCCCGTGCCTTGCACACACAACAGGCCCTCTGTCCCACAGGCACAAAAGGAAACTCTGAGTAAAAAGGTCAGAGGGCCTGGCATCAATCTCACCCAGGGCCAGGAGGAGCATGCAAACCCCTGCTTAGCAGGGTCACAAGCTGTCCCTGTCCTCATCCCCATCCATGGCACCTTCCAGGTCCTTAGGAAGCCCCCATGTGCTTCCTCTCTTGGAGGTGCAGGTCAGGAGTGCTGCATCCTGAGTGCCAAGGGATCTTTCATGTGGTTCTGGGGCAGGAAATCCACTCTCCCAGAACAGAGCAAAGCCCTTGGGTCTCCTAGCTGCTGGCCCTATGGGGTGCAAGAGCCTCAGCTAGGCTGGGCTGGGGCGCTCTCTAAGTCCCGGCCTTCATGTGGCAGTGGAGTGTGATGACAGTGGACACAGCCCTCTCCTCAACACACTTGTGCCAAGGTAATTCGCCCCATCCAACTCCCATATCCCTAATTCCAAGAAGAGGATGTGTACCAAAGCTGTAAGCAATGAAGACACATTTTCTGTTACAAGGGCCAGGTTTGGCATCTCAGATCTTTCTGTGGTTCAGGAGTGAGAGCCCATTCCAGCTCCATCAGATGTAGAGCCCCATCCCCATGGCACGTGCACTGCTGCTCCGGAGCCAAGGAGGAAGATTTCCCCCGCCAGTGATGTCATGAAGCTGAGTGATGCTGTGGGACACTGGGGACCACGGAACCATTTGGGGCAACACTGCTGAGGGGAAACTTACAGCACCCCTACCCTGCTGCCTGCAGAAAGGGCAGCACAGCCAGGATGCTGCTGCTGCTGCTGCCAGGAGTGCCTCCAATCCCCAGGGTCTGCCTTTGTGAGCAGTGTTTGTGGCTGGAACATAAGCGTCAAAATGTCATCAGTCCCTTATCTGCAACATATCTGGGTCCCTTTGGTACCTACTCAGCCTCCAAAAATAGCCTAGCAGGGGAAAAGAATACATTCCTAAAATAGCACCATCACTTGGGCTCACCAATGCTGGAGCTGACACCTGGTTGAGTGCCCACCGCAGCTTTGCAGGGAGAGTTCAGATCCATTCTCCTGTGCTTTCCCAGCCTAAAATAGCAGCCACACCTCACTGCACTGGGAGGCTGGCAGGTGCTTTCCAGCTTTTGCCCAAAGCAGTGCCAGCTGCTGCCTGGCCACCCTGTGCTGCCACGGGACACCACCGTTTGCTGTGTGGCCCCAGGCATGTCCCTGTGCCCACACTGTTCACACATCCCACGGCAGGCAGGGAGGTGTGCACAGCCCTGGATCACACCAAGGGCCAGGTGAGTCACCCCAAGGGATGCAGCCAGCGATGTGGGAGGAGAGGGCTGGCTGGCTGCCTCTCCTGAAAAGGAGAGCTGCTGAGGAGGAAGAAGCTGGGAGGAAGGAAGGCCTTGTTTGTCCGTTCCCAGAGCGGTGCAGGAACTGCTATATGAGGAATTACCTGACCTCAAATCTCCAGATGCTTTTCACTAACTTCCTCATTTGAGCCTCCCCCAGCTCCTGCAATCTTGCCCTGTGCTCTGCTGCTGCTGCCTCCCCTGAGCTACCCCAGCACTGGCAGCTGGTTTCCTCCAGGCTGCAAGGACTCTTCCGCCTCCTTATGCTCCAAATTTATCCACACCTGCTCTTCCTCCTGGATGGGCCACATTCACTCTGCATATGTGAATCCAGAAGCCCAGCTCTGCCAGGCAGGCAGGGCTTGGCCACCTGGGAAGGCAGGGAAAGCCATGGTGAGTGGGTGGTTCCTGAGCTTCCAGTTACAGGGAGGATGCCGCAGGTGTGGGGTGTCCTGTGGGATGCTCTGTGGGACCCAGGTGGGAAACTGGGGGCTCAGGATGTAGGAAATCGATGCTCTGCATTTATCACTGGCACATCTTGGCCTTTCACACACATTCCCACCCTATATACCTCATGCTGCTCCCTGTGCAGCCTCATGCAGTGTTGCACAGCCGGACTTTTCAGCATCCGTGAAGGATGAGGGGATACGACCATGACGCAAAGGTTTCACGCTCTTTGGAGACCATTGCTTCCTCTCTTGCCTGGCCCTTTAGAAGATCTGGGCAAAATGTTTATGCAGAATACAAAAGGTTTAAGGATGTGTGTTGGATTCTGAGGGATGGAGCCCAGCATGAGATAAATGCTAATCTGGAAGCAGGATCCAGCACTGCTGCTCTTCATATTGAACAGTTTTTCCTGGGGCAAGTGGTGGAGGAGGGGTCAGGCTGCCGAGCTCAGGAGGGCTGGGAATCATGAAGATAAGGTGCTCCCAGGGAGTAGGATGTAGTCAGGGGCTGGGGTGTTTTGGAGAGCAGGGATGGAGGCATATTTTACTGCATAACAAACCTGGGACTGTCATGTGTGTCCAGGAGCAGGGCTGGGAAAGGACACATGGAAGGGTGTGCAGAGGAAGGGGAGATCAGCAATGGCATGTGTGGAATGGAGGTTAGAGCAGGGGTCTTTTTGGGCCAGGGAAGACTTCTCTTCCAGTGACCATGCTGGGAATTGAGTAGGTGCTCAGAGTACCTCCTGGGACCTCAGAGGTACCCCCAAAAGCAAGCTTGAGGGATAGAGGGCAATGGAAATGGACTGCTGAGGTATGTGAGGGAAAGCTGGAAGGTAGAGAATGGCAAAACCTTTGTTTTTCTCCAGGGAGGATCTGTTCAACAAGAGACTCTCCAGTGCTTTGCAACCTCACAGCATCCCACCAACCCATGGTTAAATTAGGGTCTGAGACCTTCCAGGCTGGGGCAGGAAGGGGGGATGTGAGTCAAAACAACAAAAACAGCACTCTTGAGGAGGCTAATTTCAAGGTTGGGATTGATCTTTTGAAATAACAGGTTATTTCTAGACTTAGGAAATTAACCAAGTAGCCCACAGGCCCCGAAGGAACCATGGGGAGGTTTCATGGTCTCATACCTCTGAATTCAACAACCTGTTGTGCAAGCTGAGGTCACTGGCCATTGCAGATGACAGGAACTCAGGGAGAGGAAGAGGGGACAGGATGCTTGGCCAAAATACCTTAAGAAATTATGTTAAGGATATCCCCTCTCCTCCAGAGCCAAGATGTGACAGTACCTCCCCAGGGCCCCATGGGGAGCAGAGGTGAGAGGGTCGCTTGCAGCAGGAGAGGTTGCCCCAAACCTCTCCCCAGCTCCATCACTTTTCCTGGTCTCCCTCTGACTACAGCACTGGTTTCCCCCTGCCCTTTTTTTTTTTTTTTTTTTTTTCAACATGAGAAGCATCAAATGAAAGCTTCTAAGCCCAAACAAACAGGATAAACATGGGTCAAGACTGAGCAGGGGGTGGTGTAATGGCAGGATCGTGAGATTGCAGATCTCCAAGAAGTCAAAGAGACAATGTGATGGGTTTTAGGGATTTGGAAGAGTAAATAGGCTTGTGCTGCAGCAGCAGAGGAAGCAGGAGCCAGCCTGAACATCATGCTGAACCCTTCAAGCACGATAGCCTGTCCAATTCCGCTGCCCATCTGTGCAAGAGTTTGCAATTGCTCAAGTGAACCCCAGCAGGAATTTCCCAGGGAGGTGGGGGGAAGCCTTGCCACCACAAGGATCAGAAGTCCTGAGGGTCTGTGCCCATGCTTTTTGACCTGCCTCTGTCTAGCAGAAAAGTTACGGCTGAAGGCCTCATGTTACCTCTGGCAGGGAAGGTGGTGCAGCCCCTTAGGGTCCCTTCAGTCACCCAGTGAACAAATGGGACTGTTTGAACTTTAAAATCTGCAGTAGAGCCCTGTGAAATGCTGGTGGTTATCCAAAGAGAGGGGGCTGTGGTCATGAGCAAGAACATGGTAGAACTTGAGAGACGCACAGCTTTCCTGGTTCCTGGGAAAGGAAGCCACCATCTGTTATCAGAAAGAGGAATACTGATGGAAGAGCAATTTCATTAGATAATCTCTCTAATTAAGACAGGTGACAGGATGCAGATTTCCCTTCTGGAGAGATGTTTGTGGAGACCTTAAGCAAGGAAGCTTCTGACCTTGTCCTTCCAGTCAAGGCCAAGTGCCAGAGCAAGAAGAGAAGCTGAGGGTCCCCAGGACTCTCCTTGCTGCTCCCTGCCCTGAACAGCTGTCCTGAACAGCTCTGGGGCTGGATGGGATCACTCCGCAGGCCTGGCTGGGGATGCTGGGGACCAGTAGCCAGACCAAAACAAAGCATTCCATATCTAGGATAGAGAGATCCCAAAGCACCAGGCTATGTGAAAACCTGCCTTCCTTTGCCAGTCAACATCTGCTGAAGGCCCTTACTCAGGCTGTGCTTAATCCTGGCAGCTGCGTCATTCTTCCCCTCTACCCAACCCCCTTTTTCCCCTGAAGAAATTCCTATGAGATTTTTTTTAATTGGCTTTGTCTGTTTGATACCTAGTTCCTATCCAGGCCAAACAAGGAATGCATCTTACTGGAGACAGGATAGAGGACTCTTGGAGTTAATAGTTTTCTCCATTGTCTTTCAAATGTGTGCTGAGATGTCCGTAGCTGGGGGACCCATTGTGCTGCCTTCCTGCTTGTTTTTCCAAAAGTCTCCAGTGAATAAAAGCAATGCAGAGCTTGTAATACACTTTCCATGACCTCTAATCTTGTGTACAATCTATCTCAATTGCCAGGTCGAGTACAGTATTCATTAGCAGCGGTTCCACCTCCATCCCATCTACTTCTCCATAACCCAGCCCCAAGCTATCCCTGTCTGGCTCCAGCTTCCCTCAACTGCCCCACCATCTCCACTGCCCTCATCTATACCTTCTTGTTCCTTCTCACTTTTTTCTGTTCTCCCAAATCATGTATCCTCCCCTCTTCCCCTGAGCATTTGGTCTCTGGAGGTGCTGGCACAGGGGTGGCTGTGGCAGGGAGGTGACAGATCCTGGTGAAGGAATGCCTGCAACTTCCGGAACGTACTAACTGGGAACCATCCTACCTCCCATCCCACCACGAGTGGGTCGGGGATGCCACTGAGTGGTTACCAGTACTGGCAGCACAACAGGGAGCCAGAGCAGTGGCTGGATGGGACCTGAGGGCAGACAAAGGCTCTGGGTTTGCCTTCCCACCCTGGCTATGAGTTCATTCTGCCGCGTGGGCTTGATGAGATTCCCAGATGCACAGGCACACAATACAGCAGGGAAACCCTGTTCTCCCACCGTTATTTTGCATGGCTTCTCTGGGAATGTTTGCCCTTCCTACCACTTTCCTGTGGTGCCAGAAGCCTTCAGGTGTCCCTCAGCTAGGACAGCCACCTGGGCTTTAAGGATGAGTCACCCTCTCTTCCCATGTTCTCCTCAGCCTTCCCTTTGGCAAGGACTGGCAACAAACAGCAGGAATGAATCAGAGGCCAGAGTAGCTGAGGGACCAGAAGGCCACCCCTGGGCATCCCAGCATATGTGTCCCAGCTACAGCACCACAGGGGACTGGGCATTGCCCATCACTGAGTGACAAGGACTGGTGATCCCAGGGGACAGAGAAATCTCCAAGCCATCTCACTGGAAGATGTGCTGAAGAAGTCCCTTCCTAAAAGGCCTGAATTCAAATTGTGATCTTTTCCAGCACCAAAGAGACATTCCCAGAGCTTTCTCTGGACAGAGTAAGGATCCCTCTCCTGCTCCAAAGGTTTGAGCCCAGGCCAAGGATAAAACACCAGCTTCATGCTTTGGTCTTTCTCCATTACCCAGACTTTTCTCTTTGTTTTTTTTCCCTCTCATTTTCTTCTTCACACCAATGGGTAGACCCTGGCCTGGATGTCTGTGCCCACCTCAAGTTGACAGGGTATCCCTCTCAAGCTGCCAGACTCAATGACTGACATCCCAGCTCTTGTCAAGGGGGTGCAGGCAGGGAGGTGTGGAGCTGGGGCACCACCACAGCCCAAATCTCCAGACAAACTTTGTCAGTCACATCTGCTGAGGAGGCAAGTCCAGCCTTGCTCTGGGGTTCCCAAGCACTGTGCAGCTGAGCCTCTCTGCAGAAAAAAAGACACTGGCTCTGACTGCTTGCAAGTCTCCCATCTTCTTCCCACTTCCCAGGGATCCTGTAACATGCTTGTGCCTCACTGTGCCACATTGCAAGGATTGGTCACTGGAGGCACCACAGCCACAAAAACATGGGCTGGGGAAAAGGCTTGGCAAGCAAGATTTCCTGGTCCGTGTCCTGCAAAGGACAAGGGGATTGGATTAAGCAATCAGAGTGGTTTGGTTTAGAAAAGGCAGCTGGAAATCAGCCTCTCCTTCTGGAGATTGTTCACACAGTCGCAGAAGGGACTTAGAGTCTGGTAGTGCTGCTTCTCTGTGCCTCTCTTCCCAGAGCTCTGCTCAGTTCAAACCCATCCCATCTGCGGGGACAGGAGACAGACTCAGGGCCTCTGGGAATTAAGGTCATGGCCTGGCCACGCAAAGCCTGCACAGCCCAGGCTGGGGATGGCATGGGCAGGCATTCTGGTGCTTCCTGCTCCCTCTCAGGAAGCTAGTGCCTGTGCTGTGAAATGCTACCCAAATATTCTGCCACCTTTATCAGCCTCGGCTTTACTGCCCATTATCTTGCTCCCCTTTTCCGAATTGCTCCTCAGGTTACAGCTACTGATGTAAATCAATGGGATGTCATGCAAGCAGACTCGAGGACACAGGTCAGCTGGTGGGGAAGGAGAGGGGCCATGGCTGGACTGATGCTGTGGGAACCCACCAGAGACAGTGGCAGCCATGGGTCTAGGGGTACCCAGGGGGACAGGTTGGCTCTGGCTGCCTCTTCTGCTGCAGCTCAGCATCCAGGTAAGCTGCCCAAGACGCACATTATCTCTGATGAAAGGCAAACAAAAAGGGGAAAGTGAGAAGGAATTCCTCATCTGAGAGAGCTCTTATCACCTTTCCGCTTCCCTCCCCCTGGAGAGATAGGGCAGCAGCTCAATGCTCCGTTGTTCCTCAGGGGGCCTCTCCTTCCCTACTCCCATCAGTGTGAGGATGTGATGGGGGCTCCCGGCCCCGCAGCTCTCCAGACACCCTTAGGGACACATTCCCTGCCATAGCTGAACCTCTGCGCTTACCAAGTGTCCACCACAGCACCTCTGGGCTTTGCAGCCCTCATCCAACACACCAACGACCCCGCAGGAAACGGAGAGCCTTTTGCTTTATCTTGGGAATACCGTGGTTTCATGCTGCTCCCAGCACACACTCAGGTGGCAGAACAGACAATGCCTGCTGGCCCCAGCCACACGACAGTGACACCGCTCAGGGCAGCATTGATCAGCAACAGGTAACTGAGGCCGAGGAATAAAGCTCAGGCTCTTATCAGCCCTGCAGCAAGTCACAGGGTGTTTACACAGTGGCCTAAAGCAATTAACCCTCGACAGAAGCAGAGTGGCTCAGGCTCCCTGGCTGAGGGCGAGAGGAGGCAGCAGCAGGTGGTTGGATGCCCCTGTAGCACTGAGGTCCTCAGGGCAGGCAGAAGAGCTGAAATAGTCCCTGACACCACATGAGGGAGAGGCAGACATGAAAAAGACCCATGCTCCGTTCTAGCAGAGGCAGGAAAAAATGCTGGTCAACATCATAATGAAATCTCAAGGCCCCTTCCACCCATCCCTGTAAGAAGAGTGCTTGGGAAAGATTTTACGCAGCACGCCAGCTGCCAGAAATGGTGAAGCTATTGATCATCAGGTTACAGAGTGGTGGCATAAAATCATGTGAATCCGAAGAGTGAACAGATGGCCAGCCTGAGTGGGGATGAAATTATTTTGTAGCAGATCTGACAAGCAGCTCAATTCAGTGTTAGTGCAAGAACCGGATTTGATTTGGCAGAGAAGACAGGGTGCTTGCAAGGCTTGGTAGTGCACATTTATTCAGTTCTCAGATTTGTCTTCATCCTGAGGTTGTTTCTCTCGAGTTGGGGATACACTCACAACTCACTCAGCTGGGATTTGATGCAGTTGCCCAAATATTGGTTTCCAGTTTCATTTTAGATGCAGTAGTGTATCCTGCCTGGCCTCCAGCTGCTACTCCAGACGGTCTTAGGCTCCAGTAACTTCCATGGCAGATCTGCCAGCCCCATTCATGTGTCTCAGATACCCTAAGACATCTCATATGACTCTGAACCACTTCATTTTGGCAACAAGATCCCAGGATTATGAATACACTGAAGAAAATATTTAATTTTGCATAATTTTTGCCCTTTTCTGGCAGCGCCTTTGGGATTTTAGGTAGGCAAACCTCCAATGAAATAGTCATAAATCAACCAAAATGAAAGGGTCTGTTCAGCACAGAGTTGGGGGAGAAAATCTTTGTAGAGCCAAAGTCAAAGAAAGTGCAAATATTTCCACTCATTTTCACATGTTGGATGTTGCAATTGACCCTTTTCTTGGTAACTGAGGTGTCTCAAAGAAACATGTGTCTGAAGGACTTGAGAGTTGAGGAATGACCGTGGTTGATACACTGATTTGGAATCAAATTGATCAGAAATCATAACTGGAGCCTGAAGAAGATATCAGCCAAAGAGAGTGACTCTGACCCTGGTAACTGCGGCCATCAGGGCTCCTTGCAGAGTCAGGCCTGGGGAAGGCAGAGAGAAATTTTGAGAACAGTCTGCTCTCAGAGCTGCCTCATTTTGGTACCATTGCAGGAGAATGCCTGGGAAAGTCCCCTTCTTTTTTCGTTGAGCAGGAGACGGTGCCAATGTAGAGAAGCCTGGCAGAGCACAGGGGCAGGTTCAAGCAGATTCAGCCAGGGGCAGTCGGGCTCTGGAGGCTTTACCAGCTCCATGCAAGCAGAGAGCTCTGCACTCCCGGGGTCTCCTGCTGGCAGCACGCTCTGGTGGACCTCCTTCTGCAGGCTGACTTTGGAAGAGCAGCTCTGCTGCCCCGCTTATTCTTTGTTCCCCTGGCTTGCAGAAGAAGGGTATGGAGAGTGTTGGGAGGCTATAGTTTGTGAAGAAGGATCCCAAAGCCTTGTGGAGATTTGCAGGCATATCCAGGGGAACAGTGCAGTTCCACAGGGTCTGAGGCAAAACCCAGGACTGTGATCTTTCCTAAATGAGGATGTCTTATAACGTAATGAGCCAGGCTTTCTCAAGAGGTACCCAGGGGCAAACTGCTCTCACTCTTCTTTCTCTCTGCCTGCTGCCCTGCCCACCCTCCAGCTCATCCTGGGCATGTTAAATGAATTAAAATTAAACACATGTCTAATTTATCTCCATTCTATTCTCCCTGGAGAATGGTTGTCCCAGGGTGATCCCTCTGATAATGAGAACTGCTCTCGAAAATTAAAAAATACTTGTTACAGAAACCCCAAAACCAAATGCCTTGAGATTAACGAGGAGGCTAAAAAAACCCGGTGAATGCAAATTTGCAGAGATTAGCAGCTGTTCAAATGCAAGATGATCACCCAATGGCATATGCTTCCAGAGCATTGACTAAAACCCTACAGAACTATGAATAGATTAGGAAAAAATGCTGGCAATTGCTTTGACTTTGTGAGTGGTTTCATGGATATCCTCGCAGGAATTGGTGAGGCAGACACCCATTCTGGACTAGTGGAGCCTGTGTTTCAGAAACCAGGGTGGGACTTACGACCCAGACATCTGAACGTGAAATGGGAGGAATATTTGTTACTGAAATTCCAGTGTGTTTTCCAGAGAGCTGGGATGAGGGGAAAGGAAATGACTGCCAGAATGGCTCCAGCTCCACTTTCTTTGTGAAACTTCAGAAAAAAGCACAAATGACCCAATGCTAACAGGCCAGGGAGCGGAAGGTCTTGCTCAACAGGCATAAAAATCCTTGGCACTATGAACATAGCACTTCATTGGGATGATAAAGGTGATAAAGGTGATGGGATCCTGTGCAGAGGACATTCCTTCACTGTGTGGCACAGCAGGAGGTCAGACAGAGTAAATCACAGCACTTGTCTGGGGACTGAGACGTGTAAGAGGAGATTAGGTGATGTCGGCTGTAGGTGCGGTGCTAAAGCCATTAAAGCCCTGCAAGCACTGCGTTCAGGATGGGAAGAAGAGAAAAGCACAGCCAGCTATGGGAAAAGCAGATTGCCAAGGAAAGCCTTGAGCTTCATGGCGTTAGGTATTTCCCAACAAGGGTCCAGGTGCTGCCCACACAAATGCAAGTTTAACCCTGTGGAAATCGGCCAGTTTCTCGCTGCGTACAGACACAAAACCTCCCCCAAGCAGGAGGCACCCCAGACCTTCTCCGACGTCCTTGCTCCTTCTATCCCCTCATCCCCCTCTGCCCTCTGCCCCCGCTTCCCTTCCCCATGCTCAGTTGCTCCAGCAGCAGCCTCCACGCTCGCTGCAGTCTGCGTGCCTGGCTCGGGTGACCTTTCCCGGGACAATGGCTGCTATTGACTCGGTGCAGGCATGGCCAGCGATGACACAGAGCCACAGACGTGCGGTCCCATCGCGGCAAAGAGGGTCCGGCCCGGCACAGCTGGGAGCGGGGGAGGCTGGCCTGGGAAAAAGGCTTCAGCCACGAGCCTGCCTTTCATGGTGCTCGGTGGCCTGTGCGTCACACGGGTGGCTCCGTGCTTAGATACGCTTCTTAGCCCCTTTAGTCCCACTGCAAGGTGCCAGAGCCTCAGCACTAGAAATTAAAACCCACAACAGGACTTTAGGAACTTACAGTAGTGGTAAAATCCTTCCCATGTGCCCACGCACCAAAACAGCTTTGCTAGGAAAAAAAAAATCTCACATAGTCTGGGAGAGATGCACACTTTGAATCATCAAATCCTTTGTGGCTGGGGTACTGTGACAGTGTAGCTGTGTTTTAGTGGGCATTTTTCTTACAGTCTTTTGGGTGTGGAGCTAGAAGGCAGGGACCATTTTATCAACTAAACCCCACAACTGACCCTCTCTGCAGGGCTTGGGATGTCTGTTTCCCCACATCTTAGCCATGGACTAACAATTCCTCCCTGTCTCACCAGGGAAAATAAATGAGTCAGGGCACACACAGCAGTTGCAAGATGGAAATTGCTATCTGAATGCTGTGATGATGATGAATATTACCATTGTTGCTAAATCTGCTAACGCCAGGCAGGACCAAAGGATCTGTTCTGTATAACTCATGGTCCCTCCCCCAGGCCCCTTCCAGCTTCCCTGCATTTTTTCAGAAACATCAGTCCAAGTTTGACATTTCTACCTAGCACCACCTCTCGGCAAAAATCACAGGTCTTTATGATTCAGAACCCATTGCTATATCCCTGCCTGGAACTGAAACAGGACCAGGGAACACCTTGCTCCTGACATGCTCAGTCCCTCAGGAGAAGGAGGTCAGGCATCACTCCAGATCTAGGATGCAGTAAAGGTGCAAATGAGAGGGAGGCCTGCTCCCTCAGTGTCCTAGCATGAACATCACAGGTAGAGGCACTTTGCTAGCCCCACCACAATCTAAACTGCAACCTCTCAATCCAGAAGAAGAGGCAGGAAAACACATACATTGTATTAATGTACTGAAATATCGAGATTGATGATTTCCATCAGTGCTAAAGGTAAAAAAATAGCTCTGGAAACATGTAGAGTCAGGCAGGAACCTCAGTGCAAACTTTAAAAGAGGAAAGATGCCATATTGGAAAAATGGTCTGATCAGTCCAGCATAGACAGGTTTTAAATGTGCTCACCACCCCTGGCTAAGCCAGCAGCTGGAGTCCTCCTGCACCTGATATAAAAGCTCAAGAAGGAAGGTACTATCCTCTCTCCAAATCCAGTGTTTTATTCCAAACCAGTCAGTCAGGTTGCCCTTCAGACCACCAGTGAACCAGCGTGTCCAGGCCAGCAAACACCTCACTGACAATGGCTGAAAGATCTCACTGCCCTTAATCTGCTGCTGCCCTGTCTGTTGGATGAAGGAATCCCAAAAACACAAGCCTGCCTTTCCCTCCCTCTCTTCCTACCATCCTCCATGAGAGTGGTAAATGTCCCGGTGCTCTTACGTGCTCACAGTGGGGTTTAAAGGTTTAAAGGTCCTTATCAACTGGTCCTTGACCTTCAGGCCACTCCAGCCTGAGTTCCCACACGTGTCCTTGGGAATGTACCTCCCTCAGAGCAGGGAACAGATACCCAGGATTTGTTTTGCCTGCTGGGCGGTTTCCCCGAAGAGGTGGGAGAAAATGGGGGTTAATTCAGGGTTTCATTAACCTAAGAGTTGATTGCAACAGCAACTTGTCCTATATAGGAACTGTGTCAGCCTCCTATACAGGCTGAGGAGGAGGAGGAGAAGAGAGTGGGTTATAGCAACCCTGCTGCTTCTTCCAGACTCGCTTCCCTCAGCCGAGTCCCAGAAGAACAAAGCAGCTTGTGTGGGTTTCATTCCCAGCTCCAGGCTCACCAGACTCTATTGGGGTAAGGAAAAGGCAAAGTTGTGTATGGCTGCCTCACACAAGAAACACAGATAATCCCACTGGCCTTGTGTCCCATACAGGGACACATGTGAGGCCATAGAGAGGCCACTTGCATGGCATCCATTCCCATGTAAGAAATTATGCAGCAAAAATCTCCCTGCACACAATTACGTGGCCTTCTGGAGATGTGTGGAACATCTTTTGCTCAGAGGCACAGCCACAGGTACATATATCCCACAAAACTGTGGGGATACTGCCCAGTATGAAGACAGAGGGATTGGGAGTGAGTGGTTTTAGGATTGGTTTCTGCTGGTCTTGGCTTCTGCTCGCAGCAAAGGGGCTGGTTCCTCCAGCCTAGCCATGCCCTCTCCAGCTTCCTACGTCAGCGTGAGAGAGCAGGTGGCAGGGTGGCAAGTTGGAGCTGACCAGGCTGAAAACAATCCCTGCAAAATGGATGAACCAGGGGGAAAAAATTAAGGAAAAAAAAAAAAAAAGAGCGAATGCACAGCTGGAAGGAGAGGGGAGAAGGCAGGAGAGCTGCTTTCTCCAGAAGCTTTTTTCCAAGTGACTCGTGCCAGTTTTTGAAACCGCACCCTCGGTCACAGACAGAGATGTAAATATGTCTGTTCCCAAGCAGAGCTGCATCGTGGGGACACCCCTCCTCCCCAAAAGCACCCCTTTGGCTGCCCTGCATGGCTGTGGCCTGCCATGCTGGGGGAGGAGGCCAGGAACGGGATTTTGCTCAGGAGTTTCTGGAAACCCCTGGGAGCAACTTTGGGAATGTGTGAGAGCTGCAGAGGTGCAAGAAGGAATGGGGTAAGGAAGGAAGAATGGGGGAAGGAAGGAAGGAAGGAGCTATTGTCACTGGAGAGGGCTTTGTGTGACCAGCATTGCTGAGATTCCTGCGGCCCTGCAGAGAGTCCTGCAGGGAGTGAGGAAGAAGGAGAAGGAGAAGGAGAAGGAGAAGGAGAAGGAGAAGGAGAAGGAGAAGGAGAAGGAGAAGGAGAAGGAGAAGGAGAAGGAGAAGGAGAAGGAGAGGCCAGACAGGTGGACAAGAGGGTCTGTGCCATTCCTAGAGCTGTGTTTTCTTGAGATAAGTCTGACCTATTCACAGTCACTCCAGAGCAGCAGCAGGAGCCGGCCTTTACGTCTGTCTTGACCTTCTATTGTGGCTCAAACATTGAAGGAGATTAAGGCAGTGATCAAACAATTCCCAAACTTTGAGGCATTCCCAGTATGGGTCCACAGTGATGCAGAGAAGCCCAGACTTGCTGCCAGGTCCAAAACAGCCCATCTGGAATGTCCTGTCCCAGACCTATGCCAAGCAGATTGACTGGGGAGTCTGGGGCATCTGGGGGCGTCTAACTCACAACATATGCATCTAGGGACTGTTCATCTCAAAGTCCTGGAGGATGCTCTCCAAGCAAGAGGCAACCACCACCAATGGCTCAGAGTCAAGTCCAGGACACTGTGGCAGCCAAACATACCAGAAGCATCCATCATGCTATTATTTTCTGCTTAGTTAAGACAGGTCCAGATCCAGGTCGTAAATAATTGTGGGGAGAGGGGAGGGAATGAGAAGAAGGATGGCAGAAAGACTGAAGTATAACAAAGGTACCAGAATCCATGTTTCAGGTATCTCTGGTTGGTCACTTCAGCAGAAAGGAGGAGGCCTTGTTGAATCCTGGAGCACAAGGCCCTTCTCAAGGTGAGGAGCAGTGGTTGTACAGGATGCCTGTGCCATGAATTCTGTCTCCTGCTGCTCACACAAATATCTGGACAGGCTGGAAAGGGCAGAAAAAAGGGGATGTGTGCTCTTTTCGCCACTTCGGGACTTTAGGGGACAGGGCAGTCAGCCCAGTACCTTAACTAAAAAAGGGGCCAGGAGAAGAAAAGCAATGCCTTCAGGGAATATCTTCAGGGGGAACATGAAGAAAACACAGGGTTTTACAGGTTTCAACACAATTTTCAGAGGTGTGAAGAGAATACTGAATCCCCTTGCTGTGCCTCAGGTGGTTGAATGCATGCACCTGTGTTAGACAGTCCTCATGCAGTGACCATGGTCCTCTGCTGGCACTGGTGGCACTGGTGGCAGTGTGGTGTGCATGAAGGTGGCAGGCAGCTCCCTCTCCTGAGGTCAGGTCAGGAGAGTTGCCTTGGAATGGCACATGGCCAGTGCATAGGGAAGGGCTAATATTTGAGAGCAGAAGCTAAAGACCTGTAGGCTGGGCTTTACTTCAAGTCCATCCAGAACTTGACATGGGTGGTATTTAAAAAAAAATAGTTTTGGGTTTGTTTTTTTTTTTTTTTTTAACAGCAAGAAAGCATCTTTGGATCCCAGCTGGGTCCAAGGGCTGGTGAGACGTGAGGGTATATCTGTACCACAGCCCTTTATCAGGATTTTTCCATTCTCTGAGGTATCTCAACCCTCCGTCTGCCCAAGATAATGGAGAGGCAGCCAAAATGGCATTTTAAACTCTTGGCTCCCTCTACCAACAATTGGACAAAGCAAAGAGGCAGGATGGGAGAAACTGGCTTTCTGGAAACTTCTGTTAGATGGCGAGGGGTCACACCCCCTTCAATAGAGGTTGGAGTCGGGGGTCATTTTACATCTGCCTTTAATGAAGAATGGTGGGAAGGGAAATTTAGCTCCGATGAGCTAATTAAATATATATATAATTTCCACTCCGTTAGCAAGGGGAAAAAAAGCCTTGGACCAGCTGCTAGGTCATTGTTTGTGAATTTAAAAATAAAAGTTTCTTGGCATAGGTTTCAGAGATGGAGGCAGTATCTTGCGTTGTCATTCCAGAGAGTAAGAGAGAGTGAGGGAAAGAAGGATTAGGCCAGGCAAGGATAGTTCAGCATGACTACGTGTTGCTCAGGTGTGTCTTGGCTTTTGAGCCTCTTCCCTCTGGCTGGTTTAGGTAATCAACATCCTGCCCAGATGGTGAGCCTCACCAGGGACAGATTTACAGGTCCCACACCCTAAAGAGGCTGAAAATATCCTGCCTTGGGGATGGCTAATGCTTGGCAGTGCCATGAGCACAGGCTCATGAGTGTCCCCTGGGACCCTCACCCCATATAAACTCCATTTAGGCTCAGGTCCAGGTACCCTCTCCTGGCCTGAGCTCTGTTGTAGGTGTCTCTGTGCCCAGCCTTGTCCTCAGCTGTCCTGGTTTCCTGACTGGTTGTTCCAAGTGGACTCCAGTCTTTAGCTGGTGGTAGCTTGTTGTCCAGGATGCACCTTGGGCCTGTGCTGCAGCCTTGTCTGCAGCCCTGTCTCCTGCTGCTCCTGACAGTATCTTCACTTGTCTAAGACTGGGACCGGAATTTGTCCCTGTTGTCACCTGTGGGACCAGGTTGGGGGTGTGCTTGGCCTGAGCTGAGCTCTCCTCATCCCAAACTGTGCTGGATCCTGCTCCTGAGCTGTGTGTGACCTGGACCCACACCTCCTTCTTGGGGGGAAGGCCATGGACCTTGCACCCCAATGCTTCGTGTGACCTTACGGTACTACTGCACCCCTTTTTCTGTCCCTATGGCTTCTCAACACTGGCTTTCCCATGTCCCCTCCCACTCCCTGGCTTTCCACAGTGGGGCTTTGGCACCCCTCCCCATGTCTGCCTGCCTCTGGGAGCCTTTTTTCATCTCTGTGTCTCTGAAGCATATTCATGTGCCTGCACTTTTTCCAAGTTATGATCCCAACCTGGCTCCAAGTTCCCTGTCCCTGCACTGTGACCTTAAACTGGTCCTGTGCCACCATCCTCGCCCAGTTCCATGGCCTTGCTGTGTGTTATCCAGCATTTCACAAGGAGCCCAGACCTCCACGAAGTGTGAGAACACACCTTGATGTTACGCTCCATTTAGCCCAGCTGTGCTGGAGGCACATCCATGCCTGTTCCTGTCCCTGGCTGTCCTGGCTTCCTGACCAGTTTTCCTAGACAGACTTGACACCTGCTTTGTGGGTCACTTCATCTCCAGCCTCATCTCTGTCTCTGCTTAGGTACCAAGGAGCTGTACCTGGAACAGGGGAGTCACACCTGGGCTGGAGTCACACCTGGAGTGTCCCCTCTTGTGGAACAACCCTCTTCTTGACAGTGACAAGCCAGACCATGGAGCCTCCTCTCCATGGGCCTTGGTGCTGGTTTTTCCCTTCCCACCCTGCTGCATCCATTAGTCTGATGCTTTCTGGCAGCAGCTGCACATGGAACTGGAGACCTGAACTTTTCCATTCTCCAGCCTCCAGCGCTGCCAATCCGAGCTCGGAATGGGCACTAAACTCAGTCTCCAGCAGCATAGGGGTCCCGGCTCTCCCTCTCACTTCCTGAGCCCCCTGTGCTGTTCACTCTTTCTGAGAGGGAAGGAAGGGGAGCATTTCTCTCTGCCCCAGTGGGTCCAGCCCTGCTTGGCTTCTCTGCAGGCTCACACTATGTTGGCTGGGCTGTGGCTGCTCTCCCCTTCCCTGTGAGCACCTACTGCTGCTCCTTCCCCTCTCCTGTCCCAGCAATGGCTCTGGCACACTTGGTGTGCTGTCATTCTGAAGACCCTGTCCCTGAATGCTTGGCAAAAGGGAAATTAGCAATAATAGTAATAAAAAAGACTCATAATCCTCCCAGACACATTATGCAGCCAGGGAAAGAGAGCAAAGCAAGGAGGGCCTGGCTGGCCTCAAAGTCCCGTTCCACCTGCTTGTCAACTCAGTGACCAAGCTGGGGAGGGTCAGAGGAAGCTCTTGGGAGATGCTGTTTGAAGCCAAAGGAGGGTGAGAAAAGTTTTCCTTGCTTTTGAGTCAGTCTCCCAGCCCACCTGCCTAGATTCCACTATTGGAAAAGATCTCTGCACCTCCAGACACCCCACAGACATGCTGGCAAGCTTGAGTTAGCTGCTGGTGTCCATCTTCGTGCAGAAAATGCTGCTGGCCCATGGTTCCATTTCCACTGACACTGAGCAATGTGGTCAGTATGCAGTCTAGGCTTTTTTCCTCTCCAGGAGCAAGGCTGAAAGGATTCCCATGTGTGCACTTAAGACATGACTGTTTGTCAAGAGGTGTTGGCTCCCTCCTCACTGTGGTTGTGGGAAGGCCTTTTTGTTTAAAAAAGGAAACAAATGAATAGATTCCCCTGACACCCAGACTTATCAGGCAGGAGCCCAAGGGAGTCCCTTGTTTAAACATCAGGAGCACATTGCTGGATAACACCCCTCCTCTCCCTCCCCTCTGGGCATTTTTGGGGCTTGTGTCAGGCTTTTTTATGCTTTTATTTGTTCTTTCTGAGCTTCTTGCTTCTAGCCAGGCCCTCTTGGAGAAAATGGGAGGGCAGTGGGGGTCCTACAGGCTTGAGCTTCTAGGCTGGAACAGCACAGGGGCAGCGCTGCTCTGAGGACTTACCATGAGCAGAGCAGTAGGAGAGGATGCCATAAGCAGATGGAAACATATGGACAGTGCTTGGGGCAGGTCAGGGCCATAACATGAAGAGGCTGAAGTGGGAGAGAGATTCCTCTCTCCTGATCTTAGGTTTCCCTCCCTTTTCTGCACATCTAAGGTGGTGAGGAAAAAACGAGTGTGCTCCCCTCCTCCCTGTCTTACAAAAACAGAGACTAGAGTCAAACTTGGAATTCCCCTCTGTCTCATCACTGGGGAGACAGGGTCTTGGTGGTGATCTCACCCCATCAGAAACCTTTCTGTGCATAAGGCTAAGCAAGCAATGAAGAGGGAGGACGGGGAGGAGGGGAGTTATGGCAGGAAACCAAGAACACATCAGACACTCTAAATTTAGATCTTTTTATTCAGTTCGGACAATATTCCTTGATTTCTCATTGTTCAGGAGAGGGCAGAGGGCAGGGGATCTATTGAAAGGCTTTGTCCTGAGAGATGCCACTTTGTCTGGATATATAGGGGTGGAGGAGCCACACATCATGTGGGTCTGGCATGGGGGAGAGGTGCGTGTCCCACAGTTCCAAATGGCTTTGGGATGGGGTGGTGGGTGCGCACCTCTGAGCAGTTCTGGCACCTGTGAGGCAGAGCTCAGGGCTCCCCTCAGCCCCGCACTCACAGGCCAGGCGGGCAGCCGTGAGCGCTGAGCTGTGGCTCTGCTTTGGGGCAGGTCCCCGTGGCAGCAGGGCGTCAGGCACAGGGCGTGTAGGATAAACACACACCCGCTCTATACGTCTCACTGCCTTTCCGGCATTGCAGCTCAAAGTCTATTTTTAAACTCCCTCCTTTATTACACAGGCCAGAAGATAGCAGCGGCCTGCCTCCTGCCAGGTCAGGCGTGCCGCTCTCCCACCCGCCCCAGGGAACAAGCTGTCCCCCACACGGCATGGGGGGCACCCTGCCCAGTGACAGGGGTGGGGTGCAGGGTGGGCTATGGGTGGACATGACCTTGCTGGTCTCTCCAGGCTCAGGCCACGGCAGGCACAGCCAGCTGGGGTGCCTGGCTGCATTTGTGCTGTTGTGCTGCTGGTACAAGGGTGCCGCTGCGGAGTGTTCGGTCCCACTGTGTCAGTGGGATGTCAGTTCTGCTCAGGGCCTGCAGCTTAGAGGTTAAATGAGCTGAAAGTCGGCTGCAGCATCACCAAATCCGCCTGCTGCTGGTGTCAGTACCACCAGAGGGGTGCAGGCAAGAGGACCGGTTCTTGCAGGTAGCACAAGCGGGGCTTTCCATCTTGGCTGATGCCCTGACCCCCAGCGAGGAGCACTTTGAGTGGGTTTTGCTCTGTGACGTGAGCAGCAACAGCAGGTGGCGGGGGCCGGGGGGGGGAGAGCCGCTTGCTTTTGGTTTTCGACCCTCATCTTCGTTTCACATGAGTCATGTTACGTTCTGAGCTGAGTAACTGCTGGGGCTATTTTTACTTCAGCTCAGCAAAGCTTCCTTCTCGCTGCTGCCACCGCCACCACCGCTCGATGCAGACCCGGGGGCAAAGGATGGGGACATGGTGAGTGGCAGAGGGCGAGGGCAGGGGAAGCAGTGTTTGGGGTGGTGTCAGTGGAAAGGGGGACCGTGCCCACCTAATCAATTTGGAAACAAAAATAGTATATGCCTTTTGAAAAACAACAGATGACCTGCGATGTGTGGTGTGTTCACACACACATACATATATATTTATTATACTGGGAGAGGGGAAGGGGGGAGGGAGAGAAATTCCTTTCGAGTGCTATTCACCAGTCTGGAAAAATAAAGAAGGAAAGCAGAACATTTTTTCCTTTCATCAAAACAGGAAAGAGAGGGGGAATGGGGTGGGGAGCAGATCCATAGACATAATGGATGGTTGCCAGTGTAAGGAAATTGTTCCCTTCTACCCTAAACTTGGGGGTTGGGGTGGGGGAGAAATATATGGCAGTATGATCAGAGAAGGCTGCATCCCCTCCTCCCCACTTGATGCAGGAACGTGTGTGCACACGGGAAAGTGCTGGGAAATCGGTGCCCCCCAGCCTTGCCTTTTCTCTTTGAATCCTGCTTGAGCTGCACATCCGCAGAGATGTGAAATGCCTTTGCCTTCTCCTTCATCTCAAAGCACGGGGCAGGAAGGCACAGCCAACAGGAGCCCTCTCCCTCTCTGCCGTTGTCAGGGGCTGGGCTCTGCATGTGTCTGCATGCTCGTCCCCCTTCCCCATCCTCTCCTCTCTGCCAGGTTCCTGCCAGGAATGGGTGAGATGAAAGAGGTGGTGAGGGGCTGGGGGAATCCCTCTGACGAAGAGAGATAGGCAGAGGGGGTGGTTCCCAGGGAAAGCCTGGCAGGTCCCATCAAATGCCTGCTCCCCAGGTGACACCTTCCCTTTCCCCTGGAGCCACTGGCTCTGTCAGGGTTTTGCTCATCCTTGGAAAGCATTTTCCCTGCCAGTGCCAGGGGCGGGAAGGCAAATTATGCAAGCCCTGGGTACCCTGAGGCTCTGCCTTTCTCCAGCCCCAAATACAAACACCGAGCTCCTTGACTGTCTCTGTCTCCTTCCTTTGGTCTCTCTTCTTTCCCCCTTCTTCCTCCATTAAACCGAACTCAGTCCTTAGGAAGTCGAGGCAGCTCGCATGTCAGCACCTCTGGGGCAAATGCTGTAAAACACAGCGTGAGCTACGCACAGTAACCCTGTCCTTATCACCTGCGGTAGTCGGGATAAACCCCATTCAATCGGGGGCTGTGGTGCAAAACCAACTCGCCCACAGAACGGATCTCCGGGTGTAAACGAGGTGTAAAACTTACTCCAGGTGCCTCGTTTCGGTGCCGCGGCGTCTCCCCTCCATTGACGGCTGTGGCAGCCCCACGGCGTAGGCGCAGGGATTGCTCATCCTTCTCCTGAACTTAGAGACCGGAGCAGCAGCAGCACCTAAGTTAGATACCTTGAGTGGGCGGGCTGACTACACGTTGGCTGTCAACACCTCCTAATTTCTTTCCATTGATTGTTTTCAAAATAGGATTCATCATGGAGAGGCTGAGACACCTCAGCTGTTCAGACTGAGTCTTGCTTTCCATTGTAAGCCCTGTTTTTCTTCCTGTTGTTTCATAATTCTCTACCTACCCCCTCTGAAAAAAAATATGCAATAAATTAAAAAAAATAGATCACCCCTCAGTTCATGCTGCTGTGGATGGTGGCTAGTACGATCATTTTTTCCATCAACACGAGATGAGGGGACAGCAGCCTTGCAGCAAGGAACTGCCTATTGTCCTCAGACACGTGTTGCTCTCCTTCCTAGTGATAAGAGAATAACCAGGGAGATGAGTTCAGCTGTTTGCAGGTTTGAGAACTGTAGTGGTGGTGAAAGTGTTTTAATAAGAAACCCTGGTGCAAGCTCTTAGGAAATCTTGTTTTGTTGTGGTTTCTCTGTGGGGCCATTGCCAGCTAGCACAGTTGCAACCAGATCTTGTCAAGTCATGATGCTCTAATGGGAGGGACATTTTTATGGTCCAGATGCTTCCCTCAAAATACCTTCCCAATATATGCCATGGTGGTTTCAAACTCTTATCCTGTGACATCTGGGACACCAGTAGCCCTGCAGACCTGCATGCCTACCCCACAGGCCAGGTGAGAGGGAGATCTAGTTATCCCCATTAGTTTTAGGGGTTTGTGGGACAGATGTCAAACTAATTTCACAGAAGTAAGAGAGTCAAAGGAGCCCCCAGCAGGCCCAAGGCACAGCAGTTTTAGGTGCATGCACTCCTATCACACTCAGTGCCAGTGAGACTGACCCAGCCAGTCTAAAGACATCACTAGAGAAAAATCTATCCCTGTCTTAAAAACAGAAAAACCACTGAAGCCTGAGCAGCTTGAGTATCACTTTGCTCTATTTCCAGGCAGGGTCATAGGTAGATGATTAGTCAAATTCCAAACATCCTCTTCCTTGCTGTCTGGAGGTTCAACAGGGATTAGCTTTTTGTTTCTGATGTCGAGCTTCTAAAAACTGCCCAGCATCATCCACATGAAAATAAATAACTCTATTTCTATCCCATCTAGCATGTAATAGAGCCGGATATTAAAAAAAAAAAAAAAAAAAAAACACACCACCCATATCCCCCCCAAAATCAGGCCCTGCAGCAGCTCTTGTTGCTACTAAGCAAGAAATTTGCAGCAGTCCCTGCTAGCTTTCTGCTGAGACCTTCTCCTCTCTGGCAGCACTATCTCTCCCTGCTGAAGAATTTGATCAGCCCTCCCACATGCAGGCTGTTCTGTCCTGACCAGGAAGCCACTACAGCGTGGGGGACTCCCCACACAGGTGGCGTGAAGGTGGTGGAGCCACGCCAGCTTATTTGAGGGCAGAGATCCTCAAAAGGCACCTGGGTCTCCACCGACCCCTTGGGAACCTTAAATATGTAACAAAGTTATGGAAATTCAGGACCCAGCTGTCCCCAGAGCTCTTACAGAGATAGAAGGACTTCTCAAATCCTCACCTTTTCCCCTGCTGACTGCTAAGGAGCCCAAGGCTACAGCGTTTCTTTGGCTGGTGCCATCTGGAAAGAGGTGAAAAGGACTGAGGCCCTTTTAAAACTCATTTTTTGAAGCCCTCTACAGATTTCAAAAAGTGTTTCAGCACCCAGGTGGACATCAGGGTTGCAGCTCCATTATCATCACTTTAAATGGCTGGTACGCTGCTGGCGGGCCAGGATGGAGAATGAGGGGAATTCTAAGAGCGTCCTGAGGAATTTGGGGTGGGACAGGGCTATCACGGCTGGAGCATCTAAGATAAAGTCTTGTTAAGGTCTCTGGCGGTAGAAATGAGCAAAGGTATGCCTTGCATTTCTACTTCCTCCCCCTTGAGCTCCAATATTGGAACCGAGCCACTTGAGACTTGGTTTGAGGGACTCCCAGGACCCTCCTTATCCCTGCACTCATGCACCTCTGATGGCCTGGGCTTTGGAGCTGACATGGCTCTGACCAGCTCCCCAAATATAGAGAAGTCTGCCCACTCTTTTTCTGGGTTATGGTGAATGAAGGTGATCCCTTGTGACCCAAGAGCACCTTGACATGCTGCCCCAGAGGACCCAGGCTATTTTAAGCTAGCTATATGGAGGACCCCCATTATTCCTCATGTCCTTGTGCTTCCTGACCAACACCCACATCCATGAGACCAAAGTCAGGTTCAGGGGCATAGCTAGCCAAGCTGGGATGTGCTGTCAGGTGCTTGCTGCAGAGGAGCATTTGGGGGGCTGCCTGCTGCTCACTCAGTTCCAGTGGCTGCTCCTCCTGCACTCAGACACTTTGGATGGTGCAAATGGGCGTGCTGGTGCGAGACCATGTGTTCTAGAGAGGGTTGGCTGCAGGAGACTTACAGGCACCCAGACAGTGTAAGGGAGCATGTGTGATGCTGTGAGATGAGGCCACTGGTATGCCAGTGGGTGTATGTATGTGAGAAGGGAAGAGAGAGGGGGAGAGTGAAGGAGAACACATGGATGCCCAGGGATGTGTGAATGAGACAAAATTTGCACGTAGCTGTGCATGCGAGCGGCTCGAACAGAAGCGTGTGCGTAGCATAGGAAAAGCAGGGGAGATGCTTGGGATTCAGAGCGAACGCCTGCCGAGCGCCTGCGGTGCATGACGGTGCAGGAATGTATCGGTGGATACGAGCCTGCACAAAGATGGTGCAGAGATCCCTCCTGGTCGTGCCTGGAGTGTGCTTTGTGAGTGTGCGAGTCGGCGCCGGGAGATCACTCGTATGTACGTGAGAGGGTGTTTTTTCAATAGGATATGACTCTTGAACTCACCTGTTAGCAGCCTTCCCCTTCCCATCCCTCTCCCCCCACAGCAAATATCTGCTGGCTTAATTTCCCTTCAGATGTTTATTACATTGTGGAGATAATCATGCAGCAAAATACCTCCGGGTGCCACGAGCAACACCAGATTGTCTTATAGCAACGTGTAAATTTCTCTGGCTTCTTTTTTTCCCCTGCACAGAAAGAGATGTAAGATATTAAAGTCATCTCTCTCCCTGGAGCTAGTGGTGTAGCAGGGCAGGGAAGGCAGCGAGTGGATCTGAGAGAAATGTGCTCCAGACTGAAACAGCAAGAACCTGGGGCCAAAAAAAATAACAAACTACCGTGCTGGGAACTCCTCTCTTCTTATCTCTTGCCGAGGAGGCAGGAATTTCTGTCCCTATTCCTCACGCGATATTAAAGCCACATTATACAGGTTGCTGCAGCATTAGTCATTTTTAATTAATTTATCATTTAAATTAACACACTTTTTATTTTGTCAGCAATGAACTGCTACTCCCTCACTAGATTTGTTCCTTGATACCCAGCCAAGAGGAGGATGGCAAGTTATGCTCCACCCATCTCCTCTCCTTCATAAAAGGAGCAGCCCCGAGTGCCAGCTTAGTCTCTCTTACAGCTCGCAGAAAATAAAGATCCGTCAGCTCACTCACCTCTCCTGCAATTTTACCTTTTCTGCATTTTTTTTTGTTTTTCCTTTCTTGTTGCAACAGATTGTGGGAGGCAGCATCAGTGGCTCCACTTTGAGGCTTGTCAAGGCTCAGCGCACGCACACAAACACACACTCACAACCCAGAGCAAAAACATTTGCTCTCACCTGTCTCCAAGCCCAAAGCAAACCTCCCGTCCAAGCAAAGTGCCAACACTTGGAACAAGAAGGCACCCGAGCCAGAATCTAATGTAAAGGGAAAAAATTCAGTGTACACTGGCAACTTTTCTCTAAAAAGCAAGTGGCAAAAAGGAAGGAAAGGAGCATTTTAAGAAGAGGACAACTTAAGGAAGAAGATTTCATTATTTGGATTTCACACCAAACTTTGGAAAAGTTTTTTTTTTTTTTCCTTTTAGTTACTATTCTGTGCACCTTCTTCTAAGAACATTGAGACATTGTTACCTGCATGTAAAAGCTTTTACAGATACACATTTTTTTTTTTTAAAGGGAAGAAAACCAAGAGGAAGAATAGCATGTGGACCACCTAGCCAAAGGCACCACTGAAGCATCCCTTGTGGCAAGGGGGACCCGGACTCCGGATGTGTATAATTCCGAGGGACTGCATTTTTTTCCCACCGGGCTTATGAGATAGCGCAGAGGCAGACAAATCACCGAGAATTACTTCGGTCTCCTCTCACCACCACCACCACCACCACCACCTCCACGTCCTCTTCCAAGGGTTACTGCGACTCTCCCACCTCCTCCCGGCTCGCAGGGGACATGGGAACGCGCAGCGCCCTCGATGCCTGAGGTCGGGCGGCCGCGGGGCTGTCTGCGGGAAGCGCTTCCCTCCCGGGGCTCGCCGTCCATGTGCCCGCAGCCGGCGGGGCCTGGAGTCGGGATGAATTTCGGCGTGGTGTTCGCGTTCATCCTCTCGCTGCCCCTGGCCCGCATGGAGGTGAGTTTCCGCCGCGGGCAGCGGGCGGTGCTGCCGAGCTGCCAGCCCCGCGCTGGGGGAGAGCCGGCGGCGGCGGCTCCGGCCCGCAGGTGCGGCGGGCGCAGCCCGGGGGGGGCCGGGGAGCGGCGCGGAGCGGCGGGGGCGCGGTCCCGGCCCCGCTCCGCGGGAAGAGCTGCGGCGGGGCCCGGCCGCGCTAATGGCGGGCAGCGACAGCTGCCCCCCTCCCGGAGGGCAGCGCCCGCTGGAGCGGACACCCCTCTGGAGTGAACACCCCTCTGGAACGGGCACCCCTCTGGAGTGAACGCCCCTCTGAAGCGGGCACCCCTCTGGAGTGAACACCCCTCTGGAACGGGCACCCCTCTGCAGTGAGCACCCTTCTGGAGTGAACACTCCTCTGAAGCGGGCACCCCTCTGCAGTGAACACCCTTCTGGAGTGAACACTCCTCTGAAGCGGGCACCCCTCTGGAGTGAACACCCCTCTGAAGCGGGCACCCCTCTGGAACGGGCGCTCCCGTCGGGACGGGCCCGCCGAGGGGGGCTCCCCTGGGAATACACCCACCCCCGTTTCTGCCCACAGCTGCCAGGGCCAGGGGAGACCAGGCTGAAGCGGCCCCGGTTAATGTGAGAGCAGGGATGCTGCTGGCGAGCCCCGGGGAAGCCGCAGCTTCCTGCCCTGCCTCGCCCAGGGCTGTCACCCCGGGGCGGGTGCTGGCTCCTTCGAACCTCTCACCCCACCCCGTGATTTTGGCATCACGGCGGTGCGGGTGCAGCAGGGACCGGGACTCTTGACACCTCTGGAATAACGCACAGTGTGAAATCCACCCTGGCATTGCCCAGGGGGGCAGTGGAACAAGGGCGTGGGGCTTTGGAAAGGGGGAGGAAAGGGACCGTGTGAGTAGAGACACGGCACCGACACCGAGTGGCGTGGTCATTCAGCAAAGTGTGTGCCCAGCCGGGGGAAGAGACAGGAGGTGACTGCCTGCTGGGCTTCCACGGTCACGCAAGCATCGTACCCTGCAGTCCTGAATGGGCTGCTCAGGAAGAAGCCGAGCAGAGGGTAAGGGCCAGGTGGTGGATTTGAACAAACACCCCAACCCACTTCGGTTTCCCTATGTGGAAATTGATGCCTCATCCCCAGCCCTGGTTGAGGAAAAGGAGCCCCAAACCCCCAAATCCTTTGACCTCTGCTGTCACATTTCATCATCTGATTGTATGCAGATTGAGGGGATCAGAAAGCCCCTGACATTCCCACACAGTGCTGGGTTCCCACTTCAGCTCCACCTAAGATGGCAAAACTGTGGGTTGGATCTGCAGCTTGATTGTCAGGGGCAGGAAATATCCTTCCACCAAAACCCTCCCTTCTTTGCATAATTTTTCTCTTTTCCTTCCTCAGTTTTGAGCTGGGTAAGTGGGTGCACCCCTTGTGAGATGGCAAAGAAGAGGCTGGGTGCAAAGCATCACGTCACCTCGCTGTGGGCCCATTTGCCCTTGCCCAAGCCACAAAAGGAAGCAGTTAGAGCTGTGGGCTACCCAGTGGTCATGCTTGTTTTGGTCAGAGGATGGTATTTCCTTTGTGGATGGCTCAGATCTCTTTCTCCCATGCAGCATGAAGCATCAGCTAGGGTTGGCACTGGGGAAGGGTGAAGGTGGAAGTGTCTGATCCCAAAGAGCTGTTACTCAGTTGCCATAATCAGATTGAAATACTGCACAGCTCTGTGACAGCCTAGTAGAGTTAGAGTTTGGTAATTCTGGCCCGAGGTTTCATGGGAGGAGTTGTGATATTTGTCACTGTGTGACAGGAGAACCAAGAACGTTTCTGCTTGGGTAGATGCTTCAGCCTGCAGCCAGTGCTCACAGTAACTTTGAGGGCAGTGTGTTGCACCCTCTGCAGCAGGCACACACAGCACAGCTCCCACCAGTCTGCTGAACCAGAGTCATCCTCTGAATAGGGCTTGCAGCTCCTCCGCAGCTGTGCCGGAGAAAGTGCATGAGGAGCAGTAGCTATCCAGATCAGCAGAGGCCCTGAGCAAAGAGATGGAGCCTCCTGAGTCCCTCTCCCTCTTTGATCACACCCATCTGGAGCTGGAGGGCCCTGGAGCTCTTCCAGCCGGAGGGAGTACAAGCCTCAGCGGGAAGGTATTTGCCAGTTGGGAAGCGAGGATGCTAAACCTATTTGCATTTGCCCCACGGGCTGTAATAGTTGCCTTGCAACATTTACAGAGATGGGCTGAGCCAGCCGTGGTTGTGCCGGGGTGAAGCCCCACTGGCAGCGCTTTCTGGAATTCCCAAGGAATGGGGTGCGGCTGGGCGCTTGCTTATAGCCTCGATCCAGCTCCCCACTGCATCTTCCTGCTGCAAGGCTCCAGCGTTCTTCCCTAGTCTTCCTAGCACGAGGCAGTGACAAGGACAAAGCAGTGGAAGCTGGGATGGATGACACGTCTGGGGTGAGCTTGTGGAAGGAGCCAGGCGAGTCGTCCCTGCCTCCCTCTCACTGTCAGCTGATGTGCAGCAGCAGGGGGGAATGACAGGGCTCCTGTGCTGTTTCCAGTGCTGCTGGTACACAACCAGCCCCGGGGGTGGAAATGCCTCCAGCCCTCGCAGGGGAGATGTGGGGTGAGTGTGGAGGAGCAGTGGAGTCCCCCTTGAAATGGAAAAAGGGTGGGTGGGTCTGGCTGTATTTTAGGAACACGGACTAGATCAAACATTGTTTAATTATTTTAAGGAGGGGGAAACATAAACCATAATTCCAAGTGGAAGGGGTTCATGTGAAGAGGGTTGTACCTGCTGCATAGTACTCTGGCAGGCATTGGTCAGGGTCCCTCTGTAGCCAGGAGTGGTGCTGGAAGGGTGGAAGCCTTGTGCCGGGGGAGTGCTGGTGGCAGGTGCTGTTGGTCTTGCCCTCTGCCAGGGAATGCGGTGGAGTCTCCCCTCAGGGTCCACACATCAGCTTCAGAGGGAATTAAAAAATGCTGTTTGTTTGTGGGTTTTGCCTGGCTGATCACTCAAGACCCTGCTGCCAAGATCCCTTGCCATGGTCGGTGTGGAGGTGCTCAGAAAGTTCTCCTCTCCTGGGCAGAGGGGTGAATAGGTGGGTGCTTCCCTGCCCTTCACAAACTGGTGCTGCTGACACCATTCTGTTCTTCTATGTGCAGCAGCACCGGCTTGGAAAAAGCAACTGGAGGAGTCCTCACCTCAGGAGTATCCTTGTCTGATTTCTTTGAGCCCTGAGAGTCTGCCTTCCCTGCTGGTTGCACAATCTTTGCTCCCTGCTCCTCCTCTGTACCTACCAAGAGACACACCTTCAGACAAGACTGTGAAACTCTTGCCAGAGGGTGCACACCACAGCACTTTGTATTCCCTGCACCAGCTTGGCAGCTTCTGATGACAAGGGGACCTTTCATCATCCCTGGTGCTCAAAAGCATAAGTTGGGAAAAAGCTCCAGAGCAAGAGGAGGTGTTGCTAGGGAGGAGGCAGATTTTGGGAAAGTGCATGTGTGGGGAGTGGGAACAGGGGAGCTGCTGCACCTGCATTTATATACAGTGGCCAAACAGTGCTGCTGGACATCTGGGAGGAGGGGAGCAAAGCTGATGTGCTGAGAGGCTCCAGTGCAACAGTCACAGTGCAGGCAGCAGCTGCTCTGCTGCTTTCTGTCAGATGTGCCATGGCTCTTCAAGCACCAGCAACCAGCACAAGAAAGGGAAGTGAATGTCCTGCCAAGGAGTTGGCAGACTGGGGGGTGCCCTTGCAACTCAGGGGAGAGTCAGAGTCAGGAACTGGGGAGCAGAAGGAGGGAGGGAAGAACAAACTTTCTTCTAAGAATTCAGGGCCTTGCAGGAATACGAGGCCAGGCCTTGGGGCACTTGACAGCCAGCCAAGAGTCCATTGAGACAAAAGTCTTCTTTGATCTGCCGCACAGTTAAAAAAGGAGATTGTTAACCTGTGTTAGACAAATAATTCCAGAGGAGCTGCTGAGCAGGAAAAGCACCAGCTGCTTGGGCTGGTCTCTTGGGGATCCCACCTCTCTCAATGCTCCTCTACCTTCTGACCTCATGGGATTAGGTGGAGGTGATTGATGGACCTCTGCTTCCCTGTGTCTCATCCCACAAGTGCCCCGAGTCTGGATGTGTGCAGCGCTCCATCTCAGAGCCTCCCAGGCACAGGGCTGGGGCAGGGGCCAGAGGCATGGCTGATCCCAGTGAGAGACCCCAGAGGGAGCAAGGACAAGGCATGCAGCTCAGGTTTGTTGCAGCTCTTAGGTCAGTCTTGGCCTTGGTTTACAAGGGTAAAGTAAGGAGCTTCACAGGCTTGCAGTTGTCACTGGCAGAGCTGCCTTACAGAAATGGGGGAGGAGAACAGGATTGTGAGCCATGTGGGCTGGTGTTACACCATAGCCATGCTGGTAGTATCTGTAACAAGAAAAAACTGGCATCTAAAACTGCTGCCGTGAGCAGGGAGTGGAGCTTATTGCTACAGGCAGTCACCAGAAGTACAGCTCCTGAGGGCCTGCATTTTCAATCCCTGATTCCTATCTGTTCCTCCTGCTCAGTTAGCAAGGTGACACCTCCCAGCTCGCTTCCAAAGTCGCCGAGTCTGAGGCTCGTAACACCTGCCCACGCTCTCCCCCCAGCAAGTGCAAGAGTTTAAAATAAAGTTCCATTTCCTACATGTATTAAGTGTCAGGAAGGTCCAGAGGCATCCATGCAGAGCAGCATTTATACACAAACGCATTTGGCTGACAGGTGCAAACATTGAAAGCCTGCAATTTCACCACCCAGCACTGAGCTCTGACTGCAAGTACTGGGAATTGCAAATGATCCCTCTTCCAGTAAATGTGTATGGCACAAGGCAGGGAAGTGCTGCAGAGCCTCTCCAGCACTGGGCTGTTGGTCCCTCTCTTCTTCACACAGCAGGAGATGTCAGAAGGCATCTTCATTTCACAGCTATTCAGTGATCCCTGAATTATACAAGTGTCTCTCTCTTGCTGTGCATTCATCACGGATGCTGCTTCCCCCTCCCTCAGAGACTGAGGAAGTAATGCCTGGGGATGTAATATCTGCTTTTTGCTGCAGGCAGACAGTCAGATCTGTGGTGAGATGTGGCAGTGACAGGGATGGAGCGGGGCAGGAAAGCTCGGTCTGACTGAAGCTGTCTGGTGGATCTGGCTGTGGAGGTTTAGGACACTGATGTTGTCTGCTCTGCAGCTCTCTTCAGGAGGTTTCTGAGCCTCCTTGGGCTGCAACAACCTTCACATCACTGCATCCCAATTAAAGTTATAGTATTAGAGGGTGGTCTGGCAGGGCTGAGGAGGGAGCACTCCTGTTGTCCTACTATGGAAGCAAACGGTGGGTGGCCAAGGACAGGCATGTGTGAGAGAGTGCCAGGCTCAAGCAGCCATCCAAAAGTGGCTGCAGGTTTGGGCCAAAGCTCTCAAGGTTTAAAGCCAACACTTAGCCACCTGCCTGGTGGCTTTTCTCTGATGCGAATGGAAGGAAAATGTTCTGCACTGAACGCAGGCAGGGAGGGAATAGCTGTACAGTAGGAGGACCACACACATGCCACCAACTGTCCATAAAAACCCACACGAAAATCCCTGCGTTTCACAGGCACACAAGCCAAGCTCTCCTCTCAGTTACAGGGACATGCGGAGGGCTGCGCCTCAGACATCGTCCAGCACCCGGCTGAAAGAGCAGCTTTTCCGCTTGAGTAGCCCTGAATGAAGAGAGCTGGGAGCTAAGCAAACACTTTGGCCAGTACTTTCCTCTTTCTCTTTTTCTAGCCTTTTGGAAGTATGTTTTAATCAGCACTTGCTTTCCCACACCACTCCTTTGTACTCTTATTAAGTGCTGTCACTGGGGCCTGCTCTAGCCTAGTGCCAGAGTAAAATTCCCAAGAGACTCAGGGCACTGCACCTGCCTGCACAAACTCTGTATTTGGCCCATTGTCTGATGTTACTAAACCTTCTCTTACTTAAGGTTTTTTCATGCTGGTGTGCAATGACATCCAAACTCCCATATATATCTTCCTCCAAATCAGCTCCTGAGCCCATCACCTCCCTGCAGCTTTTGTCATTTCACCACGGGCTCACGCTGGGGCAGCCTCAGCCGTGAAGGTCAATCTTCATCTCCACCCCCCGCCTTTTTTTTTACTTAAAAAAGAGTATGCAAATGATGTATATTATTGGGCCTCTGTGGTTTGAAAACACACGCGCTCGCACACGCACATACACACGATAACTGACAAAGCCCGTGAAGGAGTTTCATAACGGAGGGAAATATTAGGAAGGTTTTATCTGATAGTGTAAGGGAAGTCTGTTAAAACGCCTTTACTGCAGGCAGCAGGAATGAGAAGCCACCTGGAGAAGTCATACACCACCAGAGAAGGAAGCTTTGCTGGCTGCTTGCATAGTGTCCAGGGCTCTGCTGCACAGCCTGGGTATTTTTTTGGCTTTTTTAGTCTCCTGACAGCTTTGTGAGAGGCTGCAAGAGGGTCTCTCTTGCTTTTGTTTAGGTTTCAGGTTCAGGTCTTCATGAGGAATAAAGCCCTCAAGGTTTCAAAGCCAACACAGGACAATGCACGTCTTCGCGTTTCGCTGGTTCTGTCATGTCTCCCCCATGCTTGATTCCCTGCTCCTGCTCTGTGACATAGCCAGTATTTGCAGATCATCTCTCTAATGCTTGTTTCTCCCTTTCTTTTCTTTTTGTTGTCTGGCAGGGGGACCCCATACCCGAAGACATTTATGAGATTTTGGGTGGCAGCTCAGTGCGCTCCATCAGTGACCTCCAGCGTGCCCTGCGGATAGACTCCGTAGGTAAATCTCCTCTCCGCCAAACACTCCTCTATTTTTAATTTAGTCTTTGGGGGGGCTGGGAGGGGATATTCTGTTCTTCAGCGGGCACACTATCAACAGACTTCATTATAAATATAGGAACCACTCAGGAGCCAAGACCTGGCTGTTTACAGACTTAGTCCCCCTGAAACTTATGGGAGTTAGAGGCAGCTAGATGCTTTTTTAGATCTCCTGTCTGGACACTGGCTTCCAAAAATGGTAGGATATGGGCAAGGTGAGTGCAAGGAACTGAGATCCCCATTCTTCACCCTGGGAGATGCTCAGTCAGCAGGGCTTGAACTGGACAAGATCAGTTTAGGAGGCTGCAAAATGGGAGGTGGAAATACGGTGACAGAGGAGGAAAGGGCTGTGTGGGTTTCCAGGTTTGGCATCCACAAAAGGCTGCGGGCTCTCAGAGGCCCTTAGGATGAGAGCAGCAGAGCACGTGTCCGTGGGTGAGCTACGGGGCAGGGGCTAAGTCAGGGTAGCGTCGCTTCACCTCCTGCCCGTAGATAAGAGCTCCGGGGGCTGCAGGGCCTTGGGGTCACTTGGCCAGGGCTGGCTGCAGTGAGCAGCAGGAGCGGCAAAGCGTGGAGGGGTCGGCACGTGTGGGAACTGGAGCACGCGCCACGGCGGCTGGGCTGGCCCAGGAATTTATTTATAAACGGTCTCTTCAGAGCAAATTCCTTTCTATTCTAACCCTGCTCCCGCCCGTCGTCCCCCAGCCCCCCCAGCTCGACTTCTCTCTCGTGTTTTGTCTGTTTTGAGCTTTGTAATCCTTGCCGAGACACTATCTACGGGGGAACAGAATTTCCTGCTTTTGTTTCCTATGCCAGTCCAACCACTGGCGCAGTCTCAAAAGCATTCCCGCTGCCTTTCAAAACGGCCCTGGAGGGGCAGGGGGGGAAAGCGAGGGGGAGGGCACCAGCTGCGTTCAGCTATTGTTTGTCTTAGAAAGAGGCAAGGAGGCTCCCCACCACTGCCAGGGCCACTCCCTGCCCTCACCAGTTCCCTCCTCCTTGTCCACGAGCCACACAATGGGGCAACTTCCAAAATTAGCCTTGCTGGATTGTCCCAGGCTGGTCCCCCCCTACCCCAGATGTCTTCAGTACTGATCCAGGGTGTAGAAGGACAACATAGAGGAGGGAGGGACATGATTCTCAACAGATTTGTTTTGAGTCAACAGTTGTTGGTATTTTTTTGCCCCCATTTCTCTCCTCTCATCAACTCAACTTGTGCACCAAAGGCAGCCCCCACCTTCATTTGATGAAATGCCACAGGATGGAGGGGTGGGCAAGGAGCAGCTGAGAAGATGCATCCAATCTGTCGTGGCCCAGTGTCTAAAGAACAGATACATCTTTATCGTGGCTATTAACCAACCTCATGATTAGGAAATAAAATGGGCTTATCTGGTTGGCTCCAGAAGCCCAGGGGTATGAGAGAAGGTTGCAGAGCTTTGGGTCACTGGTTTCACTTCAGGTCCCAGATAGGGAAGGCTGGTCAGGGAAGGGAAAAGTGGTGCTGTGAAGCTGTTTCTTTGTTTCACCCCGTGGCTTTCATCTGTTCCCAGGTACTGACTGAGGAGCATTGGCATTCGCTTGCCCTGTGAGGAATTAGCAAATTAGTGTGTGAGCAAGATAATCCCAAAGTGGCTGGAGCTATTCCCTGTGCTGTCTGTGTACCCTGTGTGTGTCACAGCTGACTCCCTCCACTGACAGCACAAGGAGCCAGAATGAGGCAGCTCCAGGAGGCAGATGGGCTGAGATAGTCCTCTCCTGACCTTGGGCACTACTGCAGACCCAGCAACAGAAGTGTGTAGAGTGGGAGTCATCTCCTTAACTGTGGTTGCCCACAAAGCAGTGGCTGCCCATGTAAACCAGTCATCCAGACACCTTCTCTAGCCCAAAGAGAACTACAGGCCCTTCTAAAGTGTGATCCACCAGTTCTCATTTCAGGACTTTGCCTGAGGGTGAGACAAATGGTGCCTAGAATTGATCACACCTTTCCAGCCACTTTAAAGGGTGTCTGTCTGTCCACCTCACACGTAGATGCTGACTGCTCATTGACAGGCACATGATTCCTGCCTTCTGAATGCAGCCTCTGTGCACCCACCCCAAATCCATCAGCAACTGCTTGAGACCTGAGCAGGGAGAAAAGTCCCTGCTTCCCTTTATGAGAAGGCCCTTTATGCACTAGGGCAGGGCTGAGGAAGAGGAATGGGACATGATAGGTAAGGGAAGTCTGCTCCACCACACATCTGATAAACAGAGATCTTCCACTGGCCCCTAATTCCCTTTAAGAAAATTGCTCCCTTGATGCTGACGTCCATTCAGTTTCCTTCAGCTGCTAAAGCAGGTTAGAGAAGGAAAGAGCTGTGGCTGGGTGGGAGCTATCTTCGAGCGCAGCCATTGTCCCGAGCTCAGGAGGGGCTGCGTGTTCGAGTGCTCCATGGGGATTATGGGCACTTCTCTATTCAGCACTTCCTATGGGAAAAAGCAGTGGGGTGGGAGGGAACGGCTCAGGGCTGGCCTGAATGCTATCGGTCTTCCTCTCCCATCGCTGACTGAACCACCTCCAGATCCTGCCTCTTACCTTGGAGCAGTCTAGAGGAAAAGTAATTTTAACTTTATTTTTCTGTTCTTCTGTCTTAAAACTTCTCTAACCTAGAGCAGCTGAGGTGAGCTAGGAGAGAGAAAGCAAGCACCCTACCTACCACCCATCCTCCCTTTCACCAGCCCTCTCACCTCCCAACTCTCCCAGTCCCAAGCCATCCCAGCAAGGCACCTGAGTGTTAAATACCAAGTGTTCTGCTTGTTCCATCTGGTCTTTGATCCTCCTTGGTGTTAACCTGGTCTCAGCTGGCCAATCTGAATCCCTCTGACACCAGAAAGACAACTCCTCTCTGACACCTGACATGAGCCTTATCTTTCTTGAGCTGGAGTTTTCCTCTCCAAGACCTGACTGGGTCCCCTCTTTCATGATAGGCTTGTTGCTCTGAGCTGCCTAGTCTGAGCAAAGAGTGTCCGTGTCCCAGAACAGCTGTGACCTTGCTTATGGATTTACACCTAGTATGAGGTCCTGGGTCCGTGGCTTATCCCATGTCCCTGCACTTTGCCTGGTGATCTGAGCACAAGTGTCTGCTGTCTTCTCCTGCCTCTACCTGGTGCTATTAGGTCATTAGGTCATGTCTTCCGCTTTGCAGAGCGGGACAGCTCGAGCCTGAACCTGAATGCATCTCAGCCTGATCAAAACCTTGTGGCCCTGTCTCGAGAGCGACGAAGCCTAGGTGAGCTGGGGGTCTTGCACCTTGTGATTGTTGGGGAGCAGCTGTGGGTGGTCCAGATATGTGTCTGAGATACAGATGTAGGGGTAGAGGTTATAGTGCACCTAAATGTGTGGAGGCATAAAAACGAGGGTCTGGGCCTGGAATGGGAGCTGGGTGCTTCACCCTGGGAGGGCAGGAGAGGGAGTCTGGACTTCTGTGGACTGCTCTGCCTTAACAAGCCAAACAGCGCTCGTTTGCACCTCTCACTGGGCTGCAGTGAGAAGCATCACTGTACTGGGGCTTCCTCCACATGGCTCTGTATAGGGAGAGAGCCGGAGGAGTGAGAGAAAGAGAAAGAATATTTGTGTGTGCTTGTGCATGTGAGAGCCTTGTGGGGTCCTTCACTTGCAGCAGAGGTGGCTGTGGCGTGTTGGTGACAGCTGCAAAGCCCATTTCATCCCGTTTCTCTCTTGGCCCTCTGTAGATGCTCTGGCAGCAGCAGAGACAGCTGTCCTGGCGGAGTGCAAGACACGGGAAGTGGTCTTTGAAATCTCCCGCAACATGGTGGACAGCACAAACGCCAACTTCGTGGTGTGGCCGCCCTGCGTGGAGGTACAGCGCTGCTCCGGGTGTTGCAACAACCGCAACGTGCAGTGCCGCCCCACGCAGATCCGTGTCCGGCACGTCCAGGTGAGGGACGCGCCCACCGCTGCTCCCTCCTCCTGCCGCCCACTGCCGTCCTCGTGCCCCAAAGCCAAGCACGGGCAAGTCTCAGGTGCTGGGCTCATGCAGCCATCTGTCCCCGCTGCGCTGGCCATGCAGTGCTGCAGCCGCTGGCGTAGGTGACCTCCATGCCAGCTGCTGGAAGGGCTGGTGCTGTCCAGCAGCTGGGGACTGTCACCAGGCAGAGCTACAGGGCATTGTCCCCATCTGCAGCTCCACACCATGGCCCTTCCTGTGGCTCGAGACGGCCTCGTCTGCTGTGTTAAAGCAGAAGAAACAAGGTGCTTTCATTGCGAGAACTGGTTTTGATGCAAAAAGAGGAGGGTTTGCAGTGTCAGTCTCCATCCCCCCACTGCTGCTGCAGCTTCTTTCCAAGATGTGCTCTGGAACAGCTTCTCTTTCTCAGCCCACAGTTACCTTCTGACCTGCTCCATCAGCCAGCAGACACCTGACAGCTAACCTCTTGCTCTGATCCTCCCCTCACAGCTACCAGTGATCTCCTCACAGCTTCCTCCTAGACAGCTTGTTTAAAAATAATATTCATCCCGTACTAATCCTCTGCCTGAGCCATAAGAGACTCCCCCAGGCAGGCAGCAGAGGTTGGCTGGGAGAGATTGTATTCACACACAGCCCTTTTCATCAGGAAATTCCTTTCTCAGAAAAGCCAGGCTGAATGAGGAAAAAATGGCGGGGAGCAGGAGTTGTTTTTCTGGAAAAAAACAAGTGAGAGGTCAAAAGCCAGCCTGAAAAAGTGACCTGGAAATGGTTTCTTTGAGGACAGAGGTCTCTCTATTGTTTGGCTGGAAGTGTTTGTCTAGCAGGCAGCGTGTGGTCTGAAGCGTGTGGAGTGGGCTTTCAAGGAAAGATAAACAGCCTGGCTGCTTTGGCGCTGGGTGAGGGATGCTGCTGGGGGCAGTGGGTTTAGAGGAATTCCATCCCAGCACAGCAGAGTGAGTATTTATAGCTTGTGGAGCACTTCAGGGACCACAGAGTTGTTAGATAAGCTGAGTGGGGTCAGGCCTGGCTGCTGATGGAGTGGGAGGACCCCCTAGAAATCTTATGCCCTGTAGTGGGATGTGGAGCAATGAGTCTTCCCTCTGAGTCAGCACTGGTGGAGAGTCCGGGGGAATTTCCAGAGTGCCGCCTTTCCTATGAAGAGCCAAGGTCTTCAGCCCTATGAGTTATTAAAGAGCTTGAGACAAATTCAGACAGGCCTCAGCAGAGTTGGTGAGGCTGCGATAGCTTGCTTCAGACCTGAGTTCTTCTCCTGTTGCCCTTCCTGTAGGTTCCTGTGGGAATTATCCTGGTTGCCCCAGGTCTCTGCCATAGCATCTGTTAGAAACAGGCTGGCATGTCCTGCATGTTCCATGTTTCTGTCTCTGATCAACCAGTCATACTGCTTAAGCTCTGGCAATAGTTAGGATCGGGTGAACCAACCAGAGACATGAAACTTGCCTGGTCTGGGTCTGCTCTGCTGCTTTGTTCAGAATTATCTCCCATGTTCAGAATTGTCTCCCATACACACCACCCCTGAGTCTGAGCTTGGCTCTGTAAGCTCTGTAAGCTGCCTTCTGAGCCTTTAGGAAAAAAGGCAGGTTAAAGTACACTGACACTGACTAATTTTACAGAGTGGGAGCCATGGCTGTACTAATCTTTTTCTTGCCTTCCTCTTGCAAATAGGTGAACAAGATTGAATTTGTCCAGAGGAAGCCAAAATTCACAAAAGTCGTTGTGCCTTTGGAGGACCATGTGCAGTGTCGGTGTGAAGCCGTGTTCCGACCACCCCCCAGGAACATCCGTCCAGGGCCACGTGAACAGAGGCGTAAGGATCTTGGCATTAGTAGAATGAAGGGAGGTGTGAAAAGAGGGCTGGGGAGAGAGAAAAGAGACCTCCCATGGTTTCAATCTGCTTAGCTCCAGTCAATCCCAAGGGCCTTCGCTGGTTTATAGCAGCTTAGGGACCTTTCCCAGGATGTATTCCTGCCAGGAAGGTGCTGAAACTGAGAGAAAAGAAGGAGGGGAAGGTGAGAGGTGAGGGGAAGGGCATGGTGGGAAAAGGGAGAAGGCAGAAATTGTGGAGAACAGAGGACAAGGAACAGAAGAATAGAAAGAGGCCTTGTGGCCCTGCTGTTGCAGAGCTCTTTGTTGACAGTGTGTGGAGAAGGATATTTCAACAGGAGCCGTCTGGCCCTGGCTGTACAGACACTCTCCCCTCTGTTTTGGCAGGCTTGTCCCCGGCATTCACCACAGCCGCTGTCTCACAGAGGCGGCGAGTACGCCGGCCGCCGACACAGAAGAGGAAACATAAGAAGTACAAGCATGTCAACGATAAGAAAGTGCTGAAAGAAATCCTCATAGCATAGAAGTGCTGGCAGGGGAGAGAGAGCACAAGGCAGGTAACAGTGAGCTGCTTTTCCATTTGGGAGAGATGTCCTCCTGGGACATGGCATCTGGGCCCCTTCCCACACCACTGGCCACTCGTTCAGTGTGAGGCTGCTGCAAGATAAAACCTGGGTTGAAGGAGGAGGAAGAACTAGGTTGGGTGCCAGCATGTGCATTCTATTTATGGAATTAAGGCTCTTTGCAACTTCGCAAAGTTGGAATGATCATGCTGCAGCCATCCTTGCTCTCAGGCCCTGCCCCCTCCTTTCTCTGCCTCCCTTTCAGGCAGAGAACAAGCCTGACTTCTCACTACACCTAAATCCCCTCGGGGTCCAGATAATTCATCTCTTCTGTGGAGCAACTACTGTTCTAGTTTCTCTATTGGTTCTCCATTGAAAACAGAGAATTAATGTTGCTCTAGGGATCCCTTTTCATTTTATTTCTTTACTTGAGTTGGCAGAAAGACTGAAAAGCAGCAACACTTCTGGTTCATCACTCTCCTATAGGGAAACCTATGTGCATGAGAAAGGTCATACTAGGGGAAAGGAGAACTGGAATCTCTGGCAAGAGATCTGGACTTTGTCAGGCCAGGCTCTGATTCTTCTCTCCATGACTTGTGTAAACAGGAGTAATTCCCTCATCATCAGAAGAATTTCACTGGTACAAGCTAAAGGAGGCTAAGCCTTGGTTCCCCATGAGAAGAAGAAGTGCAGAAAAGAGAGAAAGAGTGTCAGGGTGCAGATTGGTGGGAGCTGAATTGTGACACTGCTTAACAGGGAGAGCCCTGGCCCACAGCTCAGCAGTTCCAGCTCTGCTACAGCCACTTGAATAAGACCAGGCCACCACTTCACATTCACTTCCCCTCACCCCAGGAGAGGGGACAGCAGGCTTCCATGTGTGGCATTTCAGGAGCTGGGGACAAGGGGCACTGAGCAGTGTCTTGAGACTGGGATTCCCACGCTTAGCACTACAAGGGCTCTGATTATCCCAGGATTCTCCTGGCCAGCCTAAAGTTCCCAGGGTAGAAATTATGCAAACCCATGCAAATCTCAGCTCTGGCTCAAGCTGTTCAGGGGAAAAAAAAAAAAAATTGAGGAGGTCAAAAGTTCTCCCAGGCTTCTAATCTGGCTCTTTGGCACAAGAGGAAAAAAGGGGATAGGAGGGGAGTTGCAGGGGGAAAAAGGTTACGTGTTCTAATGCTGTGTCTGATTTTGTTTCACTTCCAGGTTTATTTAATATATTTGCTGTATAGCCCCCATGGGGTCCTTGGAATGATAACTTTTCCTCTCTGTCCATCTGCCTCGACGTCTGATTCAGACGGCAATTGGTGCTTCCCTTTCCATCAGTGGACCTTCTCCCACCAAAGCCTCCCTTTCATTTATTAGTATAATTTTGAAGTTTTACACACACACACAAAAAAGGACAAGGATGACCTACATATATATAATATATGAGAAAAGAACAAAGTACAAATAAAACCGTGAATGCCAACAGCCACAACTTGCAATGAGAACAGGACAATTCCTTCCCTGCTACGAAGGACAGGATGGAAAATGTGAAAAGGAAAGCGGGTCCAATTTCTTCTGAGAGAAGGAGAAAAACAGATGGACAGAGGCCAGAAGGGGAATATTCTCCCTTTCTCTCATGCTTCTGGTAAGGCTGGAAGGGCCCAGCTGAGATCTGCTCTTGCATTGGACCTACCTTTTGGCAACAGGCAAATCTCAGATTGCGAGCGGAGACCAATGATGGAAAATGCACTAAGGACTTTTACCGCCCTACCTGGACAGATATATATTTTTAATGTGCGTGTGTATATGTTATTTTTAAAAAGAAAAACCAAAACCACTAAGGTATACAACATCTCGGGGAACAGAACAAAGAAGCAAAGAAACAAAACAAAGAAGCCAAATGCATTCCCCCACTCCCTCTTTCCCCTGCTCCTGGTGCTGACTGGAAGGTGTTTGGATCGTGGGGAAGGAGCACAAGGTGGCAGAATCGTCTCCACGCCCCCGGCCCCTGCCAAGGAGAGCCATCTTTGCACATGCTGGTGGAGAATTCAACTTTCCAGGCTCGGACTCAAATTATTTTTTAAATTCACTCGGGATGTGTGCGTGTGTATATGTGTGTGTGTGTATATATATATATATATATACGTGTGCATGTGTGTGCGTGTGTATGTGTATTTATACATACATATATAAAAAAATATATATATATGTTCTTAAATGGATTTCATTCCCCAGTGGCAGGAAGCTCAGAGGCACGTGCATGCATCGGCTTCGCTGGGCTGGCAGAAAAGCACACTGATACTGCAATGTGCCTGCGAGGCCGGGGACGGGGCAGGCAGAGGCATCATCTGATCTCTCTCTTTCTTGTTGCCCTTTTCTCTCACTCTATACCAACCCCCCCCCCTCAGCACAACTTCCTTGCAGGAGGTGAAGTGGCACCACAACAAGACCAAGGACAGCCAAACTTAGAAGCATGACTTAATCTCAGTGAGCTGTCCTTGCCTGCTCTGTGGTCTTGAAAGCAGAATCATGTCATTCCCATGAGGTTTTTAACCCCTTCCTGGATGTCCTGCATACTATGCCTCCACTAATCTTTCCCTGCCAATGTTCCTAACCCACTTAGTTTGAAAGTTGATCCACTATGTGGATAGCTCTGTGTAGGTATAGAGAAAGAAATGAGGGTGGTCTTCACAGTTGGCAGCAGCTGTCTGAGACAAAAATGAGCTCTTCTAAGTGAGGAGGACTCAGAGAACAACTGGAGGGTCAGTTGCAGAGTCCCTCCTGGGCCACTGCCGTCTTCGAGGAGGGAGGAGGACTGTGTGGGCAAGGGCTGGTTTTGCACAGGTAATAGTCAGTAACCATTAGCAGAACTGTTACACATGATGGGAATTCCCAGCATCACCTTGGAGTCAGGGTCTTGGATTGTGCTGTTCTGGGTGCTGCATACATGAAGAAAATGCCTGCCCAGAGCAATCACATGGCGCTTCTCCCCTCGTACGCACACCCCTGTTCTGGGGTAAAGCTCTCTAGGGAGATGGGGAAAGTAGCCAAAGCCACAGCCTGGGAGCTGTTACAAGTTGTGGAGGGAGCCAGGCCTCACCTCCTGCAAGCCCAGAGCACTTCTCATACCACTGCCAAGGCAGCACGTTGCTCCCTCCCTCCAGCCCCAAGCCCTCAAGTCTTAAGACACTTTCTTACCCTGTTCCAAAATCTGTTTCTTTTGGTTTGTAAATATGGTGAGGTTTTGTTTTATTTTAATTTTTTTGCTTTTTTTAAAATGTAAGATTAATTTATACTCAGTACTGTATTTAAAGTTGTAAAAAAAAAAAAAAGGAATCACCTCTTGAACAGCATTTTCTCTTTCTTTTGTGAGCTGAATGAAAAGCAGAGGTCAAACTAGCTCACTGCAGGGCACAGCAGGATTTTCAGGGCCTCCAGTTTCCTTTTCAGGACACTTGTTCTGAGATTGCGGAGAGAAGCAACCAAAGCTGGGAAAGTCCTGAGAGCCCATGCACAGCCCTGCCCAAGGCCAGCCATGCTGTGCTCCTCCGTCCTCACTTGGGCTGGTTTGAAATGACTCAGGTGCTGGGATTTTTCTCTTGAAGAGGTCTCCTTCTCCTTAGCTGCTCAGCTAGGACACCCGGCCAGAATTTCCCTGTGCTTTCATCCCATCTCCAGATTCCTCTGCTTTGAAGGGCTTGGGACAGTCGGTGCTGTTTACGCTTCCCAAAGCTGTACAAACAGTTGGCCCCTTTCCTCCTTAGTCACATCGTCTAGACAACAGCAGTCCTTCCCTTGGTCAGGAAGGCCGCTGCATTTCCCTTTCCTCCCAGCAAGGGAGGTGTCACACATCTGGATCTGGGTGCCATGCTGTGGAGAGCAAAGGCAGGTGCTGCCCTGTGCCTCAATTTTGGCATCCCCCGAGCACATGCACAGCACCCTCAGTCCATGGCTCAGCTGTGGGGAGCACAGACCCAAGTGGAGACTTGTGCTGCAGTGATGAACCTGAGGACATCAGTGTGTAGGAGTAATCCAGGATGTCCTTAAATGACAAGCTTGATGCTCACAGGTGTGCACCTTGCTGGACATGGTTCGTTTTGGGGTGATGACCTGTTTTCTCAGATCCTCCAAAGGGAGGGAGTAACAGTGAGCTCTATCTGCCCCAAAGAATGTAACACAGGCAAAATCACAATCCCCACTTTGATTTTCAGGGGATAATTCAGGGAAAAGAAAGATTTTTGGCACAAGACTGCTTTGGGCTTGAAGGCCTGTCAGCAGGGACTTTGAGGAAAAAAGGGTGCAAAGAGGGGTACAAGGCAAAGGAAACATGGGAGCATCATCCTGGACTGGGGAGTGGGAGGAAGGACTCAGTGTCCCAGGGTCCAGTACACTGCCTGTCCATGGAGGTCCCCAGGCAGCCCCATTTGCAAGTGCAGCCTGTGCTTTTAACAGCTAGGAATGAACTAGTGCTGAAAGGCTGCAAGCCCTGGCACCTGGAGCCATCCCCTGGCCAGTGCCTGGCACCCCCGTGCAGCAGCCACTTGTCCAGGGGCTTGTCCAGGGGCTTGTGCAGGGACTTGCTGAGGTGCTGCTTGCTCGCCACAGCAACATTCAGCACAGCTCAGCATGGAGCACAGGAAGGAGGGACCTGTGCCACTTCTCAAGGCTGCAGCAGGTAGTTTACACCCACCCTGCAAAGCCAAGCTCAGGAAAGAAATCCTGGCAGCATGCTGCTGGAAACTGTCTCCTGCAGCTTGGTGAACCCACTGCTACAGGTGATCTCAGATGTGCCGGGCAGTTTTGGCAACTTTCTCTGGCTTAATTGCTCAACTGCTACTTTATCTAAAGGCCCAGTCTTGGGATATGTCATTCAACAGGAGGTTCATCTTTTGGTGGAGGAAATGCATCCAGCCTTCCAGGCAGCGAGAGAGGCTGCAGCAGTGGATCCCCTTGTGATAGCATGGCTCCTGAAAGCAGCACACAGATGGGAGAACAAGGCTGGGGGCTATTCAGGCACAAGGAGCACACCCCTGTCGTCTAGAGCCAGACTTCCTGGTTTTTAGCATTGGCAGTTTGCAACACTCAATCTGTCTCATGGGTAAATGAAGTGAAAAATCAGTTTGCAAGAACAGGCCCAGGAAAACCCTTGACTGATTATTTTATTGGTACTCAGGAATACAAAGAGCTTAAACTCTCCCCACACCTGGCTGTGGCTTGAAGGAAGAGCCTTCTCCAGCCCAGCCATGTGGCACAAAGCCCATGCAGGCGTTCTCCCTGTGCTCAGCTCCTGCCTCACCTGCCCAGGATCCAGACCTGGCTGGAGACAGCTCAGTGGAGACCAGTGCTTTCCCTCTTTATCCCAGGGTGGGATAGGGATGCGTTGGAGTGTGGCCCCATCTCATTGTCCACACACCAATATCTGTTGGGCCCCAGGGATGGAGAAGCCAGCTGTGCCAAGGGAAAAGCAGGGTACAAAGGAGGAGGAAAATATGAAGAATTGAAAGCTATTTCGGAAAAAAAACCCACAACAAAAACTCGTTGCCTGAGCATGCAGCTGTTCCTCACTCGCCTTCAGCCAGCCCGTGACCAAAGGGTGCTGCCCCTCCCTGATCTGCCCGTGACCAAGTGAACTTGTTGCAGGCTTGGGAATTTCCCATCTTAAAAGACGCTGCAAGGAAGCCAGGCAGCCTCAGCTGTTTGTGGATTTTGTCACAGGGCAGAGTGAAAAACTGAGTGCTAAGAGGAACAGGAGGTAACCCCAAATGCTGTGACCTCCCTGCAAGGACTGCAGACACTGGGTTAACACAAGGAGTTAATAGGCACAGCAGTGGATTCATGAAGCTCTTGGCAGAGGAGCCAGGAGATTAAAGATACTAAAATATAAAATTATGGCAGGACTCACACACTATTTTTCCTCCTCCAGTCAGGCAGATTCCACATAGGACTCTGGCATGATGGACTGCCTTGGATTCATGGCAAAGTCTGGCGTAAAGGCAGCCTCAAGGGAAACAACCCCCTTTTTTATTGCTATGTTATTACTATCTCAATAAAGCTGTTTGCAAGGGATTAAGCAGCAACCCAAACACGGCAGGGACCCAGGCAACAGGGAGGTTTGTGGTTTGACAGTCGATGCACTTTTCAAAATGTTTGCTGTGAATTTTTTTTTGCACATGCTGCAAAAATTCAATGGATGGTGCAGAAACACCAGGCAAGCAGCTTTGGCCATAGGTCTTGTCCCAGCAGCTTTGGAAACTCCCAAGTTCCCAAATGTCCCAACCTTTGGCCCTGGCCAAAGCTGACCAATGCAGTCAGTGAAGGCAGGCTCTGGTCCCCAAACCCAGGCCCTGCTTGGCTGTTTTCTGCATGAAAATAAATGATCTTTTCAGCAAGAATCTCGGCACAGACCAAGGGAAGAGCAGAGGAGATGGTGTCAGCTACTGTTGGTCTCTTCAGCTGTGAGCAGCAACATCAGAGACAAAAGTAAATTAGGTCAGCACAGGAAAAGTGCTGATGACTGAACCAAGGTGTGCTCCAGAAAGAAACCCTTCCTCACACCTGCATACTCCCCAGGAGGGGATTTCAGGACTCCCCAGGCCTTGGGTGGGGATGTCAGCAGGCTTCATGGATATCAGCAGGTTGGGAAGGTACTCAGGAGAGCTGAAATTTGGACATGCTAGGGTTTTAGCTTCTCCCAGAAAGGAGGGCAGGGGGGTTTGCTGTGACACTGCACACAATGGCTTGATGTCTGTGAGGAAAAGTTCTGGGAAGTGCCTGCATTTCTGCAGGGTGCCTGCAATGCCTTCTGGGCACCTCTCATGCTGAGGGGCTGTGCAAAGTGGCCTGTGCCTTTAAAATCTGCAGAGGTGGCATTTAGGTGGAAAAAAAATGTTTCACCATGACCATGGATATTGTTTGTATTTCAGTAATTGACCGAGGAGAGACAGAGAGAGAGAGATGAGGGGGGGGGCGGGGGGGAGGAGAGAGAGAAAGACCTTCCTTCCCTCTAACAGGTTCAGGAATTTTTTCCACTAATTAAGAAGAAAAACAAAATGCCTGCACTGGGAGGGGGATGGGAGGAAAGGGGGGTCTCCCTGGTGTCCCATAAACCTGGTAGCCATGGACAAAACACCACAATCACAGCACAGCCTTGCCCTGGAAAGTTTGAGGCAGTTCTGGCCAGTGGAGAGAAGCAGGAGCACACCTCTCACTCACAGGGGATCCTGCTTTCCAGCATCCCAGGCTGGATGAGGAGCAGCTCCCTCTCAGAAGGATGCACAAATCCAGATGAGGCTCCTGGTCCGTGAAGGGCAGGACCGTAAAGGGCAGCGAGGTGACAGCCAGTGGTGCAGCTTGTCCCCTGGGAGGGATGGGGGATGCTTTACACATCAGAGCATCTCTCCAGCTGCAGTGAGATGCAGTCAGATGGCTGTAAAAGGACTGAAATGGGTGTTCCTTGCATTCAGGTTTGGCTGGGATGAGGCTCTCCTGGCTCCACTGAGGCAGGTGTGAACAGCCCAGTAATTGAATAAGGCATTTTCCCAGCATGGCCACCTTCAAGCGTGTTAAATGAAACAGAAAGGAGCAGCTGAGCAGGATCTGCAGGTTTTTCCCCATGATACGTATTTTCCCTTTTCCATGGATAGTCCCACTGGGTATGCTGTGACCTATTGTTGTACTTATTTATTTACTCAGGTCTTGTAGATGATTTCAAAGCTCATGGCCAGGAAGGAGCAGCCAGATGCTGTTGCCATGTGGGACACAAAATCTGCTCCAGTTTCCCACTTTGAACACAGATGAGAAGCCAGGTGCAACCCCCAAACCCAGGACTGAACCCTGTTCCCTTCTCTCCTTGCTCTAAACTAGGAAGTGGAATATTTCATTGCAAGTTCATTCTGTGTGGTTTTTTTTCCCAAGCAACGGGTTAGCTGATTGGAGTGGTTTGGGTTAAGGAGCTGCTCCTCTTTCCAGGGAAAGACCAGGGTTGGGTGGAAGGGTGTAGGAGAACCTTTGGGTGCCTGGAGACTTCCTGGTGCCAGACACCACAAACCCCTGAAGAAGGACAGCCAGCAACTGGGGATTTTTTTTTTTTTTTCCCTAGCTGGAAAATGTGAATATTTACGAGCTTGGATTAAAGCATCCTCTAAGGAATCTGGGTGCATGTGCACACCCATCCAGGAAACGGAGGTCCTCAGGCAGCAAACACTGGGAGCTGGCATGGTGCTGCTGTGCCCACTGTGATGCATTGTCTGTGCTGTGGTGCAGATGGGGAAGGATGTCATTGCTGCTGGCAGTGTCCCTGGCATTTGGAACATTTGTGGCCACAAATCCAAAGTGTCACCAGTGTGAGCTGGGAGTAAGTTGGGTGGGTCCTGAACTTCAGATGTGATCAGTCCTCATGGAGCCGGAGTAGAGGGAAGCAAGGGTCTCGTGAGACCTGGATGTCCGTGCTCAGCCAGAGCAGGTTCCATCTGCCACTTCTGCAGGCTAAGAGAGGTGGGCACTGCACTGCTTGAACTGGGGAGAGCAGCAAGGTCTGCTGCTTCCCAGTGCTGGCAGGACCTGGCTCCCTGGGGTACGTGTCACTGCATGGGAGAGGTCACAGTGCCAGGTTTTGGCAGCTAGCAGAGGTCCTTGGATATAGGCATCTGCATCTCAGCTCTCCATGGCTGGTATGGGATGTCCAGAGTTCCCATCCACAGGTTTAGAAAGGACCTGAGAAGTTTGTGTGGAGCTGCCAGAACCAGTTATGGAGAGACCCAGTGAACTTGTAAAGGAGGGGGAGCATGAAGGCAAAGCCCAAAGGAAGGATTTGCTTTTTGGGAACTTTTTCTTTCACTCCTTTCCACCCCTCACCCAAAGACCCCTCCTGCTTGCCAAGAAACTTGGTCGGGGCAAGCATTTTGCCACCTGGCTTATGCACGCACCAGTCAAGGAAACAATTCTCCAGCTGAAAGAGGAAATCTCCGTCCTGGCTATTTCCAACCTCTATTGTTTGTTACCCAACTCATGCATTACACAGACCAGTGGGCAAGGCAGCACGATTGCAACACTATGCATGTGCTTTCAGACACTTAATTTTAGCATTGCATCCTCTGATTTGTGGTACTGAGAAAACCCAGTTCTAAGGAAAGAGGAAATCTGTGTTTCTGACACTTGATTTTGACCATAAAAGGAATCAGATCATTGGAGTGACCTAACAGGTTTAGTCATTCACACTGTAATCCTCTGAGAGTCCAGCAAATCCCTGCTGGGGTTTTCCCATTCCCAAGGAGCTGGCTTGCTTGGGAGCTCTGGGCTGGGCTGAAGTCCTTGAGTGACTGGAGCTTTTGTGCCTCTGATTAAGCTCCTGATCTTTGGACCTTTCCTCTGGGCAGTACAGGACACGTGCACGCCCCTTCCCAAGCAATCTCAGGATGGGACTGACTTTGCCAGCAAGTGTCAGACCTTGACATCGTTTCTCCTACAGACCCAAATATGTTTTTAAGGCACTTGTCAACATGGTGTCCAAAATCTTCCTGCCTTTCCCCAATAACAGGGCTCTCCTCAGCTTCAGGTGCGAAAGGCATTTCCCAAGAAGTTGAATGTAATGAATTTAGGAATAAACAACTCTGGAGGGAGGCTTTGTGCAGCACTGGAGGCTGAGTTCTAAGTGCAGAAGACCCCTTTGCCTTGTCCTGTGCTCAGGGCTGCTCTGCAGCATGGCTTAGTCCCCTCCCAGGGAGGGGTAAAAAGGCCTTCCATGCTGGGAAGAAACTGGGATTGATGCACAGCAGCTTTTCCCTACAGAAAGAGGCCCTGACACAGCAAGGATCTGCCTCCCTGCTGAGCAAAGGCATTTTAGCTGGTGCTGACTGCAGTCCCCACAGACACGCTGACCTGGTATTGCAGGGATTCCCCCTGCCAGCAATGCAGCAAAGAAACACACAGACCTACCAAAATCACAGTGCTTGTGGCAAGTGTCCACCCCCCAACCAAGCAACAAGCAAAGCCCAAACCTCACCAGCTTCTCACCCCACCAGTGCCAGGGCAGAGGCACCAGGCCCTGGGGTGAGGCTGAGACCCCTGCTGCATGCCCAGCCATAGGTATGGAAACTGCACCTGGCAGGTTTTCCTCCCAATGGCTGCAGGGAGGTCTGTCACCAAGACTCCCTTGAGAGCTTCCCAAAAGCCTGTCCAAGCCTAGGAATAGCTGTGCTGGCCACTTCCTAAAATGTAGAAGCATCCTTGGGGTTTCTTTTGCAATCTTGCAGACATAACATGCTTTCAATTCCTCAAAAACAATGTTCTGCATGTGACCAAAGGCACTGTCCTCTGTCCTCCCTGGGGTCCCTTCCCCTTCCAATAACACATGTGTGCAGCTGGTGGTGGGAGCCGGGGAGTCTCCTTTTCCTTCTTTTTCAGCAGCCAGTGGGGCTATGACATGTGCCTGTTTCATTGAGAAAGGTACCAAACCACAGAAGGATGTGAAAGGGGAAAGTGGGAAGCTGGAGTAGGTGGAATAGGGGTGTGCTTTAAAAGAAGAAAGAACTCTTTCTTTTTTCCAAGTACCTGGTTGTGCAAGACCTGAGGATTGTGATTTAACTGTGGGACAAAACCATCATGACATAGCTTTGGCCAAAGGTCAGCACTGGCCTTGTTTGGTTTGGTGTGTCAGTGAAAAAAAAAGGGAAAAAGGAAAAAAAAAAAAAAAAAAAAAGAGGTCTAGGAATACCTGAATTGCTGATCCTGGCTCACCTCTGCAAGGGTGGAGTAGCTGGGAGCAGGTTGAGGCAGCCAACGAAGGGGCACTCTTGGGCTCTGAGCTTTCTTTGGGAGTGAAGCAGGGCTGTGGGGGCTTTCCTGCACCCTCAAGAGCTGAAGCAATGCTGCGAGAAAGAGAGTGGCGTCCTCCATCATCATGATGGCTCCCAACAGCCACTTGGGAGTAGGGGAAATGCCAAGCATCCTCCACTTGTCTGGCTATAGTGAGAAGTGCAGTCTGGCTGATGAGTTGCAGGTTGTAGAAGAGGAAGGAGCAACAGAAATATGATCATTGCGAGCTGAATTCAAGTGCTCACACCAGGGGAACTTCTGCTCCTGTCCTCCCTATGCACACACTCCATTGGGAAAGAGAGCTGGGCTTTCTTATCCAGTGGGTGCCCTGTTCTTCCCACTGGGCTGTTTTGCAGCTGCAGGCCAAGATAGGAATGCCAGGAATGCGAAATCCCGGCACATTGCCCTGTGTCCCGTCCCGTCTGTCCCCCCCGGCTGCCCCCCGCTTCCCTGGCCCGTCGCAAGAACAGGATATTCACCCGAGCGACGAGCGACATACACTCACACACGTCTTGTTATCAGGAAAAAACACTCAGTCAGCGTCTGGAATGGGCTCTCATTAACTGTGTGGCCACCGGCACTTCCCTGTGGGACCGTGGGGAAAGCACTCGCTCATGATGGGATACGGCCAAGTGGGCAGCAGTGGGTCAGATCTTCCAAGGCCACCAATGGGATACGGCCAAGTGGGCAGCAGTGGGTCAGATCTTCCAAGGCCACCAGCATGGCAAAGGCTGGAGGTGAGCACCGAGTGCCAGCACAGCCCTGCCATCACTCCCAGTGGTCCCTTTCCTCCTGCTCTCCCTCCTGGCAGGGCCACAGGGTGGCAGGGAGAGCCTGTACAGAGCAGAGCATCCACCCCAGTGCAAGGTTTCACCTCCTCCTTGCTGTGATGAAGTTGGGGTCCTCAGGCTGAGAGCTGCCCCCAGCCCCATTTCCCTGTGTTGGCCACCCTCAGTCATGTCAACATGTCCCTGCTTCCAGCACAGGCTCTGCAAAGACGTCCTGTCTCAGGTAAACAGGATCTCGCTGCGCTGTGTGACCTTGTTTACCTCCCTGAAAGAATTTGGCTGGAATTTTTTTTTATTATTTTTTTTCTTCCTAAGGGCTGGTGAGTCACCCTGCAGAAATGTGTGCTGCCTTTCCACACTGACTCACCTCTCTGCCCACAGTTCTGCCTTTCCCTCCTGCCCCTCAGCTCTGGGGTGGTCGAGAAGCCCCTGTTTAACTGATGATGCAACCCATGGACTGGTGCTGGTGCTGGTGCCAGTGGACGTGGCAGTGGTGTCCCTGCCACAGGAAACACGGCCAAGTGTTCAGGCAGTCCCTGTGCCAAAACACAGGAAAAGCACCAAGAAATTACCCCGTGCATTGTCAACTCCAAAAACACCAAAGAAAACAAAACAAAGCAAAAAAACAACCATAAAAAAATGTCCTCACTAGAACAATTGCCCAGAAGAATAGAAAAGAGAAAAAAAAAAAGAGGCCAATGGACCTGGCTCAGTGCCAGGACCCTTGTTTTCCTTTCCCAACACAATGCACGTTAAATAATACTTCCTTCTCACAACAAGGCCCTCCTGGGCCGGTTTTTGTTTTTCTCCCCTGCTGTGTGGGGGTGGGTCAGCACAAATGGCTCCGGAGAGCATCAGCACTGGGGGGCTGCTGCTCATCCCCACTGCCATGGATTGCCCATTCCCAGCACTGCAGAGGAGTGATTGCCCTGGGGTTGGGCTGCTCACCTCCCCCTCAGCTTTCTGGTGTGAGCAGCAGGCCCTTGAGCACTTCTCCTGACCTCTCCCACTGCTTTGCAGGATAACATCTCCCCCAGGTAAGCTAGGTAGCCATCCCAAACCACTGCCGTGTAACCATTCTCAGGCTGCGCAGGCATCCATACCAACTAATCACAGCGGCCATTTCACACATGCTGATTTATTGCCAGATTAAATGTAACAGAGTAAGAAAACAATGTACATTACATGGAGGATGAACAGCTTCATGACATTTCAGGCTTCCAGACTGGGATAAGGGGACTCCCTGTTACTTGCACCTTGGCTCTTCAGTTCCTGTTTGGCTTGTGGTCAGTTTTCCTTTCTTCGGGATTTCTCTTCCCAATGACAGTGTCACTGGCACCCAACTGGCTGTATTTAAATGTCTGTGTTGTGGAAGAATCCAAGTACAACTGGGTTTGTTTATTCTAACTTTTTTCCCTGAAAAATTTAACGTCTGAGATACCACACCTCTCATTTGTTGGAAGTGTCAATCAACAGTCTCCAAAAGGATGATCAGATCCATATCTCTTTTGTTTGAAGATTGTTGGGATTGCTGATTAAATAACAGGTGCAAGAAAGAAAGGAGTTGTTCTTCTTTAGACCAAACTGAGGCCTTTGTACACAAAATGACATCAGCTGTATATGCATCTCCTCAGATTTCTACTTTCTTACTGAGGTCACAGGCTGCTGGGCAAAACGAACCTGGTGCCTCAACACTCAGCCAACAGCTCGCTCAACTGGCCAGCCTTGTCGTGGCTCAAGGCAAGAGGGACAGATGCAGCAGCGGAGCAGCAGGTGGCAGGTCCAGTAGGTATGTGGTGTACTTGCCCACTGACACTTGAAGTTGAGCAAGCTCATTTGTTTCAAGGATTGACTTTGCGCATTGAGGTTCCTGAGGCAACCCAGAAGAGCCAGATCCAAGGTCCCACCTACCTGCATTGTCAGGGCTCAAATGTCAGTTCCTGCCTCTGAGTAAGGATTTGTGTTCTGGGCAAAAACAAATGCTTTGTGAAGGTGAGATCATCTTGGCACTGTTTTGGTCTGTTCTTCTCCCATCAGATGAGCCTGTCCCCTGCTACAAGAGTGTATGTAGTCAGTCACATCAGCAAGAGGTTGATCAGTGAAAGATGGTTTCTGAACAAAGTTAACTGTGTCAAAGAGGTGCTGGAAACGGATTAGTGGGAATTAGGAAGGAAATTGGGGCAGAGCTAGAACATAGCATGCAGCCCTGCAGAAGTCTGAGTGTTTGTACTGCCCCTGTGTTTGCTGTGCCCTCTGTGCATTCCCAGATCTATGTGGTGGATATCAGTGGGATTCACCTTACAATAGATGTCTAACCACTGGCTCTGAAGTCTCAGTCAGCTGTCTCATCTCCCTCAATAATCTACAGAGTGAGGTGGGCATGTCCAGAAAAAGAACTTGATGCCCTGGCTTAAACTTTTAAAGTTTGGGATGAATCATGCTGTGGCAGTGCTCAATGCTCTCTTTTGTCTAGAGAAGGAGACAAAGGCTGTTAGTGTTTGACTGCTTCATTTTCACTCAATTCAATTTAAGGTGCTTAAATTTTAGTTGGCAAATGCCAAGAACAGTGAATCCCACCTCAGGAGTACAATGTACCAGTGTATGACAAGCAGCAGCAAGTCCAGGAGCACAGCTCCTCTTGTGATTTATTTAACAGCTACAGTTATTGCTTAAACTTGATCATGGGAACCACTGTCTCAGCAAAATCCATCTTGCTCAACATGCAGAGTATGCCTTGTCCTTCAACAGTGCTGTCAAAGAATATGTCCCTCAGGGACCTCAAAACACAGGAAAGAGTTGCTGGGGCTAGCAACTCACATCTGAGAGGGAGTTTACCCTGGATCTGTCATGGCACTTGTTTTTATCAGCTGCCAAACCTTTGGCAATTCACCAGCTCCTGATAACACATGTAAAAACCTGGAAAAGACAAATCCAAACACTTAGGTCAAATTACTGTGTGCATACAGGGGTCCTCATGCCTGGTGGGAACAACTATTTTTGCCCCTATGTCCAGGGTAGCCGCTGGACACAAGGTCTCAGTGACAAAGAGCAGCACTGCTGGCAGATCTCTCTCCTGCCACCTGAGACCTTGGTGGAAACTTTTATGCAGCAAATGTTTGTTGCTTGGCCTCATCTATTAAGGGAGCAGATGCTGAAAGTTGTTTGGCTAGCTGATTAAATAAATCCCAGTGTTTTCTGCCAGACCAGGTGAAATCAAGGTTTTCAGCTCCCTGATCCTTAAAAGATCATCAAGCAGCATTCAGCAGCTCAGTTACTGCTGATCATTCAGCTTTAAGAGTGTCATTCTGGCCATAGCCCTGATAACAACCATGCATCCACATTTCAAATGGCACTTGGAAGCACCAGACCACTAGAATACAAAAGGAGTATATTCAGATCAGGCTATGTATGTGCTCTTTAAACCATTTTTAATGTTCCTCAGGACTCAGCCTTGGAGGCCTGTGTAGATAAGTGGTGGGTTTTGCTGGTCAACTCACGTGTGATCCTGTTCAGGGCTGTGTCAGTGCCATGCCAGCTCACCAAACTGAGGTATTTTCAAGGTGACTATCAGAATGATCACTTCCCATAGCAACCTGTCACGTGGAATATGTGCTATTTTGACTGGGAAAGTCCATCCCTAGCTCTATTTTGTCCCCCACGTGCACCAGGTACACATCTGGGATGTGTGATGCTCATCTGGATGCCAAGTTCATCTGTATCACAGAAACTGGGAAGCAATGGTAGTGACATCAGCCATGGCTGAGTGCTGAGAATTCACGTGAACATTTATAAAAGGAGATGTAGGACACTACCCCATCTGTTTGGTATCTCCCTGCTCTCTTCACTCAGGTACAAACCTCCTGCAGCTGATGCCAAGCCCAGTAGCTCAATGATCCACCAGAGTATGACCCCTTGCTCCTCTCTCCTTTGGTGAACAGAGATGTTACTGGAGATAAAATTACTTCTTAATGTTTTCATTATTATGTCTTTTGTGCATCCCCTCATAACAAACTACCAACTCCCAACACTAAAAGAGGATCTAGTCAGATTAGATAAAAGGCTTTGTGAGGTGGTGAAACACTGGCAAAGGTTGTCTAGCAAGGTGGTACATGACATATCCTTGGAAACATTCATAATTAGCTTGGAAAAGTGCCTGACCAGGTTCATTTAGTTGAAGATGTCCCTGCTCATTGCAAGGGGGTTGGACTAGATGATCTTTAAAGGTCCCTTCCAACCCAAACTATTCTAGGTTTCTATGAAAACCACGGGCAGTCTGCTTTGGGATGAGGCACGTGCATTGTGACAGCTTTACAGTGACATCTGTAACACTGACTGTCTACTTTTTCTTTACTTTTTACAAGTTAGCCTACAAAATAATTCTATTCATTGGTGACTTTCTCGACCTGAATTTCCAGGGGTTACGATGTCTAGTGATCCTACAGAGTCGTACATCTTTTAAGGGGGTTCAATCACCCATTTGGCCAAACAGTACCAAGAACCATCCTTCTATTGGGTTTTGCAAGTAGTCTGTACTGTACCTGTCAATCTTGCTGAAGCAACAGTTTTCCTCAGAAACAAATCTACCTACGCTGAAGTTTCAGGCTCTTCCTAAGAAAGGTTTTTCTGAAGTGCAGTGTAAGGCTGAATAATTTCAGATGGGAAGCATAACTGCCTACTGAGAGAAACGGGAACATACACTCCATTTTAAGCCCATTACAGAAAGAATTAGAAAGTCACGCGGATGCAAAGCTAATATCATCCTCTAGATAGTAACTGCTGCATCTAGTGCTGCTCAGCAATGTGCAAAAATAGAAGTAGACAGAAATCCATCCAGACAAAAGCCCAGATTTTTTTCTAATGTCAATCAGGTGCCCAGATGTGGCTCCAGAGCTGTGAGCATCCCGTTGGCCTGACTGCCCCAGCAACCCCTCCTCGCCTCCATTCTCCCAGACACCTGCAGTTTTCTTTGAAGCAGGAACATGGCAGGCATTTCCCAGAGACATGTCAGGACGCAGAAGGAAAAGCAGAGAGATGGATTCTATCTGTCAACTCACGATGAAATACAGTGACAGCCCCCCAAGTCCCAAAAGAAAGCTCAATTTTTTCTAGTTAAAAAAAGCATTTGGCTCCTTCCCTAGACCAGCTGCTTCCTACATAAGTAAGAGGCATGCATAGTGCACAGAAAAGAATATTTGACATTCCTAATCAATTAGATAAGGGGAAAAAACAGTCCATTTTCCTGTTCAAAATAAAATTATCGTGGTTACTTCAGATTTCAAGGGCATTTATCTTTCAGCTTCAGACAGAGGGGCACTGAGTAGACTGCAGGTTACTGACCCAGGGCTAGAGAATGACTAAGCTGCCAGCTGGAATGGAGGAGCCCAGGTTCAGCTCTAGTGGAGCACTGGGATGGGAACAGCTGTGTCAGTTGTCAGCCAAGCCAGGTGTGCCCTTACAGAGCCAGGAGTGTGCCAGGCCAGGAAAAACTGGCAACATGGCAGGAGGGAGTTAAAACACCTCAAACCAAATTGTTCAAGGGAAGCACTCCCAGATCTTGCCCACACACTCCCTGGCTTTGAAAACTTGTGTAAACATTTAACCAGGGAAATGCCAAGGAAATCAAGGTGAGGAAGAAGGTGGCTGGAAGGGTTGTAAGAGGACACAGGCAGTTTCCCAGTTTGAGTTCAGCTCAGGATGTTTCAGTGGAAAAGGCACAACCTGAAATGTGTTGTGTATCTTTTACTCAAAATCACTGGAGGCTCCAGGCCCTGGGGCAGGTGCTGGGCACCACTGCCAGCCATGCAGCAGAGGCAAAAGGAGCAGGTACAGTGGCATGGTGCCCTCTCCTTGAAGATCATGTGTCTCTGGATCATCTTTGAGGCCTCTCCACAGGCCAGTGGAGAATGGATGAGGTCTTTGAGAAGACTGATTGTGCTGTCTCCCAGTTCAGAGGAAAGCAGCAGCCCCTTTGCACTACCTTGGTGCAACCAGGGTGAGCAGGGTGGGCTGCAGGTCCCTGGTATGGGATTTACCCCAAGCAATTACAGGCTCCCCCTGCAGTTCTTGGAGACTTCAATCCCAGACATCTGTATCAGACGTCTCAATTGCTGCTGCTTTGTACTTGCAATACCAAGCCTGTGTTCTTCCACTGTTTGTCAGGATAGCATGTTTCCCCAGGAAAGCATATATGCCAATAGAGTAGTGAAGTGTCCGAGCCTACAAACCCCTGTCCAGACCCAGCAGAGCCCTCTGGAGACCGCTCCCACACGTGGAATCTTGGGCCTGTAGTGCCACCTAATGAACAGGCGCAGCTCAGAGCCCACATGGATGCTCCTGTGTGCAGGGAAACCAGGCAAAGGCACTTGGTAGAGCACTTCATTACTCTGAAATGCCTTTCATCCCTCTCCCATTGCTTCAAAAACGACTTATTTGATCCTCGCAACCCTGCTGTCAGGCAGCAGATAATAGTTACCCTGTTCTGTGAACAAGTTGAGGAACAGCTTTTTGCGGAGCACAAATACACAAAACAAGCCAAAAGTAGCTGAGTAACAAATGAGAGTTAACTCCTTGTTCCATGTCACTTTTGGAAATAGTGCTTCCAAGGGACAGGGCAAAGCAGTGACATGGTGCATTGTTGCAATTTGCATTCTTCTCCTGGGACTCACTGGCTTGTTCGTAGTGTACCAACAGGACCCACCTGGGTGATGAGCCATGAACTCCCATCTTTCGGGAGGCAGAAGCTTGGTTCTGTTTGGTTTGTGAGGACAGTGGTCAGGCATGAGGATCAGGAATGGCTGTCAAGATACTAAAGGACATTCTCTCAGGAAGAAAACAGCTGGTGGTTGGCTTTTACAGAGGACATTGTCAAGGAGAACAAATATTCCACACAAAGTGTAAGCTTCATGCTGGTCACAGCATCTGCCTTCTCAGATCCAGAGAGCAAGACACTGAGGCACCCCCCAGGACTACATTCTCTTTTCTGGCTTCTGCTGATACAAGGAGGCATCCCAGGGGACAAACCATCACCCAGGGCAGGGAGCTGCCTTTAGGCAGCAGGCAGACAGTGTGGGGAGTTCAGTCTCCCCCTGGAGCTTCGGAGTTAGGGCTCTGCATTCTTCCTTCTCCCTTTACCTTTTCTGTCATGATCTCAGGTCAGGCACCCACCAGAGCAGAGGCCTCTGTAAAGTTGCTGTCACAGAGTGCAGCATGTGTGTGAATGGCAGCCATGTGGTCAGACCCCTTCCCCAGAAATGGAGGGTCTGAGCTGAGCATTCTCCTCAGCCTTCAGGGATTGTAACACACTCTCTCCAGCAGCCCAGTCTGCTCTACCCCACATAGCATGGCATGGCAGGGTATGGTTTAATCTGGTAGGTCTGTGGGTGGAAAGCACCTCCCAGGTTCAGCATCCCAAGGGTATAACCCAGACACGTCTTGGTGTGAAGGCTGGGAGCCTGATTCTGGCACCAAAGCAGCAGATCTGGCCACAAAGGCAAATCATGTCATGACTGCACAGATGCTGAACACTCAGCTAAGCGTGAAACAGGCTCTAGCCCCATAGCTGGTTTTGAACTCTTTCAAATTTTTCAGAGTGCTTCAGGGGTGAAGGAAGTGAGAACTGCCACTCTGGCCCTTCACAAAGGAATGAACAGGGGACATACACTGTCTCACATGCAAATAGTCCTCCGTGAAAATAAACATTTTTAGGGCTGGATGCTCTACAAACAGGCGGTGCCAGGAGAAGATCATACGTGAGAGTGGGAGTCTTTGGAAGTTTTAAGCAATGAACAGCTGAAGAAGTTTCCACAGAGCATGTGGGAGCCAAGGCTTTTCAAAGACATATCATATGTCCACAGATGGGCAGGCTTTCACTAAAACAAAACTCAAATTAATTGAAACAACAAAACTCAATTTCACTGAAACCACAAAAATATTTTTAAAGAAAACAAACCACAAAAGCACTTATTTTCTCTTGCCCACCCACACTTCTAGTCTAGGCTTCAGAGCAATGAAAATCCTACTACAGCTTCCTTTAGAGGAATTTATCTGAAGTGTGTGTTTTGTGTACCAAACCAGCAAGGTTCACTCTTGCTGTGACAGTCAAAGTGGCCCAGAAAGAAGGAAGACTGATCTCTAGCTAAGTGTTTATCTTGGAAAGGACAAATCAGTGTTTCAGCACCTTCCCTAGGACATGTTTAGGAATTTTGCATGAGTCAGGCACTGAATGACATGTACACACAGCCAGGAGTTGTGGTCAGAACACAAATCTCATCTTGTCCAGGAACAGCACCATGCCACAGCTGCTCCATGGTCCAGTGAACTCTGAGTTTGTCTTGCACTGAGCAAGTGATTCAGTGGTGAATATGTATTGCCCTTGCTCTTGAAAAAGAGAATAATCTGGTGTTTGGGGGTAGTCTACCAGAAGGTGGGATTTTATGGCTCTGAAGACAGAGAAGAGACAGGACCTCGATCACCAACACTACTGGGTTTGTGCAATAATTGCTGAGCTATCATTTAAAAGGTAGGAAAACAACAAACCCTCTTCCAGTGGCATTTGCAAATATACTGGCTGCTATTTTTTTCACTGATCCTGCTCTGGGAAGTAGCTGAGCTCTCCAAGGAAGTCTGGGAAGAAACACCTACCTTGTGGTTCCCAGCCACACCTGGCTGTGAGACAAGGTGCAGAGGAAAACAGCTGCCCACCAGGCTGATCTAATACTAAAGGACAAGCGCCAGCTGTGTTGGATTGAGAGGAGCACAGTCTGGGATTCTGGCTTACCAACCCACTAAAATGGTCCTCTAAGGGCCTTAGATGTGCATCCAAGGCATGGCCACATTTCAAGAGGAGTGCTGGGTGCTCACATCTAAAGAGGATGGAAGGCTGCAGTCAACAGCTGTGCTGTACACTGTGTGAGGAGAAAGACCTCATGCTGGGCAAAAAGGGGTTATGAATGGAAAAAAAATGACACGGAAACCATGACAGATCTCAGCCAGAGCTCTCAAGGAGTCCTCTGCTTGGGCCAGATGATCTTTCCTCTACCCTCTAGGACCATCTCCTTTGGCAAGGCTGGGGCACTTCTACATTTGTTTTCCTTGTGTCTGTTGTGTCACACCCGGAGGCAGAGAAGTGCTTTGGGCTGGGGATCACTGGCCATCCAGCCGGGGGAAGTCCTTGTGCTGGGAGCAGATCAGAGCCAGGTGAGGAACACACAGCAGCACAGGTTTAAACACACTGTTTGCTGGCTGCTGGTGCTAAGGGCTCCGGGTAAGACGAGGAGCTGCCAACTGGCAGTAGGGGGCGGCTGCATTCCTTCCACGCGTTTTAAGAATCTAACATTAAAAACACTAATTGATGTGAGCATACCGACAGGGTAGTTTTTCTGGTGCCCTTGAGCTTGATTGCACTGATACCCAGTGCATCCTGCGTGCGACTTCCATGGGGCAGACAGGGCTGCTCCCCGGGGCCAGGCAACACCGACTGTGCCGGTTTACTGCTCTTTACTCCTGAGATGTGCTCGGAGGCTGCCTGCCGAAACGGCAGTGTGCAAATGAACCGGACCTGTACTTGCAGGGCAGCAGGGTGAGAGCCATCTGCTGCTAATGAGACACGCAGCACCGCAGTGCGAGAGGCCGGTTCACCCCCGGCTCAGCGATACCTTGCACCCGGCACCGACAGTCCGGCTCCTCAGGGCTGCCAGCTCCGGGACATTACGGAGGCTGCCAGGGCTGGCTTCTGCTGCAAGGTCGTTTCTTGAAGCTTCACCAAGCAGCGTTCTTCGGGATGTGCTGGGTGGTTTTGAAACTATGCTGATCTTTGCTGCAGTCTTCTGGGGGAAAAAAAAAAAAAAAACTTTGGCAGGATTAGGCTTTGTAGAATATAAATGACCATTAATAAATTTTTAGTGTTAATGTAAGTGCTTGTATCAACTGAAAGCTGAATCACTTAATCAGGCTAGCAGCAATTAAAATGGTAATTTTTTTTCTGTACTAGATTCTGCTTGCAATTTTTACTCAAGTAAAACTCTTTGAAGTTAATTGGAATTTTGATTAAAGCCTCCTGGATCTGGGTCTCAGAATTTGTACTAAGGAAGGTTCAATATTTGCTTTGGTTTTCTGCACATGGAGTTCACTGCTATATATTAGCGTGACTGTACAATTAGTGGTAACAAGAACAACTCCAATAAAGATTTCTGTAATCTAGTTCTTGATATACTTCAGAAAAGGTCTTTTTATCACAGAATGGTTTTTAAAGTACTGCTAAAACAGGCTGTAAGATCTGAAAACCTTGATTGATTAAATTGTTTGTCTTAATTATTTCTAGCCCCAACGAATGGCTTAGCAAAATTCACTTAACGGTAATTCAGAACTTGGATGGGGTGGGAGGATGGGAAATGTCCCTTTTCTCTGCCTTCAGCTCTCGGGTTTTGGTTGCCAACGCAAAGAAAAGAATTAAAAAAAAAAACGACTGAAATTACATTATAACCATTAGTAGAATGTAAAGTAACTGTGGTGGAACAGCTTTTAAAGGTAACGTTTTGTCCAAAATGTTGCAAAATGAAGCCCGAGCAAACGCAACTCCCTGACCAGACTGCAATGAAGCACTCTAGCATTTTGCGACAAGTACTTTCGGGCAAAGGAGCGCTTTTCTGAAAGCTGTGACATAACTGGTGCAAATATTGCTTAAACTTCACTTGGGTCAGTTGCTGGTGTGAGAAAAGCAGAAAGAAAGAAGGGGATAATCACATGGAAATTACACGGTTAATACCAAGCATCTGGGTTCTTATTATCTGTCCTTGTTTATAAGACTATTAGAGCTTGTGATCAAAATGCAGGTCAATTTGTTTTTGAGAATCCCTTTGGTATCTATTAGCAAAGTTAATATATCTGTATGTATTATTTGCCTTAAGGAGACATATATTAAATAAAGAGCTCTGAACATCCTGGACTAAGAAGTACAGAAGTTTATCAATAATTGAAATAATAATAACTGAAAGTTTGTTGTGACTAGGGGGCTTCTTTCTTTTATTTTATCCTAACGTGGTCATTGGAGCATGTTTTCTTCCTTTTTCCAGTCTGACACCTCAGCAAGTGGATTCAAATGTGAGGGAAAGGAATACAAGCACATCCTTGCAATTCAGAGAAATGTTCTGTTCTTTTGTGTCTACTTTTTCTGAAGGTCTTAATTTTGAGAAACAAATAAAATTTTACCTTAAATATTTTCCCTATTCCATCTAAAACATAGACACAGAATAAATGAAGAATTAAAAAGAAGATCAAAGGTTTAAATGTTATTATTCACCATTATTTTGTAATATAATATAAACGTCTTGAATATGCAACAGCTATGCTATTAAATACCAAACCCTGTTACAATCTGCTAGTTCTGCCTAATAATAATCCAAAGGGTCACCATTCCCTGACAGTGGACTTTGAGTTCTTAGATGGCTTCAGCAAGGGTAAGCACCCTGCCAGTTACCCAATCCATACCTGTGGACACAGTATGTAGTGTGCAAATGAACACCGACAGACTAAATGACTGAGATCAACACATTCACACTGTGTGTTTGCCATTTCTACAGTAAGGTTTGTCCTGTTTCAGACTTGGCATGCAAACAGCACCCAGTGACATTCAGTCACAGCAGAGGAGCAACTGAGCACACTTGTGGGAGAGTAGGTAGTTGCATATGTAGAAATAAGTCCCTGTTCTGATGTAAAAAGTTTCCTAGGAGACTTCAGAGCAAAAAACCCTCAGTCTCTTGTTTGAAGCAGTGGTTGGGAAGCAAAAGCACATTTCTGCAGACTGGTTGTGCGAGGGAGCCTGGATACCTGAATGCCTGCTCATGATGTCCCTGTTTTCTCATGCCTCACTCAAGAAAGCCTTAGTTGCCTGGAAGAGGTGACCTGAGGTCCTGCTTGTTCCACGATGACTGATAGCTACACGTATGCTGTGTTCACAGAGCCCCTGTGCTCTGGTAGAGGCTCAGAGGCACCCCCAGGACATCTCATCGGCCAGGTGGATGCAGCTGGATCAACGCTGAAACCAGGACTGACATTGCATCAGCTGGATTGACACTGGAACCAGGACCGGTGATCCCTTTTTCTCTCTTTTCTCCTGTTTTTATAGTTCTCTCTTTCTTTCTCTCTCCCCTGCCCTGCATCCTCTCACGCCCCTCAATACATCTTTTCTCTCTTCCTTCTCATCTTACCCCTTTTTCCAAAACCCACTGTCGTGTGCTTATACAGTACGTCAGGGACTAACATACCAATTACCACTCCAATTATGTAATTTACTAGTAAAACTTTCCGATCGTTTGCGGGCCCTCAGACTTTCATCGCCGCTTTCCACCGCGAGCACTGACGAATCCCGGCTGCTTCCTTCCCCTTAAAGGTGGGCCGTGGCAGGCACCTGGCGCTGAGGCACCTGCGGCGGCTGCCCGGGCAGGGGGGGCGCGCCGGCTTCCTGCCGCAGCGCTGCTCCCTCCTCCCCGCCCTGCCGCTCGCCGCTTTCCCAGCCGCCGGCACGCGACCGCCCGGGGCCGCGTTCCTGCGGAAAACGCCCGTAAATGCCACGGCTCGGCGGCGGCGGGCAGCGCTCCCTCACGGCGCTACCCCCGGCGGGAGGCGGGACGGAGGCGGCGCGGCCGGGGCGGGAACCGCCTGAGGCGCCGCTCCCGCCTCCTTCGCTCCCTCCCTCCCTCCCCTCCTCACCCCCCGCTCCCGCCCCCTCGCGCGCGCGCCCGGGAAAACGTTGCGCAGGTTCTAAAGCGGCGGCGGGGGCGCGGCCGCGCGCGAGGGGGCGTGTGAGGGGGAGCGGCGGGGAACGGCCGCCACCGGCACAGCCTCGGCCCGCCGCCGCCGGCCCGCCCGCCCGCCCGCCGCATGGAGCTGTCGGCCATCGGTGAGCAGGTGTTCGCCGTGGAAAGCATCCGCAAGAAGCGCGTGCGGAAGGTGGGCAGCAGCGGAGCGGGGCGGGGCGGGGGGAGCGCACCGGGACACCCCCGGCCCCTCCCGCTGCGCACCGGGAGCGGGGAGGCGTGGTGGGTGCGCGCGCGGCCGCCCGGTCCCCGTCGCTGTCCCCCGGTCCCCGTCCCCTCACACCCGCGGGGAGGCACCGGCACCTGCCCGAGGCTGGCGGGCGGGGGACACACGTGTTACCCGTGAGGTGGTGCGGGGCGGAGGGGGGGCTGTCGCTGCTGGGGTTCAGCCTCGCTGCAGGATGAGTGCTGGTGACACCAAACGGGAGAGCCCGAACCGGAGAGGGTTTGGGAAAGGTCCCGTGACTCAGTTTCTCCAGCCGTGGAAGCGCTCCCGTCCCCGCAGAGTGTTGCAAGGATTAACCTGTAAGCATGCAGTGTGTAGAGATCCTCTGGTGGAAAGTTCCTTATAGGGCAGTGTTTTCCAACCTTGGGAAGCTGATGAGCCCCCCAAGAGGAAAATGAAACTGGTTCTCTGCCTCAAGTACCCGAGTGCTTTCTTTACTCTGCTCTCCTGTAAAGGTGTCTGTGGCTGCAGCAGCGGCTCTTGGAGAGTGGTCGTCCTGCATGCACAAAGGCCTTTGCCATGCTTTGGGAAGTGCTTAACAAACCCCTTAGTATAACATTAAATATTTTGATAGTTGTTCACATTGCTTGCAGAGCCCTTGAATGCAGTTTCCAATCACTACATTTTTTTTTTTTTAAACTTGTACTTAGAGTGAAAAAAAAAAAAAAAAGGATAGCTCTGAACTTCAGCTGTGGGCTGCTGATTGCTTGGGTCGAAAGGATGAGTGCCTGTGATGGATGGAAGAGTGTTTGAGTAGAACGTGTAGCAAATGGAAAAGAACATGCCAGAGACGCTTCATAGGTTCTGATATACTGTTTCTTCTCTCTGCTTAAAAAAAATTTCATCTGACATTTGCTTCTGGCATACATCTCCTTCCTGCATTTATGTGTGCTGACTTCTTATAGGTTTGCCTGTGAACGTGTGAATTATTTGATCGTGCTCTCTGGTTGGCTTTTAGCGTTCTGCCTGCAAGCCTTCTGCAAAGCTATGTTCCAAGCTGATGGCAGTACAAGCATGCTTAAACACCCCTGTGTGCCCAATTTTTGGAGAAAAATGTATAACAAGTGTAGTTGAATGGGGAAGTGGCTATGTTTTGAAAATAAAGTGATGGGACACAAGCTTTTTGGTTGCAGAGTTCAATCTGTTGATTGGTTGCATCTTGTACTGTAGCCCATATTTAGTTCCATAGTTCACCTATTTTCTTCTCCCTTTTTCCACCCTCAGGGTAAAGTAGAATACTTGGTGAAGTGGAAAGGATGGCCCCCAAAGTAAGTTGTGTTTACTTGTCTGTTTTTCCTTTAATATTCTGTAATAGCTTGCACTGTGTCTCTGCAATTTAGCATTTAATTCATAATGGGTAATGGCTTGTCCCTCATTTCAACAACAATAAACAAAAACAAAGAGCCACAAACCAAACCCAAATCTGTTTGTGAATTGGCAGCTAAGGAATACAAACTGCATGCCAGTCTATTCTGACTGGGTTTTGCCACCACTGAAATATTTCATTGAGATACTTTCTAGATACAAATGTTTTTAAATTCCTTATGAGTTCAACAAAGAACCCAGATTCTTCTGAACTTGGAATAGCTCCTGCTTTTCTGAGTCAGCACCAAGAGGACCCCACTTTATTTTTAGAGCTGTCTGCAGTCTTTTAAAATAGAAAACATGTTGATGGTCTTGTCTTCCTCTCCTACTGCTTCCCCTCTGCAATTCACCAACGGAAAGGGGCAATGTTTCAGATTTATTGATTGTAGCCAAATGCAGGTGATCTTTGTCCCTTGAAAATTACCGCCATGCCTTCATTTCCTTGTCTGAAACCTCCTGTTACTTTAAGTGCCTTTTCTGCTTTTGCTTTGGTTGCTCCATTGCAAAAAGGAAGAAAAGTTTGGGTTTTTTTCATCATTTCTGCACACTGTTTACAGACACTTCTCTCATTAAAATGCAGCTGCTCCTGAAGAAGAGCGATTTCTCTGTGCTTAAGCAGTCTGTGAAATGCTTTGAGATTAAAAGGATTAGGCAATTGGAGAATATTACTATGTCAGCTAGCAGTCTAGTAGAACAGCCTCGTGGCCAATCCATATGGGGCCCTGTCTTTGCTTTCCTGTTTGTGCCTCTGTGTGTACATACACCATGTGCGTGGGTACAGCAGTGTTACACACGCAATTGCTCTGCGTGTTGCTAAGCAAAGGGAGCTGCTTGGTATGGGTTCATCCTCGCAGCTGCAAAGTGGGGCCCGCCAGGATGGTTCTGTCAGGCTGTACCTAGTGTCCAAGAAGCTGAAATGTGTTCTTGGGTGCCTAGTTGTCATACCTAATCCTTGTGATTATAGGCCACATGTGAAGATAAACAGCTTCCCTTCTCTGGTGGTGGAGGGAGAGGGTGACTTTATTCTTGAGAGTTCTGCTGTCACGGTGTGACCTTGTGCACTTGTTGAGCACCAGCTGCCATGTCGCATGGGTTGGACTGCTTCAGCCTCAAATAGCAAAGTCTTACTTAATCACTAATAGAGGGTGGGAAATGTATTTGGAGCCTGTAAGTCCCCATGCCCTCTTGGCCAGAATACTGATGTTTATCCCATTCTCCTTTCAACAAACACATTGAAGTCCTTCTCTTGTAAAGCCCCTTGCCAAGAGGGTGGGCTGAGGCATGTTGTAATGTTTCTTGGACAGAGCAGGCCTTATTCTTAACTGCTGCCTTTCCTTGTCCTGCACCTTGGAACACTGGGGGAGACAGAAACAGTTTGGGGAATTTATAGCACAGTTCCCCTGGGTGCAAGGTGATGTCAGGGCTCTCTTATTTTGATGTATGGCGTGTCTAAGCATTTTCCCTCTTCCCCCAAACTCCAAATCTGAAGATTGTTGATTATTTTTTTCCTTCCTCCTGCCTGCCTCCACTTTAACTATTGTCTCAGTAGTTTGAATTACTTAAACTCAAGATGCTTAGAGCATTGGAGTCGCTTTCATCCCACTAGCAGTCTCTGTTTCTTGTTTCTAAACATATATATGCCCGTGATGGCATGCAGCACCACAAGCTGTTTGTATCTTTGTGTCTGTTTCCTCATTCCTCATCCTTCCCTTCCTTAACTACCAACCTTGTTGCATTGCTTTTTGTAGTCTCTGTACCTATTATACTATCATTCCCATTGGAAGTATCATGGAAGAGAATAAGGATAGGTCAGTAGTTTACTGCTTTCACATGCAATTCACATTTCACTTTTTTTCCCCCTCTTCTTAATAAAAAATTCTTATTCATGCCCTACACCTCAGATTTATAGATTGCACTGCTGGAGTCAGGGAATGGAGGAGTGACAATCTGATTCTAGCTACAAGCTTGTTTACAACTTGTGTTGGAGTTAAAAGGAGGGGGAAGAGGAGGAGTAGAAGGAGGGGGAAGGAAGATCATATGATCTGTGTTTTCCAGAGTGCCTGCTCTCTGCAGTTTGCTGCAGCCCGGGCTGTGTGTACCCATATATAAAGCTCCGTGTGCGCGCGCGCGTGGCAAACTCAACCATGTTTTTTTATATGCAGTGTTTTGCCACTGCAGCGAAGCCAGAATCTGAGCTGCAGAGAAGAAGGCAACACCCACCAGGGTGTTTTTTTTTAAGCAAATCCCTTTTCTTCTCCTGCCCATGAAAAGCAATCCAATGACTTTTTTTTTTTTCCCTTGTGGTGTTATATTTCTTAAATTTGTAGGATGAGTGCCAGAATTCCTGCAGCTGGGAGGAAACCTTCCTCTTTTCAAACAGTATCTTTGCTTTGACAGCTCACAGTCAGGTTGCTGCAGGAGGCATGAGCAAAGGAGGGAGGGAGAGAGGGAGGGATCTGCTCATTATGAAGACATGTCTGTTCTTAACTCTCTGATGTACAGTGCACCTGGAGATATCTGAATGTCTTGTTTCTGTTTCTCCCTTTAGTAAAATAATTATATTTTCATTTCTAGACCCATCCTCCAGTATTGTTCCTGTATTACAGTACCTTTCTTATCTCTAATGGAGAGATAAAAGGGAAAAGCATTCCCAAACCACCTCTCCTGTGTACCCCGTGTATCCTGTGTCCTCACATGCAGTCCGTGCTTCATCAGAAATGTAAACATCCTAAAATGCTTTCTTGCTGTTTAAAGGCACTGATACAAATGCACCCTTATGCACTTGCACGTGACTCCTCTCTGGTCCTCCTCCCCAGGGTCTGGGACAAGCTCTGCCTCCAGGCCTGGATCTCACATTTCAGGAAAGCTGGGGCTCTGAAGTGTTTGAAGATTCATGTTTGCTTTCTTGCCTTAGAGTTTGTATGGTAGAGACACAACACCCACCTTTTCTGGGCAAGCGTGACCCCAAAGAAGTAAACATGCCCCAAAGACCCCTTTATGATTCTTTCAGCTTCCACAGTGGGAGCATTTTGGCTGCTTCTCCCTAGCGTTAAGTGCATCTGTGCTCGTTGGGAACCAGTTTTGGAGTTGCCTGCTGGGTGGGTTCAGTCCTTTCCTGAGCATCTGATTCCTGTCGCAGCTGTCCGGCTGTCGAGGAGGGAGCTGGGGCAGTGAGTGACGCTGTTCCCAAGCTACTTTGGGAGCATGAAGCCTGTTCACAGCAGTGTTGGTGGCCCTGTCCGCAGTACAGTTGGGGTACTTTGTATCGATGAGTTCCGCTCCATAGGAACAACCTGCAGGGGGAGCCGAGCAGGAGGAGGAAGCGTTGGCAAGTGGCCATCAGCTTGCCCCAGGGCCCAGCTCCTAACATGTTTGGTTGAACGGCATCAGTGGAAAGAATTAAATTCTTAAATTAATCCTTTCAGCTTCAGTGATTAGAAGTAATTAATAATGCAGGTGAGAAAGCGTACTTACTCTTTGAGCACTCTAAATTAAGAGAGACCTATTTTTCAGAAAGATGTATCAGACTGCGCTTCATTTTTCCATGGGGTTTATGGGATTTGAGGGAGTGCTGCAGATGAGACCTGTTTAGGCATGGACTTAAAAACAGTTTGTGAGTGTCTGCACAGGCTTTGCACACAGTGTGGAAGGGGCCCTGGGGAGGAAAGTCTTCCCCGTTTTTGTACAAAGAGCCGCTTGATGCTTGGCCCTGCCTGTTTTGGGAAGGGGAGGTGGTGTCTGTGGGAAGCTGGGGAGGGAATGGCTGGGATTCCTCAGAGCTCTCGCAATGTTGTGGCAGGCCCCACCGACCCTTGTGAAGACAGTATCCAGGACCGCAGCACCCTGGTAGTGGGCCTGCAGAGAGAATGTTTCATTAAAATATTGTTTACTTTTATTCCTTATGTTTTTCTTCAGATACAGCACATGGGAGCCAGAGGATCATATCTTGGATCCTCGCCTGGTAGTGGCTTATGAAGAAAAGTAAGGACACATGTTCTTTCTCTCCCTGGACACAGGAAAAGAAATAGAGTCTTTATTTCATTGTATGCATAAAGTGCCCCTGTTCATGCATGAAGTGTCCCTACTCCAGTCAAAGATGAGATGTATAGCAATGGATCCTGCTTGATTTTTGTACCCTGGTTTGAGATTGAGATGGAGAAGACAGGGTTAAAGCAGCTTTGATTGGCACTGTTCAGGAAATAAGGCCAAGAACAGGCAGCACTGAGCCAAAGAACAATCAGATTCAGGTTTTAATCGGGTCCAGAGCTGGACTGGAGTGACGTGAGGTGGGAAGTTTCTCTAACCCATCCTTGATTAGCTGTGTCAGAGAAATTCCCCTATTGCAAGGTTTTCACTCCTACAGGAAGCAATTCTGGGATGTTTTCCAAGCTCACACTGGTCACCACTGGGTTTTATTGAAGGAAATTGAGGGAGCTACACTGCAAAAGATTGAAGTCCCAACTAGGTTTTATGCTGTGGTATTTAGTGCTCAGTTTGATTTGTATTCCTCTTTCACAGGGAAGAAAGAGACCGTGCATCAGGGTACAGGAAAAGAGGCCCCAAACCAAAGCGCCTCCTACTGCAGGTAGACTCTTGCTCTTCTGTGTATTTCTAACTCCTTAGCTGCTGTGCTGCTCCCCTGCTCTCAGTGAGGTGGAAACTGTCTGTTTGCTATTGCATGGACAAAATTGGAGGTAAAAAGTTAACATAATAACATGAAATCAATGTTTAGGCAGATGGTTTTAACCTGTTAGCTGAAGAGCTAGCTAATTTGTCTTTAAAAAAGCAAAACAAAATAAAACAACTGCTCTTTCTGTCTGAACTAGGACTTTATAAAGTGTCGGCCTGGATAGCTGCAGGTCACCGGGTTTGTGTAATCATTTAATTTCATGTTGAGCTTGGATTTTCCATCAAGTCAAAGGTAGCCCATAGTTGGAAGCGGAGTTTCAGCATGCTTTTACTGTTGCCAAGCAAAGCAGCCCATCCTAGGAAACAGATATATTAGGAAGAGCTTAGAAGGCAGTTGGAGAGGGGAGAGAAATGGTCTTGTAGAAGCAGCACACCTTATCCTAGCTCATCTAGAGGTTCAGAGACTGAACAAAGAATATTTTCCTGGTTCTCAGTGGGGAGCCCTCACTGCATGATCAGATGTCTGCTCTGACCCTTGCTGCGTTGGTGTCTTGGCAGCGGCTGTATGGCATGGACTTGAGGAGTGCTCACAAGGGAAAGGAGAAGCTCTGCTTCTCTCTTGCACGGAGGTTTGGAGGAGGAGACAGTAGCCTGCCAGGGGCCAAGACAGGGCAGACAGAGTTCCCCGAGAAGACTGGGGGTGCAGTCCTGCCATTCTCTCTCCGGAAGCAACGCAAAAACCAGAAGTACCTACGACTGTCAAGGAAGAAGTTCCCGCGCATGGCGAGTCTGGAGAACCGAAACTGCAGGCGTGAGTTCTTCCTGAATGATGCAGTGGGCCTAGAGGCCAGGCAGAGCCCCGAGGACTGGGAGGCCATGCAGCACACCAGCAAAGAAGGTAAGGCTAGTCACCCATTGGTGAAGTTCTGGGGAATGTGAAGGATGTTCTGCATCCTTCCACCTTGGTTACATCCTCCTGGGATTATGGTTTAGGTTAGGTATTCAGAGCAGCCCTTGCTGGTCCATATTATGTCCCTCTTGTTTGCAGGTTTCTTTCTTGTTTGAAGAGCACAGATTAATTTTTTTTTTTTTTTTGGTCCTGTTGGTACTATGTAGTCTTACATCCCTGATATCCCTGATACCCCTCCCAATGTTAGAAAACGTGCAGAAGATACTGCAAGTTTTCCTCCTCTTAAAATTTCCTCCCAGCAGAGGTGACACACAAGTGTGACAGATGAACTCTGCCTCTGTCCACATTATCCACATATGCTCATATGCTCAGTCTGCTGCTTGGCTCAAAGGACTTTGGATGGCGGTGGACAAGCTTGGACAGTGGCACTCCTCTCAGAGTGCTGCTTTAAGAAGCTGCTAGGAACTCACAATATCCTCACTGCCTCCTCCTTCCTTTTCTTCTCCACACCCCTCTAAAGCCTCTTGCTATAGAGCTATGTGAGAAAGGGAGAGAGAGATGAAGTGAGGATGATAACTCCTGCCTGATCCCACTGAGTAGGCAGCATGAGTGTAGGCATGGGAGATGTCCAAGCACATTTGGCATTTTGGGGAAGGATACCAGTATCTTGTGCAGGAGGGTTGTGGGATGTGTGTGTTGCTCTCAGTTACCAGGGAAACTATCCCTGCATTATTAGAGCTTCTGAAGGCGTAGCTTTCCTGAGGAGTGGAAAACTGGGGCTTGTGCTGCTTGTAGTAGCTAAGGGAATCCTGTTACTCCTTGCTAGGAGTAGCTGTTAGCCAGGCTGGATTAGGCAGGATCTTAGGGAGAGGGCTGTGTTCTGGGAATCAGCGTTATTCCCTCCTTTCTGAGAGAGACTGGAATGGTGCTCAGAATCCAGGGAGGCAGCAATGGGAGTAGCACAGAGGAACCCAGTGTTACATCCTGGCAGTGAGGAAATGTGTGGGGCTGTTCTCCCCAGAAGTGTGTGGCACTACAGCACTTGGGGATCAGAAGAGTGATCTTCACTCTTCTACAGAAGAGTGCACTACAGAATTGTAAAACTGTTGTTGTTCTCCCCTTGACACATGGTCTGTGTGGAATCCCAGTTACTGTTTGGGGGAATTGGACTCTTTCTGGGGGGAAAGTAGATACCACTGGTGTTTGAGACAGAAGCCAGGAAATACACTCTAAAGGGTGTCTCGTTCTTTGCTTAGGTTGGGACAACAAGGTACATAGTGGACAGGGAGAGGGTGTGTTTTCCTTCCTCTCTCTTTATGTGGCAGTCTCTGGGGGCTGTGGCTAAGTGAGCCTTTGGGTGGCAGAGGGGCTGATAATTATTCCTACAGTGAGAAAGTTCAGGGGTGCTTAGGTTTCTTGTATGGAGCTGTCTGGCAGCAAAGGAGGCATATGAAAAAGGAAGAGCAGCTTCTCCATGGACCACTACTGAGGGATTTTTGAGAGCATCACACCCAGGCTGTGTTGCAGGTGCAGTACAAGGCATTTGTACTCCATTTTGTCTCCCTTTGACTCCCTTAGGAGTATCTGAAGAGTGTGTGTAAGAGATTTTCATTTTTGCCTTTTCAGCCGGGTAGGGTGTTTAGAAGACAGTGAGCTCAAAACAGGGTGAGTGTGCTTTGCTGACACAAAACCAAATTAGGGGCTGAGATGGGATGAGGGATATGGGGGAATTGTGGATGGTTAAATGAACTCGGTGGTTTTACAGAGTCTTTTGACCTCTGCATAGGCTGCTCTGATACTACTATGTATCTGGACTCCTAATGCTCCATTTTCGCTTAGCCTCTGAGGGTAGGGCTTGCACATGTTCTTTCTTGCTCTGTACATGCAGATTCAGTACAGGCTGATTTCACCTATGGTTTGTCAGAAAGGAGACCCTTTTTCCATCCTTCCTTTCCCTCCCCCCTTCCTCCTTTCTTCTCCCTCACCTTCTCTGTTTCACTAACATGCTCTTATGTGCCTTTCTTCCTGCAGCAGATGTGGATGCCAGTCTCCCTTGGATCCCCACTGTGCCCCCCAGTGAAGTGACAGTGACAGACATCACGGCAAACTCCATCACCGTCACTTTCAGAGAAGCACAAGTGGCTGAGGGCTTCTTTCGAGACCGGAGTGCGCAGTTCTGAATCTCTGTTTGCAGTGCTCCCCAAAACCAGTGCTTTTAGGGTGGGGCTAGGGAAGGCTTACATTATCCCTTATGAGAAAAAAAAAATTCAAAATATCTCCTCTTAAAATGTTTACAGAGACCCTTTTTTTTCCCCCTACTTTTTCCCCTTTCAGATACGCAAAAAAAAGGCAGTGTAGGGGGTGTGTATTTGTCATTGCTTTGTCCAGCTGAAAAACTGACAGCCCTTTCCCTGGCAAAGACTCCCCTCCTTGATGTGACAGCAGCAAGCTGAACAATTCGCCTTTTATCCTGCTAAGTGGCGGCAGCTGCATTTGTGGGGAGAGGGCATGTGGAGGTGGAAAGAGAGCTGGATCTCTAGCCTGCTGCCTTGTTCTGCAATTGATATCCCTTAGATAAAGATACATCTCTGTACATTGCTCTTCCCACCTTCCTCCTCCCTCTCTTCCTGCAGCAGTGAGAGGCGATGGATCCTACCTGTGTAGATAACTCCAGCCTGTTAAGACTTTCTCTGCAGTGCTGTTTTCCCTGTGGCCTGCTGTCAGGACTTCAGAAGAGTATTTGCCTGTCTGTGGTAAGTCAGTCTTTGCAGCATGGGTCCATATAGACAACAGAGCTTTCTCCCTTTGATTGTTGATCATGCGGAAAGACTGAAATGCATCTCTGAAATCCAAACTGGCAACATAAATTCAATTTGCCCTCATTAAAAGCTCAGAAAGCCAGCATAGTTGAGACATACCATTCTCTATATGCTAAACAGGATTTGCAGGCTTGGCTCTGCTGCATGAGGAATGCATTATGGAAAGTGGGGTCTTCTTACCCTTTGCCAAATTCAGTATTAATAACAAATCCTGCCCTGAATCTGTGGTAATAAGTTCATTGAAAACTGACTCCTCTCCACTGGGAGGAGGGACTAACAGGACAACTGAAGCATTGCCTGGCACTGCAGAGATACCCAAGATACTGGCACAGGCCCAGGACACAGGACTTGGACAGAACTGAGCTAGAAATGGACCTTGATTAGCAGCAAGTTCTGTTCTTGGATCCCATAGAGAGATCCAAAATAAACAACATGTGGGGAAGGCATGTATTAGATCTGAGGAGGGGAAAAATTCCTAATTCTTAGCAATGAGAATTCTTGGATTGTGCTGCCTGAGTGATACTCTTCCATGACTCCAGTATCCTCACAGTATCTGTGATCCTGTACTACTTTACTGATAGGAACTTCCCCTTGGAAGGCTTAAAAATCTTTGCCAAGGAAAGTGGTCTGCATTTCAATAGACCCGCCTGATCTTGCACTTAAAAATGCCTTGTCCTGGACTGCCTGTGACACTTCGAGGTTTTTGAAGAATTGCTGTATTATGAGTTGATAGTTTAGCATAGCATCTGTTCTTGCACATGCATGTTCTCTTCCATTTTAAAAATCAAATTTTATTTAAATAACTTGATTTTTAAAAATATAGACCTTTTCCAACAGAAAGCAAGAAAAGTAAGGTAGTCTAAATTGGCAACTGCAGGTCAGAGTGCTGCAGGGTAACATTGGCTACTGTCATGATCACTGTCCTCAAATAATATGTTTCCTTACTCCACCCCACCTGAAGCATCTCTTATCTGCTGTATTTATTCAAAATGAAGCCATGAGCCTTCTTAGCTCTGAGATAAAGACACCTGTGGAAATCCTCAATGTGTTTGTTTGAGGGGCTTGGCTCCTGGCCTGCAGAATTTGGGAGCTCTAGGGTTTCTGGTCCTCCAAACATCTGCTTATTATAACATGCTTGGACTGCCACTGTGGGTTTTTACTAGAAGCAATTTTTACCTCATTTAGGATATGGCAGCTCAGTGTAGATTTAGGATTTCCCCTTCCATCTCAGAGCTGTTGGAGCAGGTCTGTCTTTCATGCTATCAGAGCAGTTTCAGGATCACTGGGAAGATCTTGAATTTCTGGACTGACCTTTCATCTGTCAAAGAAGTAAGATGGGAGTTTTATTATGGAGAAATCTGAGAGGGTGAGAAGTGGAAGCTGGGGGGGAATTATGTGGTGGGAGGAAGAGTGAGTGGGAAAGAAGCTTGCAATAGCTAGCAAGGGCAAGCTGATGAGGTAAGCATGCAGGCTCAGGATGTTTGTTGAACGTGGGTGTCCAGAGCGAAGCTTCTGTGTCTGGAGTTGCACCCTTTTTTGCAGGATGTGGGGTCAGACAGTGTTGTTACCATCACCCACACACCCCCTCTTCCTGACACCTGCCAAATATGCTGAATACCTGCATCTCTCTTCTGTTGTGACCAGTGGACACACCGCATGGCCCAGTCCACTCTTGAGTGAGTTGGAGCAGGTCAGGTAGTGATGGTTGCAGAAGCATAGTGTTTTAGCTTATTTTTAAAAAAGTCTCGAACTGCAGCTCATCCTGCTAAATCTTCATGGCATTTATAGGATTTGTTTCCTTTATTCTAATGCAGCAACTGACACCTTTGTCATGTCTTCATCTTGGTGTACAAATGCACCAAAAAAAGCTTGCTAAGTTCCTGGCTTTGGCTGACATTAGAAGCAATATCAATCCTGCAGCAGGAAAGAGCTTGTCCTAATAAACTAGATTTCCATCCTCTGCTTTTTTCTCCACTCTCCACCTGACACTTCTCAACACTTTCTTTTGGCATTTTTCTTTAAATGTATTTTCTTTAAATGTATTTTCTTTCTCTTGCAGTGGAGTTTTCAAAGACCTATGGTGGTCTTTCAAAGAGAATCCACCCACAGCTTCATATCTTAATCATTTTTTTGGATCAGGCTATCTAGTGTTCTGCTGGTGACTAATCATCTTGCTACACAAAGTATGGAACAAAGTACCTGGCTGCCATGCTGCTTTGTGTCGATGAGGAGCTAACCATAATGGGGTTAAGACACAACAAGTTGCATGTGCGTGGGTTTGGAGGGGAGGGTGTGAAGAGGAGTTTGTGGTAGGAAACTAAGCAGTTACTTCGTTGGTGTGGAATTTTTTTTTGACATTCATGAATTTTTGTTTATCTCAAAGAACTTTTCAAGAAGATTTTTCTCCTGATCTTTTTAAAATGTGGCTCTGTTCCACATTGTCTGCTGACATATCACTGTAAACTTCCTTGGTAGAGCTGGTCTTCAGGGACTTTAAAATTAGCTTTATTCCACCTCTGCAGGTATAGAGAGAGTTTTACTAGAAAGATAGGTTGTCTGGGTTTATCTCTTCTCCCCAGTACTGTCCATCTGCCAGTTCAACCCAAAATCTGGCAGTTGAATTGGGACCTCCTGTGCTAACATATCATGAAAATCAGATGCTGTGTTTGGATCTTTGCTAAGCATTCCATTTGATTAGAAGAGCCAGAATAGCATCCAGCTGAAGCTGAGTTTAATAATTCTATTTGAAGCACAAGCCGAGAATAGAAGTGGGCTAACTCTCCCATACCTTGTTTGGCTCCATGGCTGTAAACAAGAAAAATAAACTTCAGCCAGTGGAAATTACTGAACTGTACACAAGAAACAACTTTCTCCGAGAACTGCTCTAATAGTCATTCTTAGAACTGTTTCCATATGAAAACTTACCAGCAGTGTTGGGGGACAGAAGTGTTTATTTTATAGGTCTTGCAGTGAACTCACTGTATATGTGATAGACCTGAGGGACTTCATGAGACTGGAAAGCTTTTTTTGTTAACACTGTGTTAAAAAAAAAAAAAAAAAAAAAAAAAAACTATATGGAAAGGACTGCCTCTGTTCCTGGATGGTTATAAACTAGATGTTATTGCTCTGATATACAAGTGATGCCTTGGAACAGCAAGTTTTAACACATAAATAGTGGCATTAAGTAGCCTCCTGCATGCTCCTTATTGTCTTGCGTTTGCTTGGGGGCCCTTCTGCTTGTGAAGTCAGACTAAGGTGATTTTTTTTTTTTCTCTTTATCTTATTTTTTTTTCAAGCAAGACCAGGATATTATTGTGAGAACACTCAAAAGCAGTTCCATTTGCCAAAATAAGCCCAAATTTGTTAGTGAATTGACTCTTGTTTATGTCGGAGTTCAGACATAGAGAAGCTTATTGAGAAATGAATGGCTTTTTTTGTTATTAGTGTTGTGAAACTGTCCAGAATTGTTCCTCTGGTGTTTTGTGACTGGATGTATAAAATTGTTTGTTCACCTCACAGGGGGCCCTCGGTCCCAGTACTGTTTCATGCTGTACGCCAGCTAGTGCTGCTTGATGGTTTCACTGGAATAGAGAAGGGAGGCCTCACACAGGTCAAAAAATAGGCAGGGGGAGCTCAGGCAAGTCCCTCTGTGGTAGCCGCAACAGAGGCTGGGGTGCAGAAGACAGTGTGGGCTGCCAGCCACATCTATGTATTAGGCAAAGCAAAGTCTACCACCACCTTTCCACCTCTTCCTCTCCTCTCAAGCTTTGAGCTTTTGTTTTTAGAAGTAGGGAAAGTACAAAAACCTCCTTTTCTTAAATGAATTGGTATCTACCCATCTTGTTCCTCCCTGGCTTACCTGTGGCCTAGAAAGAAGAGGGCGGTGGGCCTTTCTGGGAAAATAATAGGGACAAATGCTGGTCAGAGAAGGGAGGGACAGAGCTGCCTCCGAACTGCTCTCACTAGGTGGTTGAGGAGTGGCCTTTGGGT